>NW_024081682.1:96809-456498 GCF_003009895.1 Hyaena hyaena | reverse complement strand
TGAAAAATGTTTTGTTTATTGTGAATATATAGTTTATTGTAATGTAGCCAAATAACGTGTCCTGCATAAATTTTAACTTTTGGGGATTCACTGATTTTCCTTTGAAATATACAAATGCCATTTTCTGGAACCTCATATTTTGAGTTATAGCTTTACTGAATATAGAGTTCCAATTGAAAGTACTTTCCCCTGAATAATATAATAGTAATGTGCCATTATTTTTTAAAATAGCTATTGGAATTTTTTTAGAGGCTGCAATTAGTATCTTTGTCATTCTTTTCTAGGTAATTTATAGTGTCTCTGGCAACTTAGGTTTTTTTTCTTCATTCTCACCAAATTCATGTACGGATTTATTTTATCAATCCAGTTCCACACTCAGTATATTATTTTAATTTGAAGTTTCATGTAATCCTACAAACTGAAAAGGTCTCACCTGTTTGAGTATTGATGCTCTGCTTTTTCCTCTTCATTCTCCTTCTGGAACTCCCATTAGATATTGGTAAATCTACTGAATCTGTCCCCTATGTGTCTCTATTATTCTTGTTAATGAAATATAATTCATGTATCCTAAAACACACACTATTAAGGTGTATAATAGTTTTTAGTATATTCCCAAAGTTGTGCAACTGTCACAACTGTCTCATTTTAGAACATTTTCATCACTTTCAAAAGAAATCATGTATTCATTAGCAGTCACTTCCCATTTCTCCCTTAACACCTAGAAACCACAAATTTACTTTCTATCTCTATGTATTTGCTTACTCTAGACAATTCATGTAATTAGAATCATACAATAAGTGGCTTTTTTTTTTTGGTCTAGCTTCTTTTACTTAGCACAGTGTGTACAAGGTTCATCCGTGTTCATCTGTGTTGTAGTATGAACCAGTACTTAGTAACTTTTTATGGTGGAATAATATTATACGGATATACCATATTTTGTTTATTCATACATGCATTTGAGTTGTGTATACTTTATGGCTATGATGAATAATACCTCTGCAAACATTTGTGTAAAAATTTTTGTGCCAACATATACTTTTAGCTCTCTTCCATGTACACTTAGGAATAGAATTGCTGGGTCATATGATATCTTCATATTTAACTTTTTGAGAAACTGCCAAATGGTTTTCTGAAGAGGCTGCACTATTTTACATTCCAACCAGCAGTGCATGGGGTTCCAGTTTCTCCACATCCTAAGTAATAATTGTTCTTTTCTATCTTTTTTATTAACAGTCATTCTAGTGGATGTGAAGATATATCACATTGTAGTTTTGATTTGCATTTTCTTTTCTTTTCTTTCTTTCTTTCTTTCTTCTTCTTTTTTTTTTTTTTTTTAAAGAGAGAGAGGGTATAAGCCAGTCAGGGGCAGAGAGAAAGAGAGAGAATCCCACAAGGGGCAGGGAGAGGGAGGGAGGAAGGAGGAGAGTGGAAAAGAGAGGGAGAGAGAAAGAGAGAAGCAGGGCTCACCTGAAGTAGGGCTCGTGTTCACCCGAAGTAGGACATGAGCTCACTCAAAGTGGGGCTCCAGCACACCACGTATGGGACTAGAAATCACGAACCATGAGATCACGACCTGAGCTGAAGTTAGACGCTTAACAACTGAGCCAATGACTACGATGTTGAATATCTTTTCATGTACTTATAGTCATTTGTGTATCTTCATTGGAGAAATGGCCATTCAAGTCTTTTGCTCATTTTTAAATTGGGTTCAGTTTTATTATTGAGCTGCAAAAGTTCTTTATTCTTTGGATGCTAGACCCTTATCAGCTGTATGATTTGCAAATATTTTCTGCCATTCTATTGGTTATCTTTTCACTTTCTTGATGATGTGTTTTGTTTGTTTGTTTTATAGTTTATTATCAAGTTGGTTTACATATAACACCCAGTGCTCATCCCAACAAGTGCCCTCTTCCATGCCCATATGTTTGCACATATAGGTGGATTAGGAGGAAGTTAGTGGAGGATGAAGCAGGAGAAGAAAGGGAAAAATAGTTGAGGAGAGGGAGGGAGGCAAACAATGAGAGACTCTTGAATGCTGAGAACAAATTGATGATGTCTTTTTTTTTTTTTTTTTTTTTACAAATAGTTAATTGTCAAGTTGGTTTCCATATAACACCCAGTGCTCATCCTGCCCCCCACATCCATCAGTCCTCAGTTTTTGTCAGCATTCAAGAGTCTCTCATGGTTTGCCTTGAGGGTGTTATGCTGAGCGAAAAAAGTCAGGCAGAGAAGGACAAATATCATATGTTTGCATGTATAGGAGGATTAGGAGGAACTTAACGGAGGACCATGGGGGAGAAGAAGAGGGGAAATAGTGGGGGAAAGGGGGAGAGGCAAACCATGATGAGGTCTTTTGAAACACAAAAGTTTTTAATTTTGGTGATATTCAATTTATTTAGTTTATTTTTTGATTGCTTGTGATTTTGTGTCATACCTAAGAAACCAATGTATTATAAAGGGTGTGAAGATTTACATCAATGTTACCTTCCAAGAATTTTATAGTTTTAGATCTTACATTTAGATTTTTGACCTGTTTTGGGTGTTTTTATATATGATGTGATTTTAGGAGTCCAGTTTTCTCATTCATATAGATACTCATCTGTCCCAGCATTGAAAAGACTATTCTTTTCCTCCACTGAATTGTCTTGGTACTCTTAATGGAATCAGTGGACTATAAATATATTGGTGGTGGTAGTGAATGCTTTTCTCAGCCTATGTTCATACTCCAGGAGCCTTGTGCTAGTCCCCTAACTCACGCAGTGGCCCTGGCTCTGGTCTCTGGTGTGTTTGGGCCATATTTCCCTCTGGGTAATAAATTCAGGCCACTAGCATCTCTGTCCAGATCAGAGCTCAAAAGCTGGCACTGTCAGCCTTTGTTCTCTCTGTTTTCACTTATTTTATTTTAATACATAATTTGTTAGCTGGTATTTGTTTTGACTGACTAAAAATATTGTCTATCTATGTATCTATGTATCTGTCTAATTTCTATGTGTATGGGGGATGCTGTTGTCTTTTGTGTGCCTCTTTTTGCATCTTGACCGGAAATACATAATAATTATAAATAATCCATAGGTTCTGTGTCAGGTATCTATTGTCAGAATAATGCTGTGAAACAACTACAAGTCCTTAGTTGATTATTTTTATAGCACTTACTGCTCACAGTCCAGGGATGGTTGGCTAGAAAGTTCTGCTGATTTTGGCTAGGTTTATTTGATGATCTGGAAATTGGCTGGCTGTTGGATAATTAAGGGTAGCCTCAGATAGGATCACTGGGACTTTCAACCTCCAGTTAGCTAGCTCAGGCATTTTCTCATGGGGATGGGGAAACAAAGAGAGAAGGCAGAAGCACTGTTTCAATTGTCTGCTATTTCTGCTAAGATAACTTTGGCTAAAATAAGTTTCATGTCAGAGTCTGTGCTGTTGATGTTGGGAGGGCAATGAACTAACATGGAAAGAGCAAGGATATGTGAAAAACTGGGAACATTTTGCAATAAATATACCACAGGAGTTTAAAAGGTGTGTGTACTATGACTCCATAAAATAAAGGAAAAGGAAGAAAAGTGAAAAGGATAGGAGAAGTCATTGGTAAGAAATAGAGAATATTTTGCTGGCTAATATTAACGACTTATTGTAGCTGCTTAATGAACACATTGAAGTTCACTATATTGCTCTGTATACTTTTATGTATGCTTGAGAAATCCTTCATAATAGAAAATTAAAATAAGGTATATTCTATGTTTGTTGGCTATAAAAGTCTTTATCTGGGTCCATTATACCAAAGCTGTTTTATTCAAATCTTACATATTCTTAGTTATGTATCTCTATAGCTCCTTCATTTTTAAATATGGCTATACTAAACTCTCCCAGTATACTTCTGGTCCTTTCATGGGCTTCCCAAGGAAACAGTTTTGGAGCGTGTTTAGAAGCTTAAAGGTAATGTACAGCACCACCCTCCCTTTGCCCCAACTCTTTCATAGATAGAAGGGTATGTGTTGAACAGATCTGTCCTGAAATTTGTGAGTATATTTAGAAACTGGATATAATTGGTCATTTTTGTTTGGTTTACCCCAAATTGGTAAGACCAGAAGCTTGTCTAAGTTCTCTAGGCTAGCTGAGCATTAGGGGTGAGTGGCAGAGCTAGGAATGAGATACCCATGTCCATTTCTGACTTTTGGCTTATGGAGAGGCTCCTGTTAGTTCCTGTGACCTTTGGTATATTGATGTTGGGGTTAGCCACTGGGGCTGTCTTGGTGATAAATTGGCTAAATAATTAGATACATTCCCAGAAGGGAATATGTAGTTAATAGTTCACATGGACCCTAGGGAAGGTGGCTGTCTCTCTGAGGGTCCTTTATGCCCAGTAGCAGAAAGAGACCTAACTCATAGACTGGGTAAACATTTGTATCTTTGTTTTCATTTACTCCCTATGTGTAGTTTTTAAAATTGAAAATATTTTTTCATTATGTATACATATACATACATACACACATTGGAAACTGTAATAATTTTTCTTTTGAAAAAGTTCTGTGTCAAAGATCTCCTATGATAAAACACCAGTTTATCAGGATATTTTGGAAATACCATATTCATTACCTTTATTCTTGAAGTAAAATAATAAAACAGTAGAGACAGGTAACAATTATCTGTTGCTATGCTCTGAAACTGTCTCGCCATTCCCTTTCATTATTTCCACCTTTTGATACCACTTAACAGGTTGACCTCTGGCTCTTGAAGAGCCCTTTGTTTTCCCTCCTAATATCATGTTGGAATTTGAAAGAACAGTGGGCCTTTTGGTTCACTGCATTCCACTGGGACCCTTCCAACTCCAGCTCATTAGAAACACCCCCGAGTCTGAGGACTAGCTATGATGTCATATGTCATAGCAATGAAGTAATTGTGGCAGGCCAAGGCAAAGAACAATTTTATTTTTGGTGCTTTGAGAAATTTCTCATATTGTTTCAAATATAACTTCCCCCCACCTCCTTTCAAGTAAAAATTATTACATGTAGATTCTCAGGGTCAAAAGAACAAGTGACAACTTGTTAGATAGGGTCAACCTGAAATGAGTTGAGGAGATGTTGGTATAGATGACCACCTTTCCTTGGTTTGGCTCAATCTTACTATCCCTTTCAGGTGTGTCTAATAGTAATATGTGTGCTCAATAGGATGTGTGTGAGAAGACTTAGGGAGTTCTGTGGAAGGCTCTGTTGTCTTCTTATGAGTTAAAGGAGGTAAATATTTTTATATTTTATACTAACACTGTTTCCTTTTTAGAGGACAGTCTTGAATGGAAAATTGCTAATCTGGAATACATAAACTTCTGTAAGTTTCTATCAAACAAAAAATTTTCATTAGAAATATTGTCCATATTCAATTTTTTGAGGAAAGCAACTTAAGCAATTTTTTACTCCAAAGTTTCCTTTATCCTCCAACATATTTTTCAGTGAATGATTGAAAATTAATGAGTGCCATTATCTATACACTACTGATTTCAGATGCAGTGCTTTATATATCTTAATTCATTCTCCCAGACAATGATCTTGGCCAGTCTTTTCAAACTGTAATGAAGACACGTTTTATAGCTCTGCTCAGAATGCATGAGACCCACCCTTCTCTGATCACAATCTAAATGCTGCAGTCAGATGATATAAAGAAAGGTAAAGAAGATTCCAGCATCCAGTAAGGAGAATATCAACAAAAGCTTTTTTAAAAAAAATCTTCTTTTTAATGCTTTTCTGAGATTAGGATTCATGATGATCCATGAAATGTTGTTTGTTGTTTTTTTTTCCCAAGAAAATGTCCACTGTTTTCATATTTTCACAGGGTATTTGTTGCACAAGTGTTCAAAACTCTTCCCCAAATAATAGTTTTATTTACTATTGTAAATGCATTAAAAAGTTGTATATAAAGAGTAAAAAGAAAAACATAAATACTTACTTAGCACATGAATATATAATGGGAGTAACACTTTCATTCTTAGTCACCAAGTTTCTGAATTTCAAAGTAAACTTTGACTCTTTCCATTTTTTTATACCCATATTCAGTGAGCTATTAATTCCTTCCAAGAAGCAGTATATTAGCCAGGTTTTGCTGCAGTAGTACCATATAACAGACAACTTCAATTTCTCAGCAGCTCACACTAACAAACATGCATTTCCTCCTCATAGATTGGAATAGACTGGAGATATAAACAAAAATGAAATAAAAAACAATACTGGTTTTTCATGCAAAAGTTGAAGATACTGAAGAAGAAATTCAGACTCATGTAAAGAAATCAGACAAAATAAAATCAGACCAATATCACTTGGTATGCCATCCTAGCTATATCTATCTGTCTGGAGTTGCCTTATCAATGCTTCTCAAAAACTGTTTTCTCCATCCTCTTGTTTGTCAAATTCTAGGCTTAGACCCTGGTGCAAAAATCACATCTAAAATAAAACTCAACATCTTCACTATTGTCTTTTATACCTCAGTGTCTACTAAATCAGTTGTTCCCCTTAACCTTGTCAGTACAATTATATCACAGCCAAATTTCAGAATGATCTTCACCTCCTTCAACAATGAATAGAATTATCTTCATTATCTTCCACATATGGTTCCCTTCTCAGATCTATTTTAAAAATATTAGAACTCTGATTCCTCTCCCCTGGCCAGTTCAGTTCAGTATAGGTGATTTTTACCTCTTTTCTAATTTACTTCTCACATTAGCTCTTTCTTAGACTAATGAAATTGTTCCCTATCTGGTCCCTTGTTTCCAATCTGTTATACCCCTGTTGTAATAGTTCCCATAGGCATCAAATTCCTTGTAGATTTTTTCTGGTCTACATAGAGAAGAATTCCTTAGTTTTTATTTCTAGCTTCTTAAAACTCTGGTTCCACCTGAAATTCAGAACCATTTAATAACTTATTGGACACCAAATTAAAAATTTTCTCTATCATACACTGTATCACAATAATCCAGACTTTTAAAAAGTTTAAGAGAAAGTAGAATGATTACCATGTTCTAGTGAAAATGCTGTGTAGGACTTGGATGAAAATCTTTTTATTTTACTGTTTGTATGTTTATTTTAATAGTTAAGAATTATTTTTTTATATATTCACAAAAAAGTGACTAGTCCATCAGGTATAGTTGCTTAGATAACATTGCCTAGAAGAGAGATTATGTAGGAAGCAGTGTTAGATGTGAATAAATTTAGAAAAAAATACTAAATTAATAAGTATAAACATATATGCAAAAATTGGGAAAATGGTCTGGTAGTGGCTGTGTGAGAATATGAATGGAAAAATAGGAGATAAATTTTAAAGGACAAATTAGAATATATGTTGTGTAGGCATGGAGTACTTTTATATCAGACTGATTTTAGTTTGTTTCCTCCTCAGTGGAGATGCATTACAAGCTCATTACCCAAAGGGGTAAATGTATCAATAAGGTTTTGCTGATTGATACAAACCAAAAAAAACTTTTAGTGTCTTTAAAAATTCAATCAGCTATTACTCAGCTTCTGATTCTGAGGGTAGGTAATTTGGGGTGGGGTCTGTTGGATGGTTCTTCTGGTTTTGGTTGGGCTTGCTTATTTATCTGTGATCATCTTTTGGTTTGGCTGGGGACAGAGAGGTCTAAGATGGCATCAACTGGGGAAGTTTCCCTCTGTTCTCCCTGGTCCCTTATCTTCCAGCAGGGCAGTGTGGCTTTATTCAACTGGAGAATAAATGATTTATAAATAGACAGTGAAAGCAAGTAAGGATTCCTAATATCCAGGTTTAGATTTTACACACAGATTTTTTGCCTCATGTATTTATTTTTTATTTTTTTCCATAGCAAGTCACAATTCTTCACTATTCAAGGGACGGTAAAACAGCCTTTCCCTCCTTTTTATTCTCCCAGATTTATTGGAGTATAATTTACAGATAAATATGTTCTTAAAGTGTATCGTGTGATGATTTGATACACATAACACATTGTGAAATGATTACCACAAAAAAGTTAATTAACACAGTTGTCTCTTCACATATTTACATTTCTTGTGTGTGATGAGAACACCTAAGTTTTATTTTGTTAGTAAATTTGAAATATATAATACCATGTTACTAATTATAATCACCATGCTATATATTAGATCCTCAGAACTAATTCATGTTATAAATGAAGGCTTGTGTCCTTTGACCAGCAACTCTCTCACCCTCATTCTACCGACCCCCCATCTCTGATAACCTCTGTTGTACTCTGTTTCTGTGAGTTCAACATTTTTTTAAGATTCCATATTTTAAGTAGATCATATAATATTTGCTTTTCTCCAGCTTATTTTACTTAGCATAGTATCTAGCATACTAGGTTCATCCATGCTTTTGCAAATGGCAGGAATAATATTCCATCTCCTATATATACATACCACATTTTCTTTATCCATTCATCCATTTACAGACATTTTGGTTGTTTTCATCTTTCCTATTATGAATAATGCTGCAGTAAAGATGAGAGTTTCAATACCTCTTTGAGATGCTGATTTCATTTCTTTCCAGATATATACCCAGAGGTGGATTGCTGGATCATATAGTAGTTCTGTGTTTTTTTATTTTTTGAGGAACCTCCATACTGTTTTTCCATAGTGGCTATACCAGTTTTCATTTTCACCAACATTGCCCAAGTGTTCCCTTTTCTTCACATCATCTTCAATACTTGCTATTTCATCTTTTTGCTAAAAGCTATCCTAATAGGTATGAGTCTCATTGTGGTTTTTATTTGCAGTTCCCTAATGACTACTAATATAGAGCACTGTTTCATGCACCTGTTGATCATTTGTATTGCTTTCTTGAAAAGTATTTACTCGAGTCTTTTGCCTATTTTTAAATTGGATTTAAAATTTTAACCCTGATTATTATCAGATATATGGTTTGCAAATATTTTCTCCCATTCTGTGGGTTCCCTTTTCATTTTGTTGATTGTTTTTTTTTTTTTTTTTTTTTTTTTTTTTTTTTTTTTTTTTTTTTTTTTTTTTTTTTTTTTTTTTTTTTTTTTTTTGCTGTGCAGAGCTTCTTAGTTTGATGTAGTCCCACATGTTTATTTTTTGCTAGCCTTTCCCTCTTGAGGAAGAGCTGTAGCTCTTGTGAAGTCACATTTTAAAGGGTGTGGATATAACAAAGAGTGAAGGATTATATTCACATACAACACATGACTAGTTTTACATTTTAGGATTAATTCATCAAGGACTCAAATGTTGAACAGACTATAGAATTAATTGGGGTCAAGTGGGATCCAAAGCATGTTGACTATTGAGAATGCTAATATTAAAGATGTGAAAGAAAACTAATGTTAGGTTGAACTAGGGCAGTAGGGGTACAAAGAATGTTTGAGGTATTGTAAAAGGAGAGTCCCAAGATTTGCCATGATGGTATAATAATGTGGTGTACAGTGTGGCAAAATGTAAGGATAGAAGTGTTCTGATCAACTAATGGGATGATGATGTTGTTAAGAGACAGGAGGAATTTAAGCTTGTTGAGATTAGTGGTAGATGGAAAAGTTGAGATGCTGATATGTTATCTATTTGACTATGTATAGAAGGAAATTTGAAATTTGGCTCTGGAGCTCAGAAGTGAAGTCAAGAATGGAGATGTAAATTTGAGAATGATTCATATTTTAGTAAGAAGTTGAATGCATGGGAGTGGATATAGTGCTTTCCTATATGGCTAAGGGCATTAATAATCTTGCCACACCTGTACAATATGTGACATGACAGTGGGCCTAAGACTACCAGTTGAGAAATTAATGATTAAATAAAACTATCCAGAGTAGCAGAACTAATAAGTAAATATATGTGATTAAAAGTCAGTTCTGCTTAACTCTAGTTCAGATTCTTTCTACTACTTCAAACAGTGATTTTTGCCTGGATTTTAGGATTAAGGTTATGGGGCTAGTTTATCATTTGGAAGATATCCTGAGACTGTTGGCTAGGTCATATGATGACTTTTTTTTTTAAATTCCTAAAGTTGGTTCAATATTATGGGATAAGGAAACAATGATGATGCTTTCCTTTCTTCTAATTTATATAGATATTCTAAAGCAATATTAACTAAGACCACACCATATTAAGGAGATGAGCAATTCATTTCAGTGTCCAATATGTAGACTTAAAGGTATGTATAAACAGCAAACATATAATTTTATGTTTTGTTTCTGAAATATGCTTTCTATTTCAAAATGTCCACTAGCTTACTTGTAATAAATCTTCACTTAAAGAAATGGGGAGACATCAACCTTTGTAAAACCAGATGTTTTTGATAGATTCAATTCTCCGGATGGCATATTTGTATCATCTTCAGAGCTACCTCATAATGATAAGCTTATCTTGGTCATAGACTAAATCTGTACTTGATACAGGAGGAGGGAAGCTGTCCATGAGTTACATACTTCTATTTCTGCTCTTAACACTTACTGCATTTTGTTTTGTCCTTGTAGTTGTGTAGAGAAAGTATATTTACTCTCTTTATACTTACTTTCTTTTTAGAGAATAGTCCACAATTCTGTAGAACATAGGAATACAGAATTATACACTCCTGGAATGAAAATTTAAATATACTTTTTACTTGTGTGATTTGGAACAAGTGTCATAACTTCTCTGACTTTCATTTATAAAATTAGAATAAGAATATACATCTCATAAGGTTTCTGTGAGAATTAAATAGTAGTAGTGGTTATAAAGGCTTGCTCCTAGCTTATAGATGAATTAATACAGTAGCAGTGGTTATTGATGGAGTTGGTGAATACAGAAGTTGTGACAGTGGTGGTGGAGATGATGGGTATGGTGAAGGTGGTTTTGATGCTGGTGGATGCTACATAGTTACCAGTGGTAGTGATGATGGCAGAGATGGTAAAAGTGGTGGAAATGGAGGAGGTGATGGTATTGATAGCAGAGGCTGAGGTGTCCCAGGAGTTGGTAGAAACTGTAATGGACATAGTAGGAGGTGGTGATGGTGGTGGTGGTGGTGGAGGTAGTAGAATTGGTTTGGGTAAAAGTAGGAGAAGTGGAGGAGGTATCAATAGTGGTGGAGTCTGTGAAGGGGAGGTGGTGGTGATGAAAGTGGAGGTGGACAGATTGGTGATGGAGGTGGTAAAAGAGGAAGAGGTGGTGCTGGTTGATTGAGTTAGTAGTGATGGTGGTGGTATTGGTGGAGACAAAGATGGTGGTGGCAGTGGTATTGGTAGAAATGGACGGGAGGTAGAAGTGATGATGATGAATGTGGTGATGATAATGGTGGAAGTTATGGTAAAAATGAATTGAGAATGAGAGTAGTGGGACTGTTAGAGCTGCTGCTGGTAACAGTAGATGTGGAAGTGAAGGTGGTGGTAGGGGTAGAAGTGGTGACAGTGAGGGGCGCCTGAGTGGCTTAGTCGGTTAAGCGTCCGACTTTCGCTTGGGTCATGATCTCGCGGTTCGTGTGTTCGAGCCCCGCGTCGGGCTCTGTGCTGACTGCCAGCTCAGAGCCTGGAACCTGTTTCAGTCTGTGACTCCCTCTCTCTCTGACCCTCCCCTGCTCATGCTCTCTCTCTCTCTCCTAGAAATAAATAAAAGTATTAAAAAAAAAAAAAGAAGTGGTGACAGTGAAGATGGAGGGGGTGGCAGAAATGGGAGAAATAGTGACAGTGATGGTGGGGGTGGGGGTGGTAGGGGAGGCAGTAGTGGGAGTAGAGAAGGTAGATGTGGCAAAGCAGTATGGCAATGTCTGTAGTAACAGGATAGCTGGAACACATAGTTAATATTCTACTCTAAGAAATGGAATTTTAAAGATGGACAGCCATGGTGTTACCTTAGGGCAACTTTGGTATAACCAAGAGATTTAGTTGATATTGGGTAAACAAATGGTACCCCTTCCCCATTTAAATATTAAAAGTTGATATTACCTGAGAATCAAGTCTGAAGTCCTTTCACTTCCATGATCTGTTGCCACCTCTGTGTTTAAATTACCTTCCTTTAAATCCACTGTTGGTTGGACAGTTTTATATGTGTTTGTGAACTTGTACTCATAGGTTATGATACACTCGAATCCCTCTCGTAGCTGCTTGTCTGCTTACCTGTCTCTCAATGGGGTAAGATGGTTGGCTAATGACCAATGTGGTCTTTCCCTGAACATTCTGTCAACATAATGGTGTGCCAGCTTAACCCTGTGTAGATACAGACCATACGATGCATTCTGTCATTGTCTTTCCTTGTGTATAAATCCATGGGAAATGCAGCCTTACCACTCTGTGCTCTTGCCTCTCAGTCCTCATATTTAGTTTTGCCCTTTTGTTCTTTTCTTTTTTTAATGTTTTTATTTATTTCTGAGAGAGAGAGAGAAACAGCATGAGCAGGGGAGGGTCAGAGAGAGGGAGACACAGAATCTGAAGCAGGCTCCAGGCTCTGAGCTAGCTGTCAGCACAGAGCCTAACATGGGGCTCGAACCCACGAACCGTGAGATCATGACCTGAGCTGAGGCCGGACGCTTTAATCGACTGAGCCACCCAGGCACCCCTGCCCTTTTGTTCTTGAAGCTGTTGCTTCTTTGGCTGCCTGAGGATTTCTAGGTTAGTGATAAATTTTACTCAATTAAGCCACATGTATAATTTCCTCCATCACTTTCTAATAAGGCCCACTCCTTTCTGGCACTCTCCTTCCTTTGCCAGTTCAGAAGGCCAAGGCCCTGCAGCTCAGCCCTACAATCTTGCACTAATCCTAGGGACTTTCTATCATTTCATCTAAGCGGTGTTTGTGCTAGCCTTACACGTGGCAGATTTGAGAATTTCCACCATTGTCGATCCATCTTACATAGTCACAAAACAAACAGACCTGTGGTGTCTCTCTGGTGTGTGGGTGACTCTGGAAAACATTCGGGTACTAAACTGTGGGAAGTATGCCTGTCAGGCCCTAGGACCTTTTGAGAAGTGCCTGCTTTGTTCCAATTAAAAGCATTTTTTGTTCTGTTCACAAGCAGGACTACTTTCTGAAGCTCTTCTTTCATCAGTTCAACATTATTAAGCATTATTGCACTTACTAATCCTCTCTCTGACAACTCCTGGCCAACAGAATTACAAGTTCAAACTATGGAAACAACATACATCTTAATGATTATACTCCTAAGATGTTTTCAATAAAGGAGACAGCATCTACTTTGCCAAGTGGGTGTTGTGACTTTTCTGAGGTTTGGCTAGTTAGCATCCTGCCAATGAAAACCTACACTGTCCTTCAGTCCTCTTGTGGGCATCCTTTACCTCTGATGGAGCCTCCTCCATTATCATGTTTGGCCTCCAGAGGAGTCAGACTGAAAGGCTTTGGACCAAGGCGAGTATCTCTGTATATTAATAGTGTCTAAGATAATTTGTCCCTCCTATGCTTTGACTACTTCTGTCCTTCCCTTGGGAAGAATCATATTAGCTAGTACTTATTGAGCATTTACTGTGTACCAGGCACCAGTGCTTTACCCAGATTATCACATTTAGTCCTTAAATCATGTCATTGGGTAGGTACTGGTCTTTTCCCCCTGTTTTAGAGATGAGAAACTAAAGCACAGGGAAGTTAGGTGACATTCCCAAGGTCACACAACTGGGAATTGATAGATCTGGGATTTGAATCTACTTAACTGCTACATCAGACTTTCTCCTGAGGTTGGTGACTAAAACACAAGAAAACAGAGAAGCAAAACAATAGTTAACTAGAAGTGAGGTTTGATTATGAGAATTTGGCCTTTTAGTCAAAGAAGCACATATTTTGAGAAATGAAAAAGGATATTCCTTCTGTTTCTACCTTTAGTAAGATTTACAAAAGTTCTTTTTTGTACAGAGTGCCTGACATTGCCACAGTGCTAGGCCTGCAGGCAGCCCAGATGACTCTTTGTTTTCCTTAGAGGCAGTGACTTTTTGGTTGTCTGTTTTTTTTTTTTTTATTTTTTAAATGTTTTATTTATTTCTGAGAGAGAGAGAGAGAGAGACAGTGAGAGAGACACAGAGAGAGAGAGAGAGAGTGAGCAGGGGAGGGTCAGAGAGAGAGGAAGATACAGAATCTAAAATAGGCTCCAGGCTCTAGCTATATGCATGGAGCCCAATGCAGGGCTCAAACCCACGAACCGTGAGATCATGACCTGAGCCGAAGTCGGACACTCAACCAACTGAGCCACCCAGGCGCCCCTTAGTTGTCTGTTTTCTGCTATGCTCTTTCTCTCCTTAAAGATTTACAGTCTGTTTTCCTGAGGCTCTTCTGTCTTTTATGCCTTATATGTTTAGACTTGTCCAGTTTGGAGGGGGTCGATATCAGAGAAATTAGTTCCCTTGAACCACTTTAAAGATGCCTCTTGATGAGATACAGTGGACAGGGATTATTGCTAAAATCCTTAGCTTGGGGTGGCTGTATGTGAATTGATTTATTTATAAGCACAAATAGATGTCTTTACATTAGGCAGTCAAAGGCTGAAGGCTGCATGTGTTGATCTCAACCATGCGAAGGGAAAGGAAAGTTGGTATGGAACAGGCAGGGATTCCTTCATCTAACTTCTTGCTGGATGGATTTGAAACAAAGTTTTCCCTTTGCTATCCAGGGAATGTATTTGAAATCTATTAGCATTTCTGGCATGGCCTATGACAAACTGGGCGACTGTATTCAGTTCGGAGACCCTTTAGATCTTGCAACAGGATACCTGGGAAGCATCTCACAGAACACTGATGCCTTTTAGAGACATTATCAGGACTGCCTGTGATGCTGAAATCACGACTGGTATTCGTGGAAAAAAGAGTGCAGTATTGTCATTGGTCCAGATCACCTTACAGAAGAGTATTATTTCTCCTTCCATAGGCATCCCCTAGACACTTACACAGGAGAACTTCACCATTTGAGCTGCAGAGAGGAACTTTGAAGTTGGGTGACCTCAATAAGCTTGCCTGAACCAGGAAAAGGTGGAGCTATTCTCAAGATAAGAGAGAACATCAAAAGTTTGCGAAGATCAAGACACAAAGGAGCCAGCTGAGAACTAGTCTTTACAGTCATTGAAAAATAATAGTGTTCATCTGTCTAGATGGTAGCTAGAGAAGGTTACAGTTTGAAACAGCTTCTGTCCTGTTTTAATTTTCTTCCCAAAACAGGTTAAAAAAAGAAAAAAGAAGAAAATTTCAAACAGTGACTGATTTGAAGCCACCTGAACTGGATGTGTTTATGGGGTGTGGCTCTAGTAGGAAGCCATAGTGAGAGGTAATGATTTGATATGAATGTGGCTGAATTTTCATAGCTTCAACACTCAAGATAATGGCTATCTTTACTTTTTCCCCCTTGAGAGGCAATAAGAGGAAGGGGGTGTCCCCCATGCTGTTTCCAAGGTCTTAGGACTTTCATGGTCATCTCTCTCATTAGGGAAATGTATGTCTCTGATTGACAAAGACATTAGAGTGATTTAGCTCCATCTTCTCCACTGCACAGGGACACTGGTCCTTTGAATGAGAATTATAGAAGAACTCAAGTTGAAGGCCTCACTAATATCCTGATGTTCCCAAATCTGTTACCTGGGGAAGGAAGTCAATTTTGCCTATGGTGTTTTTTGCCTGTTGCTCAAATCACGCCTCCTAAATAAGCAAAGGCACCTTAGCTTATTGCTAGCCTGAGGTCGATGCTTTAAGACAATAAGAAAGAATCTGCCTTATGATTGTTCACAGAGTCTTTTATCCACCACTGCCTTTATCAGAGATTTGCCTGTAATAGGTGCTGAATAGATATTGCTTAGTTTGATGTTAAAGAGTGTGTAAAACTTGGTCCCATAGATATCTTTTACTTTTGGAGAATTTTGTGATGTTTTTACTCCTATACATTCAAAGGGTTCTGTAGAATGTGAGATAATATACAAGAGAAGTACATATTACTTTAGAGAAAAAATATCCCTGGAAAAGTTCTTTTTAGCTTTTGGAATTGGAAGAAAAGAATAATGGGTAAAAAGCTTTATGAAACTTAGATATGGGACTCAGGTAACCTGAGTTTCCTCCTATATGTGACTTTACTAAAAGAAATTCAGGTGAGAAAATGGAGTGCGTCTCTGGATTAGGAAAAAAGCATTTAGAGCATGTATGTCTTCAATTCTAACTGTGGATGAGACTTCATGTTTTGATTTTAAGTGGTAGCAAGATAAAACAAAGATCTGGTCTCTGCCCAGACCCTTGCTACTAAAATGTCAGAGAGTGAAATTTAAATATGTTTGGTGAAAATCAAACTGGTTATCACTTACCGTTCTGACAGGCAGTAATGAAGAGGGGAGGTGATTAGATCTGACAGTCAAAAGGGAAGGGGAACCTAATGAAGGCCTTTAGGATTATTTTTTTTCTTCCCTACAGAGATTAGCTTCATTGGGACTCATTCTTTATGGGAGACTGAACAAATGACAAAAGTGCATGGAGGGTATAGTCCTAAAAGTGAGATTGGAGTCACCTTACAGGGGCTGAGACAATATGTGTTGAGAGGGCTTGGCAAAAAAGTGCTTTTGAGTTTACTAATTTTGTATATTACCAAAGAGGTTCACTCTCATGGGTGACCCATGAGTTTAGATGTTTCTTTCCAGTGGGGTTGCAAATAATGTTCCAGTTTAAATAGAAACTCAAATTGTTGAATTAAAGTTGAGCACACTCCAGATCCTTGGAAATTCTGAAAAGGAATTTTGAGTAGACTGGTCACAAATATTCCAACTATTTCACTGGGAAGCTAAAAAGAGACCCCAAAAAGCAGCCATTAAGAATGAAAGTGTTATCCTTTAGCAAACCCATTGTTACAAATTTTATTTAAGTTCATGATTTATTAGGTTTATTAGTTCTCTTTAGCAGTGTTGTTTTCAAATAGTTTATTCAGTTTGTTGTAAGTAGAAATAAACATTTATTTCTTAGAATTATGATGATTATTCAACCTGGATTCCCTTGGTAGTTCCAAATTTAACTATTATGTTCTGGTTTTCCCACCAACCATAAAAATGTCGCAGATAGTCTCATATTTTTTCATTTATGCTGTCTCACACATGTGGAAGGGTCTGAATCTCACATCTGGAAAAACCAGGGCAGCAATTTCCCAGACCACAAGTCTCATTGTAGTTTTGGGGGGCTCAGAGATACTGGTACTATTCTTAAATCACTTGACCAGAGAGATAGGAAGGAGGTGAGTATGTAGAGGAGAATCAAGCAAATGATGGGTTAAGATCAAAATTTCTAAAAGCAGAACTACAAATACAGAGAACAAACTGATGGTTATCAGAAGTGGAGGAATGGGCAAAATGTGTGAAGGAGAAGAGGAAGATACAGGCCTCCAGTTATGGAATGAGTAAGTCAGGCAAATAAAAAGAAGTGCATAAGGAATACAGTCAGTGATACTATAATAGTGATGCAACGGGACAGATGGCAGCTATACTGGTGGTGAAATAGCATGATGTACAAACTTGTCAAGTCACTAAACTTTACACCTGTAATGAATGTAACAGTATGTGTCAACTGTACTCAAATTTAAAAAGAATTAAAAATTAGAAAAGAGAAAAAAAAAAAACAACAACAAAATTTCTAAAAGCCATAGAGCCAAAGGGCTCTTTAATTTATAATGTGTTCCCTATTACATAAAGCTGGAGGCTATGTACACACAGGAGAACTGCTCCAATTCAAGACTGTTTCTTAAATGCCACAGGTCCAATTTGTAAAGAAATGAATGGATCATATAATGTAGCTAGTATTTACAGAGCATCTACTATATGCCAACTTCTGTTCAAGGCACCCAGAGATAGAAAAACAAGGCAGACAAATCCTCATTGTTACGGACTCTATGTTTTGGTTGGGTGAAATACACTATAAGTCATTAAATACATGTAATAAATAGTTAAGAATATAATGAAAATAAGTCAAGATAAAGGATTGAGATTGAGGGAAGAGCTATTTTAGGATGGTTAGGAAGTGTTTTTTCTGCTTAGATGACATTTGAGCTGAGACCTAATATAGTGAAGAAGGAAGTCATATGGATCTTTGGGAGAAGAGGGAAAAGGAAGAACAAAAAACATAAGGTGGAGGTGTTGACATATTCCAGGAACAGCAGAGCTGCTACTATGGCTGGGCTGGACTAGGCAAGGAAAAGATGGATAGAGGTTAAGGTCAATGAGGATGTGGGGTCCAGCTCATGTAGAGCTGTGTAGGATTCTGTGGTAAAGTGATATGGGAAACCACTGAATGATTAGAGCTGGTATTTGCAAAAGAGTTGGCTCCAGAGGGAGGGATTCTGAACTTCTAGACTTGGTAAGTTTGAAGTGCCTATTACATCCAACTGAAGTATTAAAGAGGCAATTTTTATGTAAGTCTGGATTTCAGGGAACAAGTATGGGCTGGAAATGGACCCAACATGAACACAGCAACTAAAACCAAGAGATTGCATGCAATCAAGTAAATGATGAAGTAATTTTAAAAAAGGAGATATTTTAAAAATCAAGTTCTTTGATAAGAGCTCTGGGTTAATAACCCTATATGGATTGACACAACTTTGTGTCATAGGCTAAATAGTTTAAAATGTTACTCCTTGTGTAAGATCCAGCTCTTTTCATCCCCTTACTATATTCTTTTTAAGGACGGAAGAGTAGTAAAGGTGATTCTTTTTATAACCCCAGATATTGATTGGAGTATTTTTTACTATGAGGCAGTGTTACTGTGCTTTAAAAGGCATGTGTCCTGGGGCACCTGGGTGGCTCAGTCAATTAAGCGTCTGATTTTGGCTCAGGTCATGATCTTATGGTTCGTGAGTTCTAGCTCCAGTTTGGGCTCTGTGCTGACAGCTCAGAGCCTGGAGCCTTCTTTGGATTCTGTCTCTTGCCTCTCTTGCTGCCCCTCCCCCACTCATGTTCTGTCTGTTTGTCTCTCTCTCAAAAACAAACTGTAAAAAAACCTAAAAGAAATATGTCCATAATTCAATAATCTATTCCACTGTTTCTCTTTCAAATGGTTAATTTTAAAAGACAGTCTTATTCCTTGGAGATGACTAATCATAAATTCACTTCCTCTATGCTCTTCTCTCATCTGCAGCCTGGCCTCTGCAGAGATTGACTTAAGCTTCAGAAAGGTAGTCTAGGCTTGTCTGGTGACTTTTTATTTTTATTTTATTTTATAGCTTTCCATCTTGGGCAGTGGAGGCTTTCAGCTCCCTTGTCCTAAAGATGATCGGCTAGCTGGCTTGGTTCTTTTTTTGCAAAGTCAGCATTTCTAGATTAAAGGAAATAGAATAGGAACACTCATCTAGATGCTTGAAAAGGAATCTAGGCCCTTGAATCCATTTTTCATGAGAGAACCCTGTACTGGGCAGTGTTGGCTGTGTTCTCATGTATTCCCCCCCCCCCCCCATTTTAGCAATTGTTCATTGTGTGTTCCTCTCTGTGGCAACCCTCTGAGAGGAGGAGGGATGAAGGATAGATACCTAAATCTGAACAGAATCATTTCTTTTTTAAAGACACTGCAGAAGTGTGGTTTCCTGGATGTGATGAAACATCTTAAAGTAATGTGAATTTTGTGGGTGCCTTTGACTCTCCTCCCTGACTAGGCTAGTTCCTTCAGGGCAGAGATTATGTTTTGTTCCCAGATGTATTCCCAGTGACTAACATGATCTCCAGCATATGGGAAACACTCAATAAGGTTTGTTGAATGAGGAAAGGAAATAGTGCCCCTGGCATTATCTATTTTCTCTGAAAGAGGGCAGTATCATGTTCTCACAGTGAGCTATTCCTTCTTCCTTTTTCCATAGCAGGAGAATTCACCACTCCATCAATGATTTTGTTTCCAACTCTCTGGAGGTAACAGAGATTCTGAAGGTCATTTGCTGATTTGGACTGGAAATTGGAATAGTCCCTTCATGACGCTTTCCATCTTTTAATGAAATTCTGGTACAGGCTGTATTCCAGTGTGGAATTAGGAATCCCTACTTTGCTGCATAAACCCCCAGCAGCCTTTAGTGTGGTCAACTCACTGCCCCAGGACCACCTAAGGTTTCTGATGGCCATGTATACTTAATCATGTGTTTCTTTTAGCTAGGAGAATTGGAAGTCCATCTTTGCTCTGCTCATTCAGATTTTTTCCTCTGTGGCCTAATTCCAATGAATTCCCTAACATGACTTTCTTGGAACATGTATGGGGCTTGGAATCCATATCCCTCATTTGGCACTAATTTGGCTTCCTTGCACTGTTAGTATACACTAATATAGAGGTTCTTAAACTTAAACATTTACCAGAATCATCTGAAGGACTTGTTAGAACAGATTGTTGAGCACCACCCCCAGAGTTTCTGATTCAGTAGGTATGGGGTAGAATCTGAAAGTTTGCATTTTTAACAAGTTCTTAGGTGATGTTGATGCTGATTCTGGGACAATACTTTGACTGGGCAAGTAGTTCTTAATCCTGGCAGCACATTAGAATCACCTGGGACAACTTCTTATCTATGGACTGCCTTGGTCCCAGTTTAATCAAACATTGGTAGGTATAGAAGAAATCATCCTTTTCCTCTCCCAGAATTACTATTGGTCTATAAATTAGGAACTCCTGCCAACTTGGCAGTAATAGGGACAAACACATGTCTGAAATGGTGTATTTTTTAAAATATAATTTATTGTGAAATTTGTTTTCATACAACACCCAGTGCTCATCCCAACAAGTGCCCTCCTCAATGACTATCACCCACTTTTCCCTCTCCCCCATCCCCATCAACCCTCAGTTTGTGCTCAGTATTTGAGAGTCTCTTATGGTTTGCCTCCCTCCCTCTCCTTAACAATTTTTTCCCTTTCCCCTCCCCTATGGTCCTCTGTTAAGTTTCTCCTGTTACACATATGAGTGAAAACATATGGTACCTGTACTTCTCTGCTTGACTTATTTCACTTAGCATAATCTCTCCAGATCCATCCACGTTGGTACAAATGGCCAGATTTCATTCTTTCTCATTGCCACGTAGTATTCCATTGTATCGATAAACCACATCTTCTTTACCCATTTGTAAGTTGATGGACATTTAGGCTCTTTCCATGATTTGGTTATCGTTGAAAGTGCTGCTATAAACATTGGGGTACATGTGGACCTATGCATCAGCACTGCTGTATCCCTGGATAAATTCCTAGCAGTGCTATTGCTGGGTCATTGGGGAGTTCTATTTTTAAATTTTTGAGGAACCTCCACACTGTTTCCCAGAGGGTCTGCACCAGTTTACATTCCCACCAACAGTGTAGGAGGGTGCCCGTTTCTCCACATCCTCACCAGCATCTAGAGTCCTCTGATTTGCTCATTTTTGCCACTCTGACCGATGTGAAGTGGTATCTCAGTGTGGTTTTGATTTGTATTTCCCTGATGCTTAGCAACCCTCCTCTGATGTTCTAATTTAATTGTCCCTGGTGGGCATCCATAGTTTTCAAAGCATCACAACTGATTCTATAGTGCAGTCAGGGTTGTGTGATGACCAAGT
This sequence comes from Hyaena hyaena, assembly GCF_003009895.1. Lineage (NCBI taxonomy): Eukaryota > Metazoa > Chordata > Mammalia > Carnivora > Hyaenidae > Hyaena > Hyaena hyaena. Next base: position 435,049 of record NW_024081682.1, on the reverse strand, counting down.
ATTACTTTGTAACTGATTAACACAAACATTTACAGTGGCTGTAGGCTTATTTCCACATGAATGAATACATCTTCTGGTTGACTAGATATGTTATAAATGGATATGATGGTCAAAGTTACTGTTCTAGACTGAATGTTTGTGTCCCCTCAAAATTCATATGTTGAAATCATATCCCCTAGCATATGGTATTAGGAGATGGGACCTTTTATAAGTGACTAGGTCATGAGGGCAGAACCCTCATGAATGGGATTAACACCCTTAAAAAAGAGACCTTGAAGCATTCCTTTGCCACTTCTGCCATGTGAGGTCACAGAGGGATGGTGACCTCTGTAAAACCTGAAGCAAGCTCCTACCAGACATGGAATCTGCTGGTGCCTTTATCTTGGACTTTTTAGCTTCCAGAATGAGAAATGAATTTACATTGCTTATAAGCCTCCCAGTGTATGGAAGTCTGTTATAGCCATCCAAATGAATTAAGTTGGACACCATCACCATGTTTTTTTGAGGACTTGGGGTAAAGCTGTGGGAAGTACAGTGACAAATACTGAGGGTACAAGTAACATGACACAGTTCTTGAGAATTTAAAGTGTAGAAAGGGAGACAGGGTATTGTAGCTTAATGACAAAAATGGTTAGAATTATTTCCCTTCCTGTATCCACACCTCTTTGCAATGTGCCTGTACGGCTCTGTACATCAGGAAGTCAAGGTATTTCCTGATCCTTGTATCTGAGCTGGCTGTGTGCCTTGACTGGATCAACAGAATATGGTAAAAATCACATTGTGCCAGACCAGGCCTCCAGAAGCTGTGTGCACCCCTATGTTCTTTTTTGGACCCCCAATGCCATTATGAGGACAAGGTCAACTTAGACTGCTGGAGTATGAAATACCAGAGCTAAGTCCCAGCTGAGGCCATGTTAGATCAGCAACCCTTAATATCCATCAACAACATGGGCACATGAGGGATGTTGGTCCAAATTGCTGACCATAAGAACCATGAGGCAAATAAATGATTATTGTTCTAAGTCACCAAATTTTGGGTAGTTTGTGAAGCAGCAAAGCCTAAGTGATACAGATAGTATAAATTTATTCAAGTGTATTAATCTAAATTGATGAATGTTAACACAGGATAGTGGTTTGTAACAACAAACTGCATGTAGGAAGAAGAGAGAATAATATACACTGCCTGAAATTAGCATTAAATCCTTTGGCATGTTAGCATAGCAAAATCAAATCCTTTTTAAAAGTACATATTGTGGGGCGCCTGGGTGGCTTAGTCGGTTGAGTGTCCGACTTTCGCTTAGGTCATGATCTCGCGGTTCGTGGGTTCGAGCCCCGCGTCGGGCTCTGTGCTGACTGCCGGCTCAGAGCCTGGAGCCTGTTTTAATCTGTGACTCCCTCTCTCTCTGACCCTCCCCTGCTCATGCTGTCTCTCTCTCTCTCCTAGAAATAAATAAAACATTAAAAAATTTTAAAAAAATGAGTACTTCTTTGTGACTACTGGTAGAAAAAGAGCTACCGTGTGCCAAGTATTTTATGTGTGTCAATTCATTTATTCCTCAAAAAAGGCTCTAAAAGGTACTTGTTGGTGATGCAAGCTGACAGTCTGAGGACCCACAGTGGGGGAGTCCCACAGGAACAGCCAAGAGGGCCCTTGACTTTGCACAAGATAGAAATCAAATACAAGCCAAGAAGTGAGAGCACTTTATTGATGATGTAGACTGAGTGTAGATACATACAAAACATCCAGAGACTTGGAAACGAAAGAAGAGTGAGTCTCATCTTTGCTTGGGGTCTGGAATTTTTATTGAGGTCTGGTGTAGGTGTCCTCTCTGGCATCCAGGAACTGGTTAAAACAAAGACAAGTGTTTTGATGTCCTTCATAAGTCACTTATGCCCTAGAGCCAGGGGTCTTGGTGTCAAGGTGTCTGGAGTCAGTGGTCTTGGAAAACATGCATGATGACCTCCTCTGGTCACCCCTTAGATTTTATCTGTTGTGGGGAAGATGTCAAAGAAATCTTTAACTCCTTGAGCTTTACAAAGAGTATATACATTATGCCATAAGGAATGTGTAGCATGGGGGTGTAGGTTGTAGCAAGAATAGAGGTAGCAAAAAAAACAACAGTCTTTCAAGGGGTCCTTTCAGTTTCCCCATCTCAGTAGTTATCTTCACTTTACAAATGAGGAAACTAAAGCTGAAGATTATTGATTGGAAGCAAAAGAAAACCCAACACCAAGTGTCTTAAACAATGCAAATGATTAGCTCATGTAATTGAAAATGGTGGGGGATGGGCATGGAGGAGGGCACTTGTGGGGATGAGCACTGAGTGTTATGTGGAAACTAATTTGACAATAAACTATTTGTAAAAAAAAAAAATGGTGAAATGGTGTAAGCTTCAGGTATGGTTTGATCAGGTCCTCAGCTCCTTTGCTTCAATATTCTTTACATTCAGCCCTTCTCCTTGCATTGGCTTTGTCTTCCAAGTGGCTTATCTTATGGTAGTTGCAGCAGTTCCAGGCTTCTGAATGGTATACCACACTACCCTTAAGAAGAGGAAACAATCAAAAGCTTTACTAGGCTATAACAAAATTAGGTCACTTGTCCATTCTGAATCAATCACTGTGTCTATAAGAAAACCATGTGCTAATTGGCTTAGGCTGGGTTATCTCTACTCTTAAAAGACTTAATAGTAGTGAGCTTATATTGACAGCTTTTTTTTTTTTAATTGTAGTTAACATAGAGTGGAATATTGGTTTCAAGAGTAGAATTCAGTGATTCATCACTTACATTCAACACCGAGTACTCATCACAAATGCCCTCCTTAAAATTCATCACTCATCTAGCCTATTGCTCACCCACCTCCCTCTATCAACCCTCAGTTTGTTCTCTATCTGTAAGAGTCTCTTGTGATTTGCTTCTCTCTCTTCTCTCCCCTGCTCATATGTTTTGTTTCTTAAACTCCACATATGAGTGAAATCATGGTATTTCTCTGATTGACTTATTTTGCTTAGCATAATACATTCTAGCTCTATCCATGTTGTTGGAAATGAAAAATTTTCATTTTTTGTTGATTGCTTTATTTATATTTTAATTAATTTATTTTTTAATTTACATCCAAGTTAGTTAGGATATAGTGCAACAATGATTTCAGGAGTAGATTTCTTAATGCCTCTTACCCATTTAGCCTACCCTCCCCCACAATCCCTCCTGCAACCCTCTGTTTGTTCTCCATATTTAAGAGTCTCTTATTCTTTGTCCCCCTCCCTATTTTTATATTATCTTTGCTTCCTTTCCCTTATGTTCATCTGTTTTGTATCTTAAAGTCCTCATATAAGTGAAGTCATATGGTATTTGTCTTTCTCTGACTAATTTCAATTAGCATAATACCCTCTAGTTCCATCCATGTAGTTGCAAATGGCAAGATTTCATTCTCTTTGATTGCTGGGTAATACACCATTGTATATATATACCACATCTTCTTTGTCCATTTATCCATCGATGGACGTTTGGGCTCTTTCCATAATTTGTCTATTGTCGATAGTGCTGCTATAAACATTGGGATGCATGTGCCCCTTTGTTTTTTGTTTTTTGTTCTTCTTTTTTCTAATAGTTTATTGTCAAGTTGGTTTCCATATAACACCCAGTGCTCATCCCCACAAGTGCCCTCCTCCATGCCCATTACCCTCCTTCCCCTCCCCCTTCCCCCCATCAGCCCTCAGTTTGTTCTCAGCATTCAAGAGTCTCTCATGGTTTGCCTCCCTCCCTCTCCCCAACTATTTTTCCCCTTCTTCTCACCCATGGTCCTCCATTAAGTTCCTCCTAATCCTCCTATACGTGTAAACATATGGCATGTGTCCCTTTGAAACATTGCTTTATTTTTTGAAAATTAATTATTTATTTTGAGAGGAGAGAGAGAGTGCAAGGAAGAGACAGAGAGAGAGAGGGAGAGAGCAGGAGAGAGAGAATCTCAAGCAAGCCTTATGTTGTCAATGTGATCATGACCTGACCCAAAATCAAGAGTTGGATACTTAACCAACTGAGCTATTCAGGTGCCTCATCTTTTGTTAACTGTTTTTAAATGGTTATGGATCATCCCTTGAACGATGATCAAGACCATTCCCATTCAAAGCCCTTAGCTCTCACACAAATGGCAGAAGGAAGAAATAGGAAGCCAGTAATATCTGCCTTGGCAGTGGTGAGGACAGTATCTAAGCTATCTTTTTCCTCCATGTCCAACCCCATGTTCTTTCCATCAAGACTGCCCAGTCTTTATCCTGGAAGTAAGACTTGAACTGGGCCTTCAGGGTTGGGCTTAGGGAGGTGATCTTAAAATGTTCACTAAGTTGTAAAAGCTTTTGAGGTCTTGGAATGAAAAGCATAATTGTGTGTGAACTCTGAGAGTTAACAGTAAGGTTTTTGCCTTACTCCATTGGTAGAGTTATTAGAGGACTAGCAGTCATTTGTTCTACTATCCTGACAATTCAGGGAATTTTCATCAGCAGCAATTTTTGTAAAGGAGGGGTTAAAATGACTTCTTAGATGTTTACGGTCCATCTCTAATAGAGCATGTTAGCAGAAGGAAGACAAAGCTACAATTCATCTGCTAGGTCTTGGTGATGTCATAAACACTTATGACAGCAGTAGAACTTTAAGATTGAATTACCTTCTTTGTACCCACTGAAGGAGCAGACTTTGCTGTGTATAACACATTGTGTAAGCTAAACAGCATTTGATGGTTTTCACATGGCACATGGGAAGAAGGGAACTTGATCTGTGAACCTAAAAGATCATGAATCTGATATGTGGAAAGACAATTTGACCCTGCAAATTGCTTTGGTCTCTGATATATAATTCTAAAATTAAATAAATTAATATGTGCTGACATTTCCCTAATCTATTCTTAAGGCACCACAGTTTGATTAATCTAATGAGGAGTCCTAAATTGAGAACTTCATTATATAACTAATGATGCTATAGTATAAGATCATCAAATTAGTTAATGAATCAAATCTATTAAAGGTTATTGGTTGAAGTACACATAGTGGGCAAGGAGATTGAACTGAATCTATTTATTTTGTAGGAATATTGCCATTTGAATAGTCCAGGAGTGGAAAACATGCACAGTTTATGCAGGGTTTTATTTATAAACTACAAATACCAGATTTGCATATCAGAAGGGTTGTGGATGATAGAGAATAGCTAATACTGCCAAAGCCAAGGAAAAAATGGGGTTAAGAGAGCAGATTGTTGGAAAATATTTTTAAAATTTTATCACATAAGATACAGAACTAGTTCTAGATTTAAATTTTTAAAATGCTCCTATTAAGCATGCTTCCTCCTTCAAATCACCCTTTTTTCCTTTTCCTTCCTCCCCAATTAAAAATAAAGATAATTTTCATATGCTAACTGCCCTCCTCCCCCCCAAAAACCCTATAAACAATTAAACCATTTAGGTCATACTCCAGTTTTTAAAAATTACTCTTTATTTTTGGTAATCTTTTTTATATTCTCATTTTTAGTTAATATTTGAATAAATCTTTAAAAATAAGATTTTTTTCTCCTCATATGTTTTTCCATACAACTCAGGGTGACTAAGAAATTATGAATCATGTTTTGCCTTCATGAACATAGAGTTGCTGAGAAGATACCTCAATCACCAAAAAGGATAAAAATCTGTTTAGTAATACTTTTTTACATTTTTAGTGAAAAAAATAAAAAACGATTCATGAAAGCCCTTTGGCATATCTGTGGTTGCTCACAGTAGAGCTGAATGTGAAATTCAATTCAAGTTGGGGGCAGTCCAAAAATTTATCAAGAGAACTCAAAGCACTGCTTAAAAAAATGTTCTTAGGTGTTGACTACTGTGAGATGTGCTCAAAATTTAAAAAATATATTAGATGTTTCATCAATTTAAGTTATATAAATGTAAGAAAATCATATAATAAGTAAAAGATCCTATAAGTTAAGATTGATTTATTGTGTTTCTTAACACTGGTAGATTACTTGAGGGCTTGGTATTGTCAAAAATAACAAAGACCCTTCTTTTACCAATTATGCTTTCTTTTTGTAATTATGCCTGATTAATTCTTATATGAATGAAATGTATTTAACTGACTCAGATGTTTATAGGAATCTTGTTCCCCTAATAACTTTCAAATATTAAAATAAAATTGATTAATTCTTGTACCAATTTTTAATAAAGAAGTAATATTCTAATATGTTTATTATAAAGATGATTCAACAGAGCCAATATACCCTGAATATGAAACCAATGAAAGTCTTTTTAATTTATAGGTTCTTGCTGTATTCAGTCTCACTTTTACTGAGATACTGGCAACTTCTTTTTTTGTGACATCCCCCCTCGTGTTTACTTCTTGAAAGATTTTTACCCAAAGGTAGACTTGTGGCTTGGGGTGAAATGAACTGGCTAACCAAGGCTTGGCTGAACAGTGATGCCAACACAAAGAGATAAAACCTGTGAATTTCACCCCCCAACCATAAGGCCTTATCTAGTATGAATGGAATGCAGAAGTCATTAATGGTGTGCTTTGAAGCCTTTTGCCCTAAGGGCACTGATTCAAATCCTGCCTCTACAAGGTAAGTCTTGGAAAAATGTTGCAGACTGAGGGCTGTGCAGTCAATTATGTGAAATGAGTTGGTGGTTTGAGTCAAGAGCTCAGTTGACCGGGGTCCAACTCAACAAAACCACAGTTTAAACCCTTTTGGCAGTATCTTAAAGAAAGTGACTTAATGCCAAATGACTGAGTGGTCATCTTCTACACTAATATTTCTTGTGGGGTTCACATAAGAAAACTTGATTCTTGGCTAATTCTAAGGTCCCTGCTCAGAAAAAATGAAACTGATCATTTCCACAATGTCAAGTGTGAGAAGAGCTTAATTAAATCTACAATGTTTTATAAAGCAACTCCTTGGCCTCCTTATAGAAATTGGTACCAGTAGACGGTAGACAGAGCTCAACTTTTACACAACTGTATAATACTTTGGTTTTTATAGACTATCAGATATTGAAGGTAGGTGGATCAAACAAGACTACAGAAATCTAGTATTAAAACAATAATGAGAAAGAATTAACCTGTCTTTAGGTCATTTTGAATTTTAGAATTGGAAGGATGTTTGAAATGAAAAGAAAGAAATCAACATTTAATATTCACAACAAGTCAATAAGGGAGTTATTTTGTTTTAGAGTAAGAGTATAATTACATTTGACTAATATCATATAAGATACAGAACTAGTTCAAAAATAGGTTTTTAAAATGTTCATATTAAGCATACTTTCTCCCTCAAACCACCCTTCGTTTTTCCTTCCTCCCCAATTATAGATAAAGAAAATTTTCATAGGTTATCCTCCCCCCAAAAAATAAACTCAAACAATTAAACCATTTAGGTCATAGTTCCTTTGGTCCAGACTTCATTGGATGCCAGCCCACAGGCATTCTGTCAAAAATGTAAGGCTGTACCTTGCCTGACACTTGCCACCAGGAGGTTTTAGTTATATTCTGAGATCAGATCACATTTTATTCTTGGAAGTAGAAGAAATTCATACTTAAACTACTATTATGGGCCAACACAAACTGAGTTTTCTACAATCTGAAAAATTCTTCCCCCCTGAGGCCTGTCTCAGTGAAGGTAGATGGGCCCATGTGAGGCCTCAGGCTTACCTGGTGTGGGCAGGACATCAGCGACATAGAAATGGCAGTACCTGCTATAGTCTGGACCAGGGATGACTGGCACAATATAGATATGGGAGAGTCTGGTCAGGTATGGAGTGGTAACTGCTTGCTAAAAGCTTTATATTTTTTAAAAAGTTTACTTTCTCAGCATTCAAGAGTCTCTCATGGTTTGCTGAGAACAAACTGAGGACTCATGGGTGTGGGGGGGAGGGGGGAGATGGTCATGGAGGAGGGCACTTGTGGGGATGAGCACCGGGTGTTATATGGAAACCAACTTGACAATAAACTATCTGTAAAAAAACAACAACAAACAAACAAACAAAAACTACTTTCTCTCAGACAATAGCATATCTCTCTCTCTCTCTCTCACTTTCTCTCTCTCTCTCTCTCTCTCTCTGTCTCTCTCTCTCTCTCTCACACACACACACAGACTCTCACACACACAGACACACACACAGACACACACACAGACACAGACACACACACAGACACACACACACACCCCTACCTTTTGGTTTGTTTTCCTGTCATCTTAATTCTTATCCATTCTAAATTGCCAGTACCTTTCTCTAGCCACTTTGACTCTAGCATCCTAAGACAGGAACAATGTGTATGCTTCCTTCTTCATTGTAAATAGTCCCATTTTCCTCAGGAAATGTAACACATTTATTAATACAGTCAGTGGATCCTAATGGGTTAATGCACATGTCTTTCACATATTGCCTTCTTCACCTAAGGATTATTGCCTTAATCCAGAACCATAATTCAAATGACAATGTCAGTAAAATAAGGAATCATTTAAAGAGTAATGAGAAGGGTATATATCAGTCAGAGTCCCAAAGGGAAATAGAAGGCATGCTTGAATGAACACTAATTTGAGGAAGATTTATACAAAGGGGCTATTTAGAAAGGTATAGGTGAAGTGGAGGATAACCACAAGGCAAAGGGAAGTAACCTAGGGTTAGTAATCTGTTACTTACTCTTGACGGGATGAAGAGAAAGAGCTGTTACCATTACAAGAAGTGGGCCATAAACAGAAAGCTGCCCTGACAGGATCAGTTGCCTTTAGCTGCCCATGGTGACCTTGCTGAGAGGGAGACAGGAGATTTAGCATCTCCCCTCACCTCTTTTGTTCTACACTTTTCCTCCTTGGGCTCCTCATGGGTGAACTCAACTGGAAGCTACTGGATTAGGGGCTACATGTAATACAGAGTGGAAAAGAACTGAATATGGATCTGGAGGGGCAAACAGAAGGTGGTTAACACTTGGACATTTGCCAGGAGGTAGGAATTTTTACAGAACACTTTATGTGATATGCTGTAGATTTCCTGCCAATTTCTTCTATCCTGGAATCTGACCCCAATGTCACAGATTTTGGAAAGTGAAATCATGACTGTAAAACTTTACAACACCTTTGGAGGTCATTAGCATAAAAAGCTATTAGACAGTTTGTGACTTACCTGAACTTCCCGTTACTCTCTTTCTCTCTTTTAGTTTCTCCCTGTTCCTTGATGTTCTTCTGAAGAATTGACCAAATAAAGTAGAAAGTGACATCAAATTATTTTTGCTAATGTAACCAGTCATTAAAACCCTTGAAAAACTCTGGTGGAAAAAGACACACACAAAAAGGAGGGGGGCAGTTTGTATAAATAAAAAATTAACCAAATAACTTCATTTGTCTATGTAATGACCACTTACTGAACATCTACTGTTTGCAAGAAACTGCACTAGGTATTAATTTACCTGTAAAGAATTGGTGGCCAGTTTCTCTGATCTCAAAGAATTTATAATTTGATTATGCGAAGGTGTAAGGATAGGCACATGGACATGTGGTTCAAAGAAGTGAAATAATTGTCATACAGTTTTAACTGCAAAAAGTGAATGAAAATGCTAGAGGGTAAGTGGAAAGGGATCCGGGTCCTTTACATATTCCTTCACACAGGGTCCAAGTCCAAGGAGGTTTCTAGAAGGAAGTGATGTCTGAGGTGAATTTCTAAGGATAAATAGAATTAATTAGGTCAAATAATGTAAATACATTAAAAGAAGAAAAACCACTAGATGTGACAGGGAATAATTGTGAGGAGAGATTGTCAATTTAAAGATGGTAAAGTTAGAATGAAGGCTTTAAAGGATTGGATGGGGGTATGGATGGGACTATTGATAGATCAGACTAGGGAGGCAGGTAAGAACCAATTTACTGAGTCTTCATATCATGCCAAAGAGCTTGTTTTTTATGATAACAACAGGAAGCCTCTAAAGGGTCCACAAAGGAAGTGATAGCCAGATTTACATATTATTAGTTCACTTTGGCAGCTGTGTAAGATTGACTGGATTTCAGCAGAGATGAGGAGTTTCTGAATTGAGAAGCTGTAGCAAGAGAGATAGGGATGGAGTCCAGAGATTTTATACAGTTATAAGCAGTTGGAATCACTGTCAGAAACGTCAGAAAACTTGGGTGATTCTGCCTTAGTTTTCATCCAATGCAACAAACAGATAGCTTGTGGTACCATTCACTGAGGTGTAGGATACAGAAAATGGGACAAGTATGACAAAGACATGGGGGATCAGTTTCAGATATTTAAGCATGAGATCATTATGACATCCAGGTTGAGGTGTAAGATTGTTAGACGGTTGTGTCTGCAGATAAGGTTGGGGATATAGATTGCACAGTGGACTTTGTTTTTCATTGCTGTTCCCAAATGGCTGAAAGTTAACATCTTCATAAACCTGAAGTACATAATGCATCTTTTGGTGGTGGCAGGATCCAAGCCAAGCACAATGTCCTGTATTATAATTCTCTTTCATGAGAAATAGTTGTATTTATAGTGTGAATGAGGGGCCATGGAATGTGGTGGAGAAAAATGCAAATTGAATCTTCTTGGCAATTGGGACCAGGAATGAAACTGGAAGTCTAGAATATCATATTACTACAAAGTTTTAGAAACTAGGGGAGTATCCTAAAAAACACACACATAAATATAATAATTGCATAGGTAAGAAAGTAATATTAGCCATTATAGACCAAGTATTGAATGTGAGTCAGCACAAATGAGCAGTTGTTACCACAGAGAGCATAAAGCAGACAGTAAATTTTGGAATATGTATTCAGGAATGTAAGTCATAGTTAAAAGCCACATTAAGTACTAGGTGAAGTTCAGAGAACTTGGCAAGCCTCCAAATATAAAATGCACAAATAGAAAATATGAATGCTGTAATATATCAAAGGTAATATTTGGGATTGAGTTTAGTGTATCATATCATATCAGTTAATATTTGCTGCTGATCTAGTTACTTACTTGTAGCCTGCCTGTGAAGTAAACTAATTTTAGATGCTTTGCCACTGAAGCAGACCAAATTTTACAGGCTAAAGCTATGTCTTTTCCCATATATTTCCACCATGCATTTTAATTTTAGGTACCTTGCATTTATGAACTTTATGTGACTTATTTTAATACTTATTTTGAGTTAATGCATGATCAACTTTGCATTATAGGCTTACATTAATAATTAAGGATGTATTGGATATAAACCAGCTAACGTAAAATTCTTTCTAAAGAAAACCAGTTGCTCTTATTTTGCAAATATCCCTCACATTAACCTGATAGACCAGGCAGACTTTAAGAGCCCAATCATAATCTATTGCATAAAATGTCTATTATTATTTTGGAATGCTTTAAAATGCATATTACTAACCTAAGAGGCTCTTTTGAGCACCACTGAAATACTTTATATTGTTTCATCAAAACCTTTATATAGTAAAAATGTGATTTACTTTCAACTAAATGCCAGAATTTTGTAGGTATAGAAAAGTGGAAAACATTATTCTTTACCAACACCACTGTGGGAATTTTAGGGTGGGGAAACTCTTCAACATTCTTGATACTAACTGAACAAAGCATGATGGGAATTTCCCAGGACCTATCATATCATATCTTTTTATGGGTAACCCTATGACTAGGGTTGTCCATATATGCAAACTAAGTTTCAAGAATTATTAGTTATAAAAGAGAAAAGATTGACTTCATCCTTTATGTAAAGTTAATTAGTTTTATAAGGTTTTAAGCCAGTTGTTTGGGCAGCATATAATACATGAAAAAATGTATGTTGCATATCCATATCCACACTTGCATATTTCAAAGAAGTGTATATCCACACGTCTTCATTCTGTTGAAGCTGTGTCTAACTGTTAAATGATGCCAGGCCAAGGTTCTAAAATCCATGTGTTATGTAGAAATTTCTGTTATAATGATATTTCCATATTTCACTGATTGTTAACAGTTATTCATTTAAAATGAATTATGTATTCAGTACTATTTACCACAACTCAGACGTTGGCTAGCATATATAACTGCTATGATGATAATGAGTTTAGAGCTAGGAGAATAGAGTTATGAACATTTCAAAAAAGGTAACACCTCAGTAATAGGCAAAGAAAAATGGCATGAAAAAACATCACCTAGCTGCATGATAAAATATAACATACTCGTTTTTTCCTCCCAAGCCCTACTTAATTTCTGGCTGTTAAAAACTTAGCTATATTAGTCTTTAGAACCTCCATTTTAAAAGATCTGTTAGTTATTTCATAACAATTCTCTGTTTTAAAGTACCATCAGTAGTGTTGTATGGTAATTACTGACAGTGTCTTTGCTTTATGAACATGACTGATAGTTGATTTATATATTTGTACACAGTCTTCCAAATATACACTTTTTGTACCTGCTTGTGATTTTGCAGGGATTGGCTCTTCTTTTTCCCTACCCTTTCCTCTTCCAAAATACTTTGCTCTTGCTCTCAACTTCATTCTCCCCCTCCCTTCCTCCTCCTCTTCCTCTCTGTATCTCTTTCTCCTTTTTCTTCCTCTCTCTCACTTAGTTATTATTATCTTGGTTTGTTTTTTGTTTTGTTTTGTTTTGTTTTTTGGCTAGAGTTGTTCCAAATCTTTACTCATGCTTAAGAACAAAACATAATGTTTTGCTGAAAGTGAACAGGGAAAGAATATACAACACTTGATTTGATACATATTAAATAATGGCAGTTACTTACTTAGTGTGGTTTCCTGAATGTAAAGCTTATAGCTAATAATTACAGATTGAAGAATGATGGGATGTGGCTTACATACACAGACAGCTGTGACTCCTTCTATGTGATCTCTGTGGTCCCTCAGTCGGCTCTCCTAGGATATGGGCATCTCAGCAGATGCCTGGTTGGTGGATCTAGAGTGACTGATTCAGGTCCTGTCAGGCATCTATCTGGTGGTAATGTGGGGATAAAGAGCTGCCTAGTTGGGTAACTCCCTCAAGGCAAACTCATGAAGATAAACAACACTCAGGAACAAGGAGAAGTAACATTCCTATAGCATGGTATAATTGGCAAACACTCTTATTTTGATGATCTTTATCATAGTCTTTGAGATTATTATTACCTTCTCCATCTTGTAGATGAGTGAGAATGAGTCTCTGAGGTATTGCACAACCATACCAAGGTAATCTGCCTAAGCTCCAGCTGCTCATCCATCATAGAGGAGTATTTTCCATGGGTTTTTAAGGAAATGAAAACTTGTTCTTAGGTGAAAAAATTCTTTTATCAGAATTAAGATAAAAGAAAGACATCAATGTTTAATTAAAAAAAAAAACCCCGAAGTTGGGGTGCCTGGGTGGCTCAGTCAGTTGAGCATCCGGCTTCGACTCAGGTCATGATCTCATGGTTCGTGGGTTTGAGCCCTGCATCGGGCTCTGTTCTGACAGCTCAGAGCCTGGAGCCTGTCTTCAGATCCTGTGTCTCTCTCTTTGACCTTCCCCTGCTCACGTTCTCTGTCTCTCTCTCTCTCAAAAATAAATATAACATTAAAAAAATAAAAAAATAAAAACCTGAAGCAACCTTCACATCTGTCTGGAACATCACTAGACTTAGGTAAAAGGAAAACAACCATACAAAAGCTGTCTTTTCACAGACAGTCCTATCCAAGAAGGTGACATTGCTCCCCCACAAGTCTCCCAGAGGAAAGGGGCTGTTGTGTGTTAAGTTTTGAAGTAGAGAAGAGGGCACCTAATGGGGTTTTAATAAGGGATTTTTAATTCCACATATATTCTATGTGTGTAATTCTTTGGTGTGATGTTAGGCAAATGCTGACATCTGTAGTAATGCTTTTAATGTCTTTAGCTTGCTTAATTTCCTTTCTATATATGTTCGTGTGACATCAAAAATATCCAAGTGGTAAATGGAAATTTAAGCCAGAAACCCAGATATTCCTGAATATGCAGATATTTGGAATCATATACACCTGTTTTGAGCAGGTTTCCATGCAGATGATGCTTGAAGCCTGTGTTACTTACCACCTGTGGCCCAATTTCAGGTTACAGAATCAGTATGTTGTTACTTCTCAAATATACTCAAATATTAGTTTTATCAGAGAGGTAAAGCAGTGTCAGTTTCCATATCAATATTCTTCTGTGCAGTAAATAATTTAACTTAACTGAATATATATATTTATATTCTGTATATATATAATTGTATACATATACAATATAGGTATATAACTGTATATATACACACATACATATTTTTCCCATAAGACTTAATAAAAATGTTTTACTTTAAACTGAAAAAGTCCTTAGGTTTAAATATTTTTGTGTTTTCTGAATTGGTCTTGATAAGCACAGTATTACTCATTATTGATAGAGACAGAACAGTCTAATGAACGATGGAATTTTTTCTCTCCATTTAAATATCTTATTAATACTTACAAAATATCATTGTTCTGTTTCACGTAGAAACTACAAGTTTATTTTGTTTGAAAAATGGAGAAACAAATTCTTGTTTCGGCCTCCTCTTTGTTGTTCTAGCTGTGTGTCATTGACACTGGTGTGACTTGTCATGGGAAGGTGTAATGAGCCACGACTGGGATTGTAACAATTATTAACCTGCAAGTATGCTATTGCAAAGTAAATGTAAGCTATCGTGACACCTCTAAGTATCTCAGGAAATAGTACTCTCATTTGAATTATTCATTTTATTAATTTTATTTTACATATATGGGAGAAATTAATAACTTGTAAATATAAAGAGGGACCAAATGTCATTAATTGGGCATTTCACATGGGCTGATATATTGGACTCTCCCCCCCCCCCATCTCTTTGGTGGTAATTTATTTAGCTGGGAAAGCTTGGGTTCAGTACAGCATCTGGTTTTCAGTGATATCCTGCTGGTCTTATCCAATTTTCCAGCTGGGAGCATGAGGCACAGGGAGGTCGAATGGCTTGCCTAAAGGTCACCTGGTAGCTCAACTGGGATTATAACTCAGAATCTTTCTGATTTTCCCATCCTTTGCTCACTGGACCACAAAACTCCCTTGATCCCATCTTCTCAAGCTTGCCTGAGCAGGAAGTAATGTTTAGGCCAGGAAAAAAATCCCAAATTAAATACTGGCCACTGTCATCTTCTTAAATAATGTGTTAAACTTCCATTGGTGACTCTAAGGTAATATCTTATTTTCTTGAAATCATTTCGATTTAGTGTCTTTCTAGGTGGTCACTTTTGGAAGATTTATATCTATTGCTCAGATGCTACTTTTGGTCAGAAGGTTTGAGAATGCCAATGACTTAATGCTTGTGGCAGAAGAATACAATTACTTGGATGTATACTGGGCTTTGCTCATCATACTTAGGCATATGGTACTTGATTATGAAATTCAAAGAAACCACCTGGCTTATCTCCTATCTTAGAACTTGGTTTACCATTCTCTCAGCCTGGAAATCCTCCTCAAAATTTGTCATTCATAGAGTTTTTTTTTTTTTAATATTTTATTTATTTTTGAGAGAGAGACAGAGACAGAGTGTGAGTGGGGGAGGGGCAGAGAGAGAAGGAGACACAGAATCTGAAGCAGACTCTAGGCTCTGAGCTGTCGGCACAGAGCCCAACGTGGGGCTCGAACTCATAGACCGCGAGACCATGACCAGAGGTGAAGTTGGACTCTTAACCAACTGAACCACCCAGGCACCCCTCCACAATTCATCATTCAGATCTTAGTGGAAATGCTGCCTTCTCAGAGAGAGGCCTGTTCTAACCTTCTAATGTGATGTCTTTATCTGATGTCCCAAATTTTTATTCATTACATGTATTGCCATTTAAATTTTTTTGATTTTTTAAAATTCTTTTTGCCCTTACCCAGAACACAGGCCTCTAATCTGTGCTGTTCACTAGCATATATTAGACAATGTTTGATATGTAGAAGAGGTTCAATAAACATTTGTTGAAAGCATTAATTGTCATTCCTTATGAAAGAAGGCCTCTTTTTTCCTTTTTTTTTTTTTTTTATTATCATTCAAGGAGTTTCAAAAGGGATGCCCATGGGGTAGTAAGGGCGAGTGGAGATGACCCTTAGGCAGCCAGCCAGATCAGGTGAATTAACCCTGAAGGTCAACAGGATGACTGATGACAGCTGTCCCTGTCAGATCACCCTCTCATCCATAGCTTCAACCTTGGAATTGCCCCCAGGCTTGGCTTGTGATTGGCAGAGGAAAAGTAGTCTTGTTATATTTATAGTCACACTTCATTTTTGATCTAAATTTGCACTGCCCACTTTCATCACCCATCCTATTTACACAATTGATACTTTATAATGTTTGATTACTTCCAAAGTCCAAATCCATATTTGAAGACTGATTAATATAGAGAATATTGAAAAAAATATGTGACCCCTGAAAAGGAATTGCCCAAGTTGTTTGCTTGGTTGTTTGTTTTTAATCAACAGACATATTGTGCTCGATTATTTCAGGTGGGGAAATTTAAATAAATATGGCTTGCAGAAGAGTTTAAGGTAGTTACTGTTTTTAAGAATTCAGTGCTTGATAGACACTTTTCATAACTTTTTTTTTAAAAATGTTTTATTTATTTCTAGGAGAGAGAGAGAGAGAGAAACAGCGTGAGCAGGGGAGGGTCAGAGAGAGGGAGTCACAGACTGAAACAGGCTCCAGGCTCTGAGCTGGCAGTCAGCACAGAGCCCGACGTGGGGCCCGAACCCACGAACCGCGAGATCATGACCTAAGCGAAAGTCTGACGCTTAACCGACTAAGCCACCCAGGCGCCCCAACACTTTTCATAACTTTTGAGAGGAAATGAAACTAACTGTATAGTAAATAAATCCCTGTCGCTGGTGACTCTATGCGTAAGCTGCTCTGAATTTATAACCTAATGATCTATTCATCATTTTATTGATAAGGAGACAGGAGGACAGGGTGTCTTTCTCAAGAGGGGCTTCTTAGTTATTCTGGGATCCCAGTGGGTGCCTAGCTGCAAATATTATGTAAGAAGGGCTCAAATACATGCTTACCCTGTTCTGCTTCTCTTTGGAAGTGACTTCTGTAGGATCTGGACATTTTGCTAGCTATATTTTGCAAAACTCTAGAAAGTGACTATATGAGTTTCTGTGTGGCTGTGTTGGAGAATCTGAATGATGATGATTGCAGGCAGTGAGCAGTTTCTGTGTCATTTGACAAGGGGAGGTGCTCTGGAGATATTTCTTGGTTAATGTGTGTGTGAAGGGGTAGTGTGCAAGGTAAAACAAAACACCTGTGTTATCATCTATTAGGATCTTTTGTTGCACTTATAAAACTATTGCTGCATTCTTTGGTTCACTATGAACCTTCTGGACATTGTGACTAAGAGATGTCTAGTTTAGAGATATGAACAAGCAGTTGTTACTATAACATTAACTTCTGAACTCCTCTGACAATTTAAAACTACTTGGATGACTGAAGTTGAGCTTCAAATTAATTTTATTAGTAAAAGGAAGCATTAATAAACTACTAGAACTGCATAAACATTGAAATGGACCTTTTTTTTTTCTTGATCTGTATATTTCAGGACAGACACCTTAAATTATTTGCATGCATTAAATTATCTTGCATTATTTGACATGGTCCCTCAGAAGGACTGTACCCCTTTGTTCTGAAAAAATGTGGGGGAGAATTCATTGGCTTATTGAATGGTCCAGTAATTATCTTGGCTTTCCAACAATCATTTTGTTTTTATCATTGAGGAAGGATTAGATTGTACTCACACTTTTTTTTTTTCTGGAAAACTCAAAAGTCTGTTATTGATAGGATTGGTATTAAGAAAACAGGATATATCATTAAAGAATTTCTTTGTTTTGAGCCAACAGAAATTTGATCTTCTCTTCTTTTTCACAACTGATATTAAAGCACCTCCCAATGTTCCAGGGCCCAAAAGAGTCATAAAATTTGGGTCATTAAACTGATGATGGGAAACCTATCAGGGGATTGTTTCAAAACAGATGCATGCCCATATTCAGAAAATAAGCCCCAGACACAATTCAAACAGAACACACTGATGAGTGTAGTATATCCAATCCACAAAGGAAGGAAATAAACTTCTTGATATTCTTTTTTCTAGTATCATCAGTTGGATTTCATACTTTGTAATTTCTTTCTCAGAAATGAGCCTTTGTGATCCTTCAATCTTTTCATAAAAATTATCTTTGGAGAAGGAATTAAAAACTTCTCATACATTTGATAACTATCTTTTTCTCCCATTCAGATAAATGATTCTGTGGACCCAATTGCCCATTATTAATGCTAACATTAGGACTCTCAAGATGAGAGTTTGTGAACAGAGCTACTCAATGACAGCCAAATTGAACCATCAAGTACATGTACTCAGCTTCTGATTGATGTTATTTTGAAACACATTGTCTGTGTGACATCATGGAAAATATTTCTTTTTCATTGCTTTTAAGAAAAAAGAGCCGGATCCATGGACATATTTTACACTATCCTTTCCTTTTTCCCCATGAAGGAATGTTTTACAATTACACAAATTTATAAAGAATAATAGGTGTGACTAAAAGAAAAAATAAGAAAAAAATGGAATTCCTGCTGTTTAGTTCCTCATTCACTTCCTCATTCATTCAACAATATTTATGGATTGTCTACTGTGTGCAATAGAGCAATATAGAATGCTATATTACTTAGATACCAAGTGGTAGATACAGTGATTTGGGGATGTCATTCTTTTTTTGGAAGCAGAACTAGCAATGGTTGTGGTATAATTATATCTAAAATTTTAATTTATAATGGGCCTAGTTCCAGTCTCAAACTTGGCATCTCGTGAAGCAGAGTGGCTCCTAACAGCAATGATCTCTTCCAGCAAGATGCAGATTTTTAAGTGCCAAAATGTCTATGAAAATTGATACCCCTTGCCCCAAATTCTAATGTAGAAAGAATACAGGGGAATATAAATTGGCCACACAACTTTATCCATTTCTACAGGCAAAAAATAAAAAATTCTGGACAGAGGTCCTGTACTTTTTTGATATCTTGAAAGGTCGAGAGAGAGACATCTGAAGGGGTAGGAAAAGGGGGTGAGTAGGAGAGAAACTCAAACATTAATGGAGAATAGAATTTCTTTTGCACTGGTCACAATACATATGTTTGTTAAAAAGCAAGAGGCGGGTAAGACATGCATGCCTGATGTTGAAGAAAAGCCTGTTTGTGCTTCATACACTAGAGAAATTGTTCAGGAACAGTTCATCCATGTGAAAATATGACCCATGTCATTTTGCCAGGGTCGTTAAGACACTGAGCTGCTGAGTAAGGCCTGATTGGATAAATTCAAGATCCTGGGGGAGCGCATACTTCCTCGTGCCCAGTTTTTCTAAGATGCAAAAAAAAAATGTCAGTGGAAATAAGGTTATGGAGTGCCACTTGCGTGGGTGAGACAGGGTCTTCATAGGGTGGGAACCAGCTGGATCTCAGACATGGCCCATTCTTTTAGATTCTTCTACATTTTCTTAGTGGGCAAAATGAGAAATACAGAATAAATGCCCAGCACTAGTAGCCAGAAGAGAACAGTGGTATTTAGAGATCAGGAAGAGAGAAAGGTTACAAATAATTTTTTGAAATGAATTTCCCATTCTCTTTTGACTTACTGTATTCACATTTTACAAACTTCTAAAATGACTGGAGATAAAATTCACATCATTTATTACAAAAACATGGCTTTATAGAGGAACTTAGAAGATATGAAAACTACATTTGAATGAATGTTCAAAAGCTGTCAGGAAATATGGAATAAAGGACAAAATCTTGCCCTTTAAAATATTGGAAGAATTGTATGAATTTGAGGAGATCTTCCATGAACTGAAGAAAAAAATTGGAAAACAAAAACAAAAACCCTCATCATTTAGCTGTTTTTGGTTTTAAATGGGCCAGGACAAATAACCACTGGTTCAAATTCAATGTTAATATTTTAAAAATTGACAATTCTGATTATGCTGGCTTATTTCCATTATCCCAGGCTCTCTCTATTCAATAAAATGATAGAACAATCATGTAATTCAGTCATCAAATAGCAAAATCTTAATGTACAGTAGACCAGGCCTTTAATCTCTCTGGGCCTCATTTTCCTTATCTGTAAATTGATGGATTGAGATTAGCCAAATTTGAAATTTTGTTCTTTGAATTGTGTAAGTGTTTCTAGCTTGTATATTTCATTAAAGGGACTTTATAATTTGGATACAACTCTTGAAACTATTTGTATTTCTAGAAAAACACAATACAACAGTATCATTATGGTCTTTCTGCAATAACATTTGAATATGTAAGAATAAAAATTCCTGGGTTTCTCCTTATTAGCTGCTAACTATATTTCAGGAATGTTTTAGCATTTTAATTTAATAAGTAGTTAACTTTTTATCAATAAGGGAGTTGGGCAGGGTGGGGCTTGCATTGAACCTAAGTGGACCATTCAGTTTTAGTGTGACAGGTTTCAAAATCTTCCCTAAATTAAGTGCAGAGAATTTATTTTAAAGTTCCCCTTAGAGAGAGATGTATCTTTGTGCCTTTTTACTTTAAGGATCTGAGAGCATGTTTCAAGCTACCTCAGATTAAATAGCTTGAGAACTGCTAATTATAAAAGTGTTTTTTTTTTTTATTTTTTCCCCAAAAAACAAAACTGACTTTCAAATCGAACTGGCAGGTACTTAAAGAAACCCGGGCTCTGAGTGAAGGGGTGGAAATATGAAACTCTTGTGAAGATTTAACCGCCATTAAGAAATTTTTTTGAGACACTCATATCAGCCCACTGATACAATGTCATAAAATAACTGCCATTACCACCTTTTATAGGAGCAACCCTTGGATTAGTCAGAGCTGCTGGATTGTAATGAGGAAACATGTGTTAAAAAAATGAATTAAAGGAAAAGATGACCTTCAGGTTACTCTGGTTGTTGATGGGGTCAGGGGAAGGAAGGTTCAAAACCTAGTGGGAGAGAGGTCAGTCTGATGCTGGATGCGAAAGTTCACAAGTCTGCATTATAAATAATATATGTAGGAAATGAGTGTTTACTCCTCTCTAATGTTAGCAAACTGGAAGGATAAGATGGTTTCCTTTTGACGCGAAAAAGATCTAAATGTGAAATGCTATTTTAAACAATGAACAGCTGTTTCATCTTGAACTAAAAAGAACAAAGAAAACACCCTGAGGTCCACATAGGATATATTGTGGTTTCCCGTGAGTGTGTGTGTGTGTGTGTGTGTGTGTGTGTGTGTGTGGTGTGTGTTCCCTCCTCTCTTTTTGCTTAAGATAATTGAAATGTCATTTTATCTTGGGATATTTTCTTTATTCACCAGGGACATGGAAAGTTAAAATATTGGAGACTTTCCTTTTCATCATTTTGAACATAAAAACTTCTCATTCCTTTAATATAAAGTGTTTTCTTTGTTAGTCCAACAGAGATTAATGCCTGGAATGCTAAATTGTATGCTTAAGGGAAAAATCATGATAGTCCATGGGTAATATATTTTAGGCAAGACTAAAGCAATAGAGTGGCATTATATCATAGTCTAAGAGCTTTTCCTTGCTCCTGAGAACAGCTGGAAACATAAAGGGTAGCCTGAGTCACCAATGTAAGAGATTTCAATTATCCAATTAATGCCTGGGAATCCTAGAATCGCATTTACAGGAAAGAGTTGAAGCATCTATGTTTAGATGATTCAGAAAACTATTTCTGACCTTCAGAGCAAGCTTCTTGATAATTTAAGTCAAAACACCACTTAGATTGGTATGAAAAGATATGTCCTTAAAATTTTGCATTAATAAGTAAAACCATTTGTCTTGGTTTGTATTTTGTACTGAAAGTGCTACAGTTGAATGCATAGAACAGAATTCTGAATATTCAATAAGCTACAGGTTTATTTATTTCTTAATTCTCCATAGACATTTATATCTACCTTCTTATTTCTAAGTTTTGGGAATATTAGGCATTATAATAAATTATGTTTTCCCAGATAAGAAACACATGCATGCATGTACATGTATGAACATGAACTATGGTTCATTTTACTTGGAAAAACCGTTTCATTAACCTGGCACATAAGACAGTGGCTTTTTTGGAAGGAATAGTTTCATTTAGTTCTTTTTGGTTATATAGTTGCATAAATATGTTTGCTGTTTCATACTAGTTTCTAGATCTCCTTTTAACTCATGAGACATAATTTTAGTCAACTTTTCCTGGGGCTTAATTTCTTCTAATTCTATTTTTGAAATAAAAGATGAGTTTCTTTAAATTAATAACAGGAAATTCTAAGCCAGCTTCCTTCAGATATAGATCTTGAGGATACTACATCTTGTAAAACTTAAAAGAAAAAAAAAAGAAGGAAAAAATCTGTGAGATCTTTTTAAAATCCAGACTTGGTTATATAGCACATCAATAAATTGTCCTGTCAACCTCTAGGACATGGGTTCAACTACAATTGGTTTAATGGCCACAAATGTTTCCTTAGAAGAATTCCGGATTTCTGGATGGAGGAAGGAATGTCAGGGATTCTCAGGGCAGGCTTGAGAACCCCCCCTCAGAAGGTGGTCTTGGGAGGTAATCACACCCTGCTGATAGGATTTGGCAGTTAAAATAGATGGAGGTCAGCCTGTCATTTTGTCTATTTAAATAAGTCACTTGTGATTAAGGATAAGCAGCAAGTTTTCTTTTCTTTCTAACTTTTGGGTCCTTGCAAGCTCTGATCTGTTTCTCTGATGTTTCCTTGAGTATTTCTCTCTCATTTTCTCTTGCCTTTTAAATGGAAAAAGTTCATGTTTTTCTCTGTCTTTCCTCCTTGGAGCTATGGATGGGCGGGGGGCAATTTATCATTTGATCCTATTCAAAGTACAAGAAATTGCTATTCCAGAACTCTTACTACATACCAGATATTTTGTGACATCTAGAGAGAATCTAAACTTAAAACAGGAGTGTCTCCTCTTTCTTTGTTAAGAAAAGTCACTAGAATCTGTGTTAAGGAACCGAGTTCATGGTAATTTCTCCATTTGGTGAGGTACATTTGTAGGTTAACTTATTGTCTTTTTTTTTTTTTAATTAATTGATGTCTGTAATTTTATACAGATCTCCATGAGGGCTGTATTTGCTTTCTTGGGGATAAAATAGCAGGTCCTTATAAGATCATGAACTTTTTTAGTAAAAGTATGTGGGCTGTTAACACAAAACAGAATCAGTGATAACATAAATATTTGCATCTGCCAACTTATTTGGCAAAACATTTTGCCAAATGTTATTCCAAAATAATGTTTCTCTTTCTTAGAGGCTTTTATCGAAAAATCTTCTACCTTCACGCGTCTAGTTAAGACTCTCCTGCCCTTGCCATTACAGAGGCAGGCCTTGCAAAGGCATTATACTTCACTGAGTGAAAGTGGACCAGACACAAATCCACCTATCTCTTGGGCCTTCTCTCAAACTCTCTACCCATTATTTTCTTTGATCATTTCTGAAGAGCATCTGCCTTTATGCCAGTTTAATTTGATGGTGTTCACCTCAGCTGCATCACATATTTCTTTTTGCCCTGGGGCAAGAACCTCAGGCTACTCAAAACATGCATTGCCTGGAAATGCCAGAGGGTTACAAGTCATGGGCAACCCTTAGCCAGTGGCAAACAAGCTAGTGCATTCCTAAGGCAGGTAATTCTGAAGTTCATTCTACAGGGCTCTTCAGCATTTCCCAGTGGCGATGAGTCCCAGGTAGTCCAAAAGATGATCAATGCACTCTGTATTGAAATTTCCCAGTCTTCAGCTTGATATCATTTCCCACCCCCCTCACCAAAAAAAAAAAAAAAAAAAAAAAAAAAAAAAAAAAAAAANCAAAACAAAACAAAACTATTTGCACTCAAGCTCTGCTTTCTAGAGAAACCTAGTCTAAAATAACATAACACAATGTAAAACAAAGCAAGAGCTAGGTCTCCCCTCTACTATCACTTGCTGCCTCATATCAAAGTTATTTAGGTTTCTTAAATTCATACAGAATTTCTTTGATTAAAGATGTTTACACTTGTGTTAGTTACAGGACACTATAAATAACCTTTTACAGAAAAAAATCCGAGTGCTGTGGGAATCAAATAGGAATCCAGGAGATGTGGCACATCAGAAAAGGTGTTCTCTAGGAGATCTTTTCAGTGAGATTTAGTAAGAACTGAAAGGCCTAGGGTGACAGAAAAAAGCATTCCATGAGTAGAGAATGGGAAGAGAGAGGGAGAACTTGGGGATTCCAGAGGATGAATAGGTAAGTGTGAACACAGAGAATAGCTTTTACCTGTAGAAATTAACATCCTGTGATGGTTCAGTAGGTGTTCCTATCACATAAATTTCCTATGCTCACATAAAATTTGAGAAATTTGCAGATTACTTCTAGAATTCAGAGATTCATACCACACATTGGATTAAAGAGCCCTTGAGTGTCTATAAAAAATACCCTCCACCCAAAATCCCCACAAATTTGTAGAACTGAGCTTTTTCCGCACTGTGTCTCTGAAATATTTTGCCCCTAGGACACTGTTCAATCAACTTGAGGTGCATTGATGTTCCATAGACTGGATCTTGGGAAAATCTTGGGAAATGAAGCTAATAGGATTGGGGATGACATGTGGCATGATGGCAAATCTTGCATACTAGATAGGTGCATTGGGATTTGCTATGTCAAACAGTAGATGTTACAGTGCCCGTCTTGGAGATGGGAAAGAGGGTTTCTTATAAGATGATTTAGCACCCCAAAATCATATTTCCAACCTCATATTGGTGTTCTCATAATGCTGTTATGTTAATTTTATGTCCATTGTTGGAAAGGCAGTAATATAACAGAGAATTTCATAGATACCTACATTCAAATCCTTACTTCTCATCTTCCTTTGTGACTCTTGGTCATACCTTTGTGCTTCTGTTTTATCACTTATAATAAATATGAACACGATGCTGTTGTCCCTAACTCAGCGTTGTTGGAAGGATTAAATGAGATAAAATAGTTAAAGCACCTAGTAGAGTAAAATAGAGCACATGACCAGTAAAATGTAACACATTTACTTTTACAGAAATAGTGTTGTGTAATAGAAAAGGCACAAACTTGAGAACAGATGGTCCTAAGTTCAAATCCTGTCATTGTCCTATTTTGGATAGGCTCTATATATTATTATTACAGTAAAAAAGTAAATAATAATAATACTATATATCTATAGGATTATTGTGAACATTAGAGGTTTTGATAAAATATCAAGGATATAGAAGCTGCTCAAATAATGGTTGCTGATAGAATTATTTGTATGATTCTATAGTATTCCTCTCTTTCTTAATAAAGCAGTATATTGCTCCAAAAGCTCCCCTAATCTTTTTTCTAAATGTGCTTGAATTCCTCCAGTGGTTCCTGCTAGGCTGAAGGAAACACTTGTGATGATTATGGGATTATTATATATTACTAAATGTATTCTAAATGAGTGGATACATAAATTAATATTCCTCTAACTGGGGATTTCACACAATGAGACATTGACAGAAAATATATAAGTGACAGTGAAGCTAATTAGCTCAACAAATCATGCTCTGTTCAGTCAAAATGAAAATGAGTACTTTTTCTTTGTGGTATAGACGGAGAAGCTAGATTCTAAGAAAATTTAGAGTCATGCTTATATATTTGGTTCTTGCAAATTAGATTTAGATCTAAACCCACTGTTTTCATATTTATTATTTTTTAATGAAAAGATAGATTAGGAATACAATACTAATCCTTCCATCGAAAATTATAAAATGGGGACTGTTTTTCCTATACCAATATCAAACAACAGAGATTTCTCAACTCCTCTTCTGATTTCTTTCATTTCTTTTTGGTATTATTGCCTTATCAGTTTTTAATTCAGATCAGTCTTGGAAAGAGGGTTTTGCCAGATGACATATAATTTGTGATCGCGTTGAGTGTTTTATATGCTCTTTCATAGTAAGACTTACATGGGGAATGTTTCTAAAAGAAACATTTAAGATTTATATTGTAGTCTACATCATCTGAAGTATGCCACATAAGACACATAAGATCAGGTGACCACAAAACACTTAAAGAGGTATCCTCCCATGGGATGAATATCTTATTAAAAGGACATAGACACATGATTGTTTTCTTCCATTGAGGCATATTTTTCCAAAAAGCCAAGGATGAATTAGCCAATTGCAGAAACAAACTTTCTTGCTTCAGAACTTGACCATGTCAATGTCCCTATGTCTAAATATCCTTTGTCAATATACTGCAATTTTGAATTTTGTAGCCCTAAATGGTGTTGAAGTCATTCTTCCTATTTGTGAATTCTTTTAGAATTTATGAAGTATTGTCATACACTTCATTCTTGTTGAGGAGTTTGGTGAATTACCTTCACATTTCAAGGGATATGATATTTAGGTAAAAACCTCAAATGAAGAGACAAAAACAGTCAACACAAGTGTTTTCTTAACTACAATGTTGCCTAATTCCCCACTTACACAGTTGTTTCTAACACTTACCCCACTCTTCCAGCCCCTGGCAAACAGAGCAAATGGCACTCTAGATAGACAACTGGAATCACTTTGACAAGAGACATTTAAGGTTGCAACGTAACGTAGGATGGGTTTAGGGCAGAGCCCATTCCTTTCTGTTTTTCTATTTGTATATAGACTAATTTCTAAAAACTACTTGATTAGGATACAGAATGAATCATAGAACAAAATTTTGGTGACGTGTGTGTGTGACTTTTAATTTATTTTATGTACTAGGCACTTGAAAGAAGAAATTCTGGATTTCATCCTTAGCTATTTGCATAAATCCTAAGTGTTTTAATCTCTGTTGTTCTTTCAATACACATGTATATACTCATACAGACATTAAGAAGGGAAGGAAACAACCTGACAATTTCATATGATAAAGAACAGATTAAAGCTCACCAATTTGGGATGTTATTACACTGGGGGATTTTCAAAGACAAGAGCCACAGTCTCTAAAGACTGAAATTGGAGCACCTTATTGATCTCAAAAGAAACTCTTAATGCACATTTGTATTCTGAAATAAGAAAAATATCTTTAGGGCAAGAAATGAGAATTCTAAATAGGTTGTTTTACATGTGCAAAACTTGATTTTCAACCCAAATTTCACAATTATAATAGGCAGTTTTACTATTCTCCAACTTAATGGTAGCCACATGGCCAAAGCCCTTTGAAAATGTCTATCTTGCTTGATATTTATCTAAAATATTAAATAACTTAGTGCTCTTTGACAAATATATTGAATCATATTGTCCTGACTGATTTGTTGGGAAAAAAACTAAATGCGGAAGAAGTTGGTATTGGGGAGGGAAGCTAAGATTCAATGACAGAATTGGCCTCTAATCTGGAAGAAAAACAAAATAAAATTTTGTTAAAATTTGTTAAAATTTGAGAAGGCACTTTAGGTCTTATAATAATCAGCAACAAAAAGAAAGAAAAGGTCTAAAAATAGGGATGAATAATTAACAATCTAAAAATAGACTTGGCTAGCCATATGGAAGTCATTACAGTCTTAGAGGTTAAAGGGGCTGAGAAGAATAAAAAACAAATCAAATATTATTGCATATTAAACACACTCCTATAAACATAGCCTGTAAATACTTAACAGAGTTCAGCTCCATCTAAGATATTTGATACAAGAAAAATATAAAAGCATAAATAATCATTTCCTAATTGATCAAAGAGTTTTTCTTGGAAAGGTGCTTTTGGCTCCAATCCAAAGTGCTCCTTTTGGTTTAAGATATGATGCTATTGATATGATGGGGATTCTATCTTTCACAAGGGGAAAAATATAGTGATTTTTAGATCACTTGTTATATTTAAAATAAACAGTAATACTTCCAGTATAAATAGCATTGCCCTAAGAACAAATAATTATGCAAAAAAAAAAAAAAACAGACTGTCAACAGAGATATAACTAGCTTATGGATCTAGTATGTGCTGAGGGTTCTAATTTATTTTTTTAATTGATTAAAGCTGTCAGTGTGTAATTTTCTCTATTGTTACTTTTGGAAGATATAAGAAATGTTATCGCAGGGGAATTATTATCAGGATTGTAGAGTTTGTAGGCCTTTTGTACCTTTTTTTTAACCTCTTATACTTGTGTTAACATGATTGCCTGGAAGGCAATGGGAGGGATCTTATATCTGCTTACTATAGTTCTTAAATTGTGGTGTTAAAAAAGTGAATGTGTAAAGAATTGATTTGAAGTTGACTAAAATGGAAAGCAATTTAGTACACTAAAGTGGAAATAAGATAAGTGTGCTGTTTGAGGCTGTGTCCCAGATTGAAAATCAGACTCTACTTAGTATCATGTATACAACTTGGCCAAGAGATTTATCTTTCTGAACCTAATGTACCATTTCTGTAAAATGAGAATAATGGTTTCTTGGTATTTATGTTGAGTATTGTAAGTATTTTGTGAAGAAAAATATGTACAATCTTTAGGAGCCTAGGACCATGGTATCTAACAATGGGTTAATAGATGACAGTAGTTAGTAATAATGTCCATCAATTTAGTCTCAGTTGACAAACCTTAGGATGTTGACAAGACAGAGATGGCAAAGTTCAGGGGTGCCTCAGTGGCTCAGTTGGTTGAGCATTTGACTCTTGACTTCTGCCCAGGTCATGATCGTAATGTCAGGGGATCCAACCCTTTGTGGGCTCTGCACTGAGTGGATCCTGCTTATGATTCTCTCTCCCTCTGCCCCTCCCCTGCCCTGTATATGCATGCACTCTCTCTTTCTCTAAAATAAAAATAATCAATTAAAAATAAATTTAAAAAAAAGAGAGAGATGGCAAAGTTCACCACAGCAGCTTGAAGGTACATAGATAAAGAAAATTATTTCTTTCTAATTTGCAGCCCTGCCATTTAAATTTCAGGAATTTTGTTGTGATTCTCCCTACTGGTTTTTAATGATGTTTTGCTTTCTTAAATAAAGTCATTCAATTTAGATGATTTTTCTATTCTATTAATATCAGTGCCCATATAATAATTCTCATCTATGTTTTGTTTTTATTTTCTATCTTCATCTGCATATGATTTCTTCTGATTTGTAAATAAATGATAAAGTCTAAAGAATTGTAAAAAAGGATATAGAAATCATGTCTTTGTAAAAGATTTTGCTCATTTATTAAGTATTTTTTCTTATCTGGCTTACCCATTCTGTTACTGTTTATCCATAGGATTTTTCCATTAGATTTCTTAAATGGTGGTTGTTTGTGAATACGAAAGTATTAATTTCTGTAAAACGACACTACCTAACTCAAATACCTTTTATTTGAATCTTGAAATTTCAGATGTTAGTCAAATCATCTGAAAAGTGTGATGATTTTTGTTTTCTATTTTATGGCTGCTAATTTTTCTCTTTTCTAATTATATCAGCACTACCTCCAATAGAATGTTAAACATTTGTGGTGGTAATAGACATTATTGTATTTTTCCCAACATTTCTGAGAGGTCTCTAGTGATTCCCTGTATTACAAGCATTATATTGTCTTCTGGACTGTAATAAAATGCTTTATTAACCTAGGATAATGTCTATATGTTGCTATTTTGTTGTATATGTTTATCAGAAAAGATTTGAGATTTTGGTAAGTTTTTAGTGTTTTTCATTTTTAGAGCTATTAATATGTATGATGAATTATAAGTTTATTAAAATTAATAACTTAGTTTTACAACTCTGAACTTATTTTATAACCATATATATTCACTTCATAGTGTTTGACTTTTGAAAGCTTGTCTTTGTTGAAAAGTCTATACCAAGTCATTTTGGATCCCATTCTTTTTAGGTTATTTTTGAAAAATAGTTTATTGTCAAGTTGGTTTCCATATAACACCCAGTGCTCATCCCCACAAGTGCCCTCCTCCATGCCCATCACCCCCCTTCCCCTACCTCCACCCCCATCAGCCCTCAGTTTGTTCTCAGCATTCAAGAGTCTCTGATGGATTGCTTTTTAGGTTATGACAAAGTCCATTTTTAGGAAAAAGAAATAAAAACTGCAAGTTTGAATATTGAACAGAAACACTGTATAGCTTACCATATAAAGTGTATGTAGCTTAATAAAACTGATTATTGATTTTTTATATTTTCTCTTTTTATGTTATTTTTTAAATAAATAGTAATACATTTATGAGATTCAAAAATTTTAAAAATTAAAGATATACGGTAACAGTCTCATTCCCTTTTGCACCCTTTTTCTTACCTCTCACCCTCCACCTTTCCATGAGTAATCACTGCTTTCAGTTTTTGTACATCCTTCTGAAGTATACAGGCATGCACTGATAGACATGCATGAAGATCCTTTATCTCCCTTCCTCTGTTTACACAGTAGATAGAATAGTGTGCATACTTTCTAAATGTTGATTTTTCATTAACTATATCTTATGGACCATTCCATCTCAAGGGATAGAAAATCTTCTCATTCTTTTTTATACTGGCATATTATTCCATTGTATGGTATAATTTTAACCATTCCCTTATTAGTGGACATTTAAGATGCTTCTAATATTTCTCAATGACAATATTGAAATGAATAGTTGCCAAAAAATCAAAATCTGTATTTATAAAGCTGACAAACTGGCTTGTTTCTCTACTTTGCAAAATGGATTGTAAATTGATGCAGTGTCTATAGGGAAACATTTAGCAATAGCTATCAAAATTACAAATGTCTATTTTCCTTAACCCACCAAATCCACTTCTGGGAAGAGACTCTCCTTTCTGCTTAGGTTTCAATAATGCTTGATTTAAAAATTGGGAAGAAATTCCTGATTTAGAAAGTCTTTTATTCTATTTACAAGATAATATATACTGAAGGCTTTAAAGAATAGGATAGATACTTATTAGGAGATCTGTGTAGTAATCTACCAGCTTTTAAGACCCCTTCAAGCATCGTATTTTGAATTTTTTTTCCATGCACTATTATCAGAAATATATTTCTGTCTTAGACCAAATCATTTAGACCTACAAACTTTGCATTTTGAAGTGCTTTCTCTCTACTCATACTCAGATTATTCCCATTATATTTCTCCCTTCCACCACCTCACTCCTTGGCTTCACTTTGACTTTTTTCCCTCAGAAGGAAAGGTCATTGCATTGGCAGAAAATTATCTGGCTTTCTTTTATTTATTTCTCTACTCCCTTCCCAAATGGTCCTCTGTGCTTTGAAAGCTGAATAGATATTTTTCTCTTTTTGGAGTTACCTTTCTTCACCCTTCTCCATTTTGTAATTTTTAAATGTCATTTATATTAATTTATAATTAATTTTGTGAAATTACATAAAACAAGCAAGTAGAATAGGTTTCATTATGAAAAGAAACTGCTTCCACTCTTCCAAATAACTACTATCCTTATTTTATTCTCTAGAGGCAATCTCTTTTAATATTTCTGTTCAAGAGCTCCTGGTTGTGTCCATAATTTTAAATAATGTAGTCCCACCACTAATTCCTAAATTACTATGTTTAGTTTCTCTATTTTCTTATATGAAAAATGAGGGTATAGCTCCTTTATATCTCTCCAACTCTCTCTGCCCCAATTCTTTTTTATTTTGATTGATATTTAATCCTTATTTCATTCCATTGAATAACTTCATGTATTTTTAATTTATATACTTAAACCTTTCTCTCCATGTAAGATATGCTACTTTTTTGTATTTACTCTTTCTGCCACCTCTTACCATCACTACTTCTTATCTCCTAAGAAATAGTTGTTAAGTTTGATAACATTTATATTCTGTAACTGTAGTCAAGTCTTCTCTGCATTTTATGTAAGTTGAGTCTCACAGGAGAAATCTAATAACACATGATTATAATGTAATTCTTGTTCATTGTAGAGCTAAGTAATGAGCTATAATTACAGTTCTTCTCTACTAGTACAAGGTCTTAAACTTATTTGGAATTGCTATTTGAAGAATGTTTATAACACAAAAAGGTAATATAGTCCCACTTTTTATGCTAACTCAGGTGCTCCAAACTATGTTATCTCATGAAGAAAATTGTTTGATTTCATATTTGTGCCATTACTTTCCTGCTTTTTGTCCTCCAGTTATTGCTTGTCTTTGTTTTCCCATTGAGAGAAATATACTCCCTCCAACCCAACCTCCTTGAAGACTGGAATTAAAACCTGTCTTCTTCATGGAGCATGCCCACTGTGATACAACTGAGGCCATCTATCTTGGTACAAAGTATCTCCATGGTTAGTAACATAAATTTATATATTGATTATGATTAATACTAGATAGTTTTACTTGGACCTATCATTAGTTTTTCAGACTTTTATTTTACATTTTCTGAAGTAGTTACTGTATAACAATGCTCTTGAATAACTTTGCTTTTTCACCTCTTGTACTAACTATTCTTTCTTCCACTCTAATTCTTCAACAGTTCAGATTTTCCTGTGGACCATAATTTAAGTTAGTTGATAATACAGCTTCTAAATGATATCTACATCTTGGATTATTCTGCGGTCATCTTGATTCTATGTACAGGGAAATGGCCCACTAAGAGTATATTAACAGAAATCATTGGTTCAAGGATTTCAAATGTATTTTCTGGGTCAGTCAACAGACGCTCCCCCCCCAGCCCCCCCGCCATGTAATCTTGTTCATGTCAGACTCTGCCTGATGAAGTTCTCCTTGTTTTCAAAGCCTTTTTCAAGTTTAATTACCTCCATGGAGTTTCTCTGATCTCTCAACACTAAAACTGTCTCCTTTTCCCATGCCTTCCTCGGGTACTTTCTTAAGATCAATTCTTGACTTTTAACAGGAGGTAATTGACAGAGGTCCTAGCATTGCATTCATGTTTGTGTGTTATGCCCCATACTAGATGCATCTTCCTTGAGAGAAGAGGTGTCCATATTTTATGTCCCTCAATGAATCTACCACTGTAGGAACTCCAGAAATATGTTGACTTCAAGACTGAATCTATAAAATGAAATTAGTCATTCTCACTCTTGCTTACCTCTCAGGAGCATGGGCCTACCTTATTTGGTGGAAGGATTGCACAAATATATGGAGATATTCTAAGATGCAGTTTGATGTTATTATTATTATTATTTTTCATGAGCAGATGAGTGATCAAGCACACAGTGTTCACTATACATTTGAAAGAAAGAGATGAAGCTGCAGCCCAATTGAACTTCCCCACTTTTAGTGGAACAAAATTTGCCTGGGGGAAATTAAGACAAATGAAAGGACTGACTAAAAAAAAAAGTCAAAATATATTTTATAGCTATGTATAAATTCAAACATGAAAGCCTTTAGTCATTCATATTACAGATTGAAAAGTCCTCCTGGCCTGGCATTAGAGAAGAGATTGTATGTCTTAATTATCTTTGGGCCTTATTAAAGTTGCAAGCTTGTTCCTCTCTGCTATATGTACTGAGAACCACTTTTCACAGCTTAATAAATAATAATGGCATAATCATCGAGAGATAGGCACTTAGAAGTTTCAGAAGAAGACATCCCATGCGAGGGGGTATTTATATATGGGAATAAGGATTTTCCCTCCATTTATAACATGGCTGGGCTATATGAGCATTTCTTATCTTTTAGGGAGTTAGAGGAGTTCAAATGTTGGCATTAAAGTTACATACTTGCAATAATGGAAATGAGAATAGGAATATCTGTAATTATTTTATACACTGCCACATTGTACTGGAATTGAAAGGAACACTAACATAGTTAAAGAAGCAGCCTGATGGTGTGGGAAAGATAAGAAGGGTTAAATAGTTCCATCATAGCCTCAGTTGCAGATTGGTACAGATTTGGTATTAGCATGTCAGATGAGGATCATCCAGACCAGTTACATTATTTTGTAGATAAAGTAATGAAGGGTCGAGGAAATGAATTTGTTCCCTGTACTATTTTATCACCTTGTATTTACACAATTTATACTTGTGAAAAGTTGGCTTTATGTACCAGATACACCCGTATCTTGAATAACAGAAGTATTTTATAAATTGATAATTTATTAAGTGTTTTCCTATTCCCAGTTTCTTTGCAAAACAAACAAATAGCTCATGATGCTATTTCTTTTAATCTCAGGGATGGTAAGAATAAAATGGCAATATTAAACAGTTTTGTTTTTAATATTTCTTAGAAACTGGCATAAAATCAGGGATCTTTAACCTAGCAACCAAAGGCCCTCACCCCCCAAAAGCTTCTGTGGATAGGATTCAGGGGATCTGTAGATTGGGAGGAGGAAATTACATCTTATTCTTGGTAAATTCTATTCAAAATTGAGCTTTTCTTTAAGTAATGAATGTGAACAACAAATCACAATATTAGGATATGGATTATTGTCATATTGCATGAGAGTTGTTACAATATTTGAAAATCTCATATATGTTCCTCACTACTTTGAAAATACAGCAGCTAATAGACCCATTTAATAGTCACATATTAATTCATTAACAAAAAAAATATGTTTTACTACATCACAAACATGTTTTTTAAATTACATTCATATAATTGGTTTCCTTTGTATTCCTATTTTATTTAATACTTTTAAAGACGTTATTTTTAGGGGAGACCATTGACTTTGCCAGATTGCCAAAGGACTAGTGGTACAAAAGGGATTGTAAGTGCCTATAGTAAATAATACTTTCAAATATTTAGATTTTGTTTAGAAGTTAATTTTTATTTTTTTCCAAAGTTTTGAAACTAGTTTTAAGGATGTTTTCTTCTTAATTCAAGCTATCTTGCTCACTAACATTTGTTTTCTATGCCAGTCCCCATTAGGAAGAGATTAAGCTTGAGTTTCTTGCAGGAATTTTTATTGCCACTTCTAAAATGATTAGAATGTTGTATTCTCCAATGGAAAGATCACTATTTTTAAGGAATAAATGTAACATCTTATCAAAATGGACTTTAATATGGGATTTTAAAGCATCTAATTTAATACTTGAGTTACTCCCAGGCTTCATCAATTATTGAAACAACATCTGATTAAGCAAAGAGATCAAACACCACTACTCTGGAAGAAGTCATGCAAAGACATACACATTTTTTCCACTTTATTCCTAAATATATTAAATAATGTATAGTTGTTAATGAACCAGGCATAAATTACCTTTATACAGCAAAGCTGCTTAAAACCTTGTTATTTGGACATAGAATGTTTCTTTTCTTGATTTAAAACAATGAACGAGACTGAGGAATTGTTTGCTTAAGAGAATGAGGATTTAATCTTAGTAAGTAATATCTAGGATATTATGAATCAAACATGTAAGATGACTCAACAATCTCTCAAAAAGCAATTCTGCATTAGGTAGAATTTTTAACAACTTGCATACATTTATCTATGCCTTTCTAGAGATCAAATGTTGGAGCCTGGGAAATAGGGGCCAGATGGCACAAGTCAAACTGAAATGTGCAAATCAAGCAACACTTAATACACTACTCACTTTTTTACTCCCATTGTGAATGCAGGTTGGGGGGTCTTACAAAATTTTTCCTGGGGCAATCTTCTGGAAAGGCAAGGTGTAGCTGTCAGGTCTTCAGTTCTTTACATTTCAGTTTACAAATAACCTCCAGTGCTTTTTCTCATCTTTAGTCACTGCTGGTCTTCTAAACATGTGGTAGCTGTGACACAGTAGTGGCAAAATGATCACACATCATTACATAGTGCACATGTGATTATTTATGCCTTCTCAGCCACAGTGCAAGTTACAAGCAATTATTTTTCATCTCCTTGATGTAATTACCCTGTAATCTACAGGGACATGTAATTGCGTGGACGGCTTCTGCACTGAATTACGCAGCTCTCAGGGACTGCATGAGACCCTGGGAGCCTTTTACCAGCTAGCAACTGGGCGGTCTCTTTGTGTAAACCTGGTGCCTTGAATATAAGGGCTATACGGAAGGGGGATTTGCAACCCAGATGTGATGTGGGGCCACCAAGTAAACTGCCTAAGGGCTGGAGAGCCTGTGTGTTTGATATCCAACCTCATCAAATGGTCTCTTGATTTTCCATCTTCAGATTATGAAATGTCTGTGGGAGAAAAGGAAGCTCATATGAAAGCAAGTATTTTCTTGGTCAGAAATTTCTTTAGGATTCAGGGATCTTTTATTCACTATTGTCAGACTCCATATATCTAATAAATGTGTGATGCTTTAAAATTTGCCCAGCTTTATAGTAATACATGTGCTCAAAGAACATGATGAGTTGCTTTAGCATGGTAAAATACAAAGTAAGTATTACATGTGTTATCCAAGAGACAGGAAAAAAGGCTTCCTTTCCTATCATTTTTTCTTTTCCTTTCTCATTCCCTTCCCTTTTCCTTCTCTGTTCCCTTCTCCTTTCCCTTCTTTTCTTTCGCAAGGCACAATGTGAAAGAATATTAAATAGCCTGATGATGTGGTTAGTAATTTACTATTTATTATGTGCTCATATAGGAGGGAACAATTTTTTAAAATTCATTTCTGAGAGAGATAGAGACAGCATGAACAGGGGAGGGTCAGAGAGAGACAGAGACAGAGGATCTGAAACAAGCTCCAGGCTCTGAGCTAGCTGTCAGCACAGAGCCCAACATGGGGCTCGAACCCACAAACAGTGAGATCATGACCTGAGCTGAAGTTGGATGCTTAACCGACTGAGCCACCCAGGCACCCCAGGAGGGAACAATTTGTAATCATTTAGCTATTATTTATCAGAGTGACTTCTAAGACAGTTTCTAAGAGGCCAGAGTTTGTCCAAGTGGGAGTCAGGGAAATTCCCAAAGGAGCCATTTTAGAGTTTGGATGATCTGATCCTCTGGCAATAAAGCAAAAATTACATAAGGGAGAATCATTTATTCCTCATCTCATTGGCTGACTTCCTACTAGGAGAGTTGAGGTTTCCATTGGCTTCACCACTTGGCTTGGTAATATAGCCAGGTTCCTCTGTAATATGTGTGAATAAATGCATGATGCATGTTTCTTGTGGGTGCCCATTTTTCACTTCATGCCAGAATTCTTGTAAAGTCAAATGAATTTGTTTGGAAAAGGAGAGTCTTTAACAAGGGGAAAGGTTTGTGGGAGAAGTCTAGGGAATCAGAGCTAAAGCAATGATAATCAGACTGAATCCTGTAAGCAAAAAGGCAAACTTGTTGATTGAATAGTCTTTATGGAAACTTTCAAGTAAGTGTAGTTATATAATTCATTACTAGATATTTCAAATAGAAGTGAATTCTAGGGGTATTTTATAGTTTTTGAAGAATTTTAAAATAGCCTTTTTGAGGCTGTTTTGAAAAGTTGTCTCTTGAAGGGGTCTCCATTGCTCCTAGCTTTATTAAGATAAGTTGACATATAACATTGTGTAAGTTGAAGGTGTACAATGTGATGATTTGAAACATATATATATTGCTAAAAGATTACCATAGTAAGGTTAGTTAACACCTAATTACCATTCATTTTTGTTGTGTTCGTGATAACATTTAGTAATTACTCTCCTAGCAACTTTCAAGGATACAATATAGTATTGTTAACTGTAGTCACCCTGCTGTATATTAGATCCCTTCAACTTACTCATCACCAGACTGAAGTTTATGCTCTCTGACCAACATCTACACATTTTCTCCACCCCATGGCAACCACCATCCACCCTCTCTTTTCTATCGTCTTAGCTTTTTGAGTTTCCACATAGAAGTGAGTTTATGCAGTATTTGTCTTTCCTTATTGGACTTATTTCACTTAGCATAATGCCCTCAAAGTTCACCTATGTTGCAAATAGTAGGATTTCCTTTTTTTAAATTGGGGAATAATTACCTATCACGTACTACATTCTTTCTCTTGAATGGATCTTTATTCAGCAAATGGGGTGGGCATTTTTTTCAGTATTATTCATATATATTAATATATTCCTAATCTGTTAATTTCCATTATGATATAGTTTTATGATCAATTTCTTTAGGAATGAACATACATAGATATGTACATATAGATATGTACATAGATTGAAGGATAGATGGATAGATAGACACAAAAATAGAGTGAAATTCCTTTATTGGCTTTCATTATAGAACACTTATAGGGGCAACTCTTCTAAACTGTCTACCTCAAAAAATTCTTTTAAGTAACTGAAGATTCAATGTATATCCTAGTATTGAGATACTTTGATGGTTACTGTTAGCCATCACAAATAGTTCTAAATCTGCTATTGACATTCATTACCTTATAAACCTTTAATTTCTTGTGTAATGGTTTCCTTAACCCTAAAGTTATGTGCTGGTAAGTCATGTATTTTGATGATTGTGAACTAGATTTGTTTCACTTCAGGCTTTCCTTCATCACAGTAGCACCACTTGTGAA
Organism: Hyaena hyaena; assembly: GCF_003009895.1. Lineage (NCBI taxonomy): Eukaryota > Metazoa > Chordata > Mammalia > Carnivora > Hyaenidae > Hyaena > Hyaena hyaena. Next base: position 396,728 of record NW_024081682.1, on the reverse strand, counting down.
ATACAGGCTATAGTTACATTTTTGCCTATGGAAATGTTGCTTTGTCTCCCTCTGACCCAGATGCTAAGTTCTCCTTAGGTTGCCATAGATTTTTGACTTTGTGAAATACTTTGAGATTTCAGATGTTTTGTTTAATGTTACCACCAAATTCAGGGACCTCCAGTGAAATAAGGGACAGATTCAGATGAATCTGCTTGTGGTTTTGTGTGGTGCATAAAGGTTAGTGTTCAAAGGGCAACCCCCTACCATGGGGAATGCAAGTACTTCCTAATTAGAAAAGGCAAAGCTCTCTCTGACTATGTGAATACCACTAAGGAGTGAGGTAAATGGAAGTTATTTTCTCCCTAAAATCATACTATTTAGTTACTATATCACTATTATAATTTGTGGAATTTATTGAAGTTTGCAATAGAAAAATATGTTTTAAATATTTGCCTGTGAGCTGATGCCAAGAATCAAAGCTTCACAGCTCTTATACTATAACAAGCCATTGATGATTTGCTTGCCTGCCACAAGCAAATTCCTAATTCTATTCTACTCCTAATTCTATTAAACCCTCTCAACTATAGGAACTGGAATTTAATATGCATTATATCTTCTTTCTAAATGTGTGAGGTTTCCCCCCATTTTGCTCCTAGAGATGGACTTCACATTACTTTCTAAAGGCTTCAATTCATGTATATAATTTGGTGAAATTAGCCCAAACCAAAGTGATACTCAAGCAAAATTGAAGGCATCCCAAACAGTCAACAAAAGACTGGCATGTCTTGTTTAAGCTGTCTAGTGGAAGGAAGCAAGGCCTTATGAGAGAAGAGCTTATGGTGTAGGGCTCTGTTGCCCATTTTGAGAACTAGTAACTACCTATGACTATGGAGCACTTGAGATGTGGTGAATCCAAACTGAGATGTGCTTTAAATGTCAAATATATATTTATTTTGAAGATTTAGTATAAATATAATAATTTAAATGATCTCATTAATAGTTTTTAAAATATTATTAGAATGATAATATTTTGGACATAGGCTAAATAAAGAATAATATTAAAGATAATTTCACCTGTTATTACTTTTCTATAATATGGCTACTGGAAATTTTCAAATCACATGTCACTCATACTATACTTCTGTTGGACAGTGCTCATCTAAAGGTTAAATACATGAGCTTTATTGGAAGTCCTTGATTCTCTTGCCAGCACAGTTTGGCTCTGGATGAGACATATAGTCATAAAAGTCCTCAGTTTCTACATCTGTGAAATGGGGATAATAACACTTCCCACTTACTGATGTCATAAGGAGGTAGCTATAAGGTTTAACAACACAGAGCTTATAAAATGCTGAGTTCTTTGGACCTTGTAGAGTGAAACTAAATTTTAAAAAAATTTCCCTGGGGACTGGGCTATATGAATAAACAAATAGAATGCATGGGAAAACACCCACACACCCACATAGCTTTCACCCACTTTTCCCTTTGGTGGATTTATAGTGGCTACAAATGGCAGGAGAAGAAAAGAAGAATCATGTGCCAAAAAGTGCCAAATGCACTGCTGTTAGGCTTGGCTAAGCTTTGTGTAGTCAAAGTATCTATAACTCTAAAAATGTCCATACCAGGCTAGTAATTTTTTTAGTCTTTTAAAATTTGTTTTGAGAGAGAACAAGCAGGAGAGGGGTAGAGAGAGAGGGAAAGAATCCCAAGGAGGCTCTGCATTGTCAGCATGGAGTCCGACGTGTGGCTCAAACTCAGAAACTGTGAGATCATGACCTGAGCCAAAATCAAGGGTTGGACACAACCAACTGAGCCACCAAATGCCCCCAGGCTGGTAATTGTTGAAGGTGTGGGGACATAGAGCATGATGATTCATTATATATTGTTTTTTCCTTTTGCATATTTGAATTGTTCACAATAAAAATGTCCTAAATAAATAACTAATGACCATTCCACCCGATCCTATCCTCCTTTTTATTTTCTTTATGTCCTTTGTGCTTTATATGAAATAGTTGTGTGCTAATGGCCTCCTTCACAATAAATTTCACATATGTAGTCATTCTACAAAATCAATATTTTTGCCCTGAGTTAAAGGTTAGATCAAGCCTTTCTTATCCCCCATGATTTCAGAGCAGAAAGATCCCAAAATAAGCATGAGTGAATGATCCAGGATGAGTAAATGAAAAAATCCTAATTCCTGCTCCCTAACTATTTAATGTTTTCCTAGTTAATGGTTTTATTCTCTTAATGTCACCTTCTCTCAGTGGAATCCAAAGCTTTTAACCCCCACTCCCAATTTCAGAACTGGTGATGTGGATATGAGGCATGCTTGTTTTTAAGTACCAAGGAGCTTTATGTTGCCAAGATGGACCCAGGTTCTTCCTGAAACACAGGAAGCATGAGTATTTTCATCCTCTGAAGAAGCAGCCTCCTGACCTGCTGGAGCCACTGCAGTCATGCTGAGTGGTCTATGTTTTCCTGTTCCTTTGCTTTGTACAACAGAGAAGTCTTGTTTGATGTCTAAATATGAGGATGCTATAACACTGGCATGCCAGAGTTTGAATTTATATCCGCAATTGTCACATCCTTTATTGAGTGCTACACACTTACACCGTTGTAATAGGCTTTTTTGGGGGAATAAATTGATGTCAGCAATTATATTTGTGGATCCATTTCAGGTACATAGCTGAAATATCCTTCAAAGGATGACAGCATCAGTCAAAGGCTGGAGGAGGGTATTGCCTGTGTACATGCAGGCATGTATGTAAGAGAGTGTGTATTTGATATAGTACTAGAATAATACTAGTAGGTGAAATCATACATTAGGTGGCAGTAATCATAAACCCTAGGCTAGAGTTCAAAGAAAACTCAAGAGTTAAACTCAAGAGTCATTGCTGTTATGTATATTTTCTTTCAGTATATAAGTATGTAAATAATCATTATCCCCATTTTACAAATGCAAACTTTAAAGCCAGGAGAAGTTAAATAACTTGATTAAGCCATGCAGGTTAATGGGCATAGGAGTAGGGGAAGAAAACTGAATTTGTGTTACTGATATACTACTAGTCATTTAGGGAGATTAAGGAGAGTAGTAATTTTAAATGGGGAATGGTAGCTTTTGATTGAAACCATCTTTCCCTGCCTATTTATTTATTTATTTACTTATTTGTTTATCTAATATGTATATCTTGCCTAACTTTTTAATTATTTTTTTATGTTTTATTTATTTCTGAGAGAGAGAGAGAGAGAGAGAGAGACAGCAGGAGCAGGGGAGGGTCAGAGAGAGAGGGAGACACAGAATTCGAAATAGGCTTCAAGCTCTGAGCTGGCTGTTAGCAGAGCCCGATGCAGGGCTCAAACCCACAAACCATGAGATCATGACCTGAGCCAGAGTCGGATGCCCAACCTACTGAGCCACCCAATCTTGCCTAACTTTTTAAATGAATTATAGCATCTTAGTGAAATTAAAATGGAACAATTGTTTCACTGAATGGAAAAAACTCTGAGACTTAAGCAATCTGCCATAGGCACCTTGGAGCTGTGGCAGCCTGGAGGCCCAAGATATGAGCAAGGGTATTTGAGGGATCAACCATGGGTATCAGCCTGGTATCAGCCTGGTATCAGTCTGGTTGCTCTGCCTGGTGGAACAACGTGAAAGAGAGCTGAGTCTAGTGAGAGTTGTTGTACCAGGATGAGTAGATTTGGGCCAGTGTCAGTGTGAAGGGAACCTCAGTGCCCAAGAAGTAGAGTGACATCAAGGAGTCCAGAATGCCACATCAGATGCGCAATGGAGCCAGGGTGAACAGACAGGTATTGAGTATGTGTGACATTCTATGTGGTTGGATGGCCTGTTTACAGGGGCCAGAGGAGAGACCTTAGAATATGTGTGATAATTAATAATTACATCTGTTTGTGGTGAGTGAAACAACCATAATATATATAAAGTTGGAGAGTAGCAAAGAGAATACAGATACATCAGTCTACTTGTGGGGAGGGAGGGATTCAGGGTTCCAAGGATACTTTTACAGAAGAAGGTGTGTCTGTTTCTTTTCTACTGAAAGTAGAACCTGAAACAAGGGTTTGGGTGCAAGTTGGTTTTTTGGGAGTAGGACTCAGGAAGCATTAGTGAGATTAGTCAAGACGGCAAAGGGGGAAGCCACTGTCACGGTAGCTTAACAAGAGTTCCCCTATGGGCAGAGGGGCTTGGTTCCTTTAGGACTTCCTGAGTAACACAATGCTTTTCAAAATGGTCCACTTGAGATACAGGAAAACGGAGCACTTATACCATTGGCTCCTGTCTCCATTGGTAGAGAGCTTCCTCTAGGGACTGTGCATGCTCATGGGAGCCAGAATAGCAAAGTCTCCAGGGAAGAGAACTAAAAGATGCCTTCTGGCATACTTGAGGTGGGACCATGTAGGATGAGGTAGAATGAACTCACTTGGAAGTCTCTCTTGCAAATACACCTGCCATTGGTGGTAAGCCAAGAGGTAATATTATGAAACATTAGACCTATTTGCTCTAAAAGATGTTAGTTATTATGATTATGATTCTTTAGGTTGATAAAAGAATGAAAATGCAAACAGACACAGAGAAGAGAGTTTACAAATGTCCAATGATATAAAATATCAAGGTTGATTTTAGAAACTTAAGGAAGTCTGTGATGTTGGAGCACCGAATGAGAAGTGGTGAGTCAAGATAAAGTTGGATATAGTAAGCAGAAGGCAAATCATGAAGATCCAAGGGTCATTTTATTTTTCTAGAGTAGAGAGTCTATGTGAATAGTGTCCAAAGTGGAGTTTCTGAATTATGTATTTTTGATCTTAGAAAGTAAAGAAATTGAACCTGACAAGTCTTTAATAGGTGGCTGTATTTATAGCACCTGAATTCAGTCTGTTTAACATAAAATCAAATGCTATGCATGATCTTGAAGGAAGCTTGTAGAAAGGATGGGAGCTCCACAGAGCAATGTGGTAGTCAGTGACATCCTCTCTTGTTTATTCTCATAGTCTATTGTAATATAGATTCGTTAAGTGCAACTGAGGTAGGTGTAATCATCTAATTATTGGGTTTTCATTGAATTTCTCCTAATAAAATGTACAAGTACATTAAAAAGAATTCTTGAAACGAACCGTCACCTTCAAGATAATACCAATTAAGCAATGATAAGAAACAGCAGTACCAGTAGCAGTGACTTCTGTCCTCCTCTTAGAATGATTGCTTCATCCATCCTTACATGAGACTATAAACAGTGAAATAATCAAGTATGGCAAGAAGTAGATCTCCCCCCCCAAAAAAAAGCAAAAAATAAGAAATAATCGAAAAGGCTATTTATAGTACGGAATTAATGATACTATTTTTAAAAATATAGCTCATGCCATGCTTTTAGTGGGAACTGTTTCTTTAGTTATTCATAATATGAAATCGTTTTAAGTACCAAGCTATTTGGAAATAGTGTATTATTTTATATTTCATGTTTCTATTTCTTGACTTTTTTTTACCATACATATGATATATTGGTATGATGGTATATGTATATGATTTATCAGAAAATGCATATACATATGTATATACATGTATACACACGTATATACATACAGAGATATGCATGTATTGTTGATACTTGCTGAAGTTTTTTTTCCCCTCATTATCAGATTCTGAGACAAGAACTGGGCAGGTAGTTTGTATGGGAGATGATTTCAGGTAAAACACATGAGAGAGCCAGGAAGTGAAACAGGAAAGAGAGAAATGCCAATAAATGGTATGGGCAAGGTGGACAGCTAGTGCTCAGTCCTGTTGGGGACTGTCTAAATAGTCACCCAGAGTTGGTCACTGAGACCTATAACTGTGGGGATACTTCTCACTGATTCATGTCCCTCATTTGTTGAAGTGTACCCATGCAAGGCATTTAATCACTGGCTTATCCAAACTGCCTCTAAATGTTCCTATGAAGGATTCCTCTATCCAGATATAGAGGGACTTGGGGAAAGTCCTCATGGAGTGGGATGAGGCCATAGTGCCCCTAGTAGGAAGTGTGTCAGCATGCTGAATACTAGCTTCCAAGTCACAGGTGGAAACAGAGTTGGGCCAAATGATGTGAGGCATGGCATCAACAGCATCAGTTATAATCTCCATCAAAAATATTTGAGGAGCATTTTAGGTGAAGAGCATACTGTGGAAGACATATGAGACATTGAAGTATTTAGAATTGGTGTTTAGAAAGTTCTCTTGGACAGCAGTATGATGACAGGTGTTTTGGAGAAATAGGAGATAGAAGACATGAACAGCTTTTAAGAAAATGTGATAATACAAGTGAACAGTGGGATGGATCAGAGGGGCAAAACCTAGAGGTATATAAGTGTTGAGGTGTAAAAAGGTCCTGGTGGTGTTTTGATGTTAGAGGGCAGAAGAACAAAACATAGGATGATCTTCTGATTTTGATGTGGGTTGCTTGGTTGATACTGGCAAGGAAGAGTAGAAGAGACAGGAGGTGGGCTGTAAAATGGACCCAGTTTGAACAGTTTCAGTGGGATATGTCAGAAGGCTATCTAGGAGGAGACTGCTATCAGAGAGTTAGATAGAGGGGTTTGGAATCCAAGAGGGAGTTCCTACATTTTAAAAATGAGGGATTTGGATTTCTATGACTTTTAAGATCCTTTTCAAGTCCAATAATGTATAATCCTTACTTTACATTACCATTGCCTTTCATAATAGATTCAGTCATCTAGGAGGTAGGCCTAGAGAAAGCACCCAGTGGGATGATTACTGTTGTTTCTCAAGTGAAAATATTTCAACGTGTTTATAGGATGTTTGAACCTGTGTAATTGAAAAGCAGCAGTCTCAGCTACAGCTACAGCACATCAAAGATAAATGTATCTTCTTCCAAATATTGGAGTCATACAAATGAGAAGTATTTTACTTTTATTTAAAATTTGTTAATGGATCCATAAATTGATGGTTTAATTCTTTGTTACCTTTGATAGTGCTATATGCAATATAAACCTTTTCAAACTTTAATATGTACAAAAAAATCAAGTGGAGATCTTACTGCAATTTAGGTTCTGATTCAGGGGGTCTGGGGTGGGTCCTGATATTCTTCATTTCTAATAAGCTCCCAGGTGATGCTAATGCTCCTGGTTTATAGGTTCTGACCAAAAAAATAAAAAGCAAAATGGGACATTCATGCAGTCAGATTTTATTTGTATAAAAGCCCAATTGCCTCGTTTTGGGCAATGCATTTTCCTGAATCCATTTTTTTCTTGCTGTGGAATGAAGCAATCATCACCAGCTGCCATAGACCTTACTGAGTAAATCATTGCACTATGTGCACCTGGAAGATCAGAGAGATATTCGCAGGAAATGATAAGAAAGTGGATATATGAATGTATGGAACAGGGTGATAAAAGAAAAGATGGGAGTTATAAGAGAGAAGAAGTAGAAACAGATGGGTGATGCGTTAAAGAAAATGAGCAAAACATGGAACTTTTTATTTATTTAATTTTGGAAAATACTTATAAGGGTCTTTTTTCCTGTGAGCTGAAGGGGAAAAGAGAAAAGATGGAAAAAGATTGGGGAGCAAGCAAATGGCAACTTCCCAAGAAAGCCAAATCCTGATATGCCGTCTATTGATTTCCTCAAGGCAATTTTTAACAAATATTAATGTATATAAGGTTCAACTGCCCCGTTTGCTAAAATGCAAATTCCTCAACCTTATCTTTAGAGATTTCATATACAGTTCACTGGGATGGGTCAAGATCTATGCCTTTTAAACAATCACCTTAAATATGTGTTAATTTGGGGCCATAGTTTGAGAAGCACTGCTAAGACCCCAGGAGAAAGGGAAGACATTATAGAATATTTGAAAGTGAAGAAGATGTAGTAGAATTAGTGAAAAAATGCTTTGAGAAGTATAAGTTTAAAAGTGCTTCCAGTGGGGTGCCTGGGTAACCCAATCAGGTAAGCATCTGACTTCAGCTAAGGTTATAATCTTGCGGTTCCTGGGTTTGAGCCCCGTGTTGGGCTCTGTGCTAACTGCTCAGAGCCTGGAGACTGCTTCAGATTCTGTGTCTCCCTCCCACTCTGCCACTCCCTGACTCACACTCAGTCTTTCTCTCTCTCATTCTCAAAAATAAATAAAAACATTTAAAAAGTGCTTCCAGGGGTGCCTGGGTGGCTCATTCGGTTAAATGTCTGACTTTGGCTGAGGTCATGATCTCATGGTTCGTGGGTTTGAGTCCTGCGTTGGGCTCTGTGCTGACAGCTCAGAGCCTGGAGACTGCTTCAGATTCTGTGTCTCCCTCTCTCTCTGACACTCCCCTACTCATGCTGTCTCTCTCAGAAATAAATAAAACATTAAAATTTTTTTTTTAAAAAAGTGCTTCCAGAAAAAAATCTGGTAACCATTATTAGATTTAATCCAAAAGACATTCCTGGAGAAGTTTAGGGTGATGTCTCTCAAATTTAATGTGCACACAAATCACCTAGTTTGTTAAAATTCAGATTCTGACTCAGAAAGTCTATGGTGGGGCCTGAGAATCTGCATTTGTCACAAGCTCCCAGGTGACACTGATGTTGCTGGGCTTTGAACTACACTGTGGGTAATGAAGATTTAGTGGATGGGATCAAAGAAGGCTGTAAGTTCTGGCCATTTAAAATTTACTTGGAGAAAATTATTGCTGGCTGGAATTTGCATTCATAACATTAAACACACAGTGATAAGGAATATTTGTTTATCAGCTTTACCATGGAATTCTTGCTAAGAATGACAAGAGACGGGGTAAAGAGTGATTCAATGATCAAAGTTAGTGTGGATGGTTATGGAGTGTAAAAGGATAACATGTAGCCACTGCTGGGCAGGGGAGGTAAGTGGGGTAACTCCTGACAATTGAGCAGAGTTATTGTAAAGGCACTAGACCGACACAACCTCATGCCTTCTCTGGTAATCCCTGTTTCTGGGACAGCTGCCACAGATCAGTAAAACATGGTCATATTGGGTAAGGAACATATTGGATAAATCTCCAGTGTCTCCTAGCTGATATGGAGAGGAAGAAGGCACCAGAGATCTGCAGAGTCAGAAGAGAGCAAGAAGTTAATTAGGCACTACATTCCTCATGGAACCAGTGGAACCCTCATTCAGTTTCTTGCTTAGGAAAGGAGGAGCCCATGGAAAGAGTGAGTTTTCTCTAAGAAAGTACTATAAGAGAAAGCAGGCAAAGAAATGAAACCAAGAGAAATCAGTTTTCTTTCTTGATTGCTTGGCCTTTGTGAGATGCTTACAAAATAAGTACTCAGAGGTGATATAGGAAAGAGGGTAGATGGGTAAGAGCCATTGAGAAAGACAATCAAAAAACAAACCTGAGGAAAAATCAAGAAGAAAACAGAGGTAAATAGAGTCAACACTAAATACAAAAAATTAAACCACCTTGATTGTGGTGACGGTGTCACTGGTGTATGCATATGTCATCTAGTTGTATACATTAAGTTAGTGCAGTTTTATATCTCAATATACCTCAATAATGCTGTGAACAAACAAAAGAATTAAAGAACCAAAGAGAAAATTGGGGTTATAGTGTCCAAGTGATTCACAGATCCACAAAAATGGCAAATAAGGAAATATCCTTCAGTTAGCTACATGGTGGAATATAGTTGAGAAAACGTGAGAGGTCAGTTTTGATCAAGTGGTTTTTTGAGACTGATACAGGCTTCCAGTTACATAATGAATAAGTAATGAGAGGAAAAGGCACAGAATAAGGAATATAGTCAATGATACTGTAATAGCTTTGTATGGTGACTGACGGTAGGTACACCACGTACACTGTGGTGAGCACAGCATAATGTACAGAGAAGTTGAATCACCCTGTTGTACACCAGAAATTAATATAATATTGTGTGTCAACTGTACTCAAATAAAATAGTAAGGTCATTATGATTGTCAAAGTAGAAATAAAGAATTTAGAAGGGAAACATAAGAATTCATCATTTATATCTAAATAAACACAACAAAATATTTCATACAAAGTATGAGAAGTCAGTGTGGAATTTGCTACTTAAACATTTGATTTAAAACTTGAGGATGTCCCCTTACTAAGGAAAGTAATCATCACGATTATGTCCTTTGTCAGAGTGTAAGAATCCTTTGATGGTTATATGCTGGGTTTCTTTCAAATCCTTGTTCTGCGCTCAGGAATATGCTTATGCAAAAATATGAATAGCGTATGCTTGAACTTCCAACACTATGTTAAACAACAGTGGTGAGAGTGGACATCCCTGTCGTGTTCCTGATCTCAGGGGGGAAAGCTCTGTTTTTCCCCATTGAGGATGATGTTAGCTGAGGGCTTCTCCTAGATGGCTTTTATGATGTTTAGGTAAGTTCCTTCTATCCCCACTTTCTCGAGGGTCTTTATTAAGAAGAGATGCTGTATCTTGTCAAATGCTTTTTCTGCATCTATCGACAGGATCATATGGTTTTTATCTTTTTTATGTGTGTTAATGTGATGTATCACATTGATTGATTTGGGAATATTAAACTAGCCCTGTAACCCAAGAATGAATCCCATTTGATCATGGTGGATCATTCTTTTTATGTGCTGTTGAATTCGATTTTCAAGTATCTTGAGGATTTTTGCATCCGTACTCATCAAAGATATTGGTCTGTAGTTTTCTTTTTTTGCTGGATCTCTGTCTGGCTTGGGAATCAAAGTGATGCTGGCTTCATAAAATAAGTCCAGAAGTTTTCATTAGATTTCTATATTTTGGCATAGCTTGAGAAGAATGGGTATTAATTATGTTTTAAATGTCTGGTAGAATTCCCCAGGGAAGCCATCGGGCCCAGGGCTCTTATTTGTTGGGAGATTTTTGATAACTGATTCTATTTCCTCCCTAGTTATGGGTCTGTTCAGATTTTCTATCTCTTCCCATGTGAAGTTTGGTAGTGAGTGTGTGTTTAGGAATTTGTCCATTTTTTCTAAGTTGTCTAGTTTGTTGGCATATAATTTTGCATAGTATTCCCTGATATGTGCTTGTATTTCTGAGGGGTTGGTTGCAATAAGTCCTTTTTCATTCATGATTTTGTCTATGTGAGTGCTCTCTCTTTTCTTTTTGAGAAGCATGGCTAGAGTTTTGTCAATTTTGTTTATTTTTTCAAAAAACTGACTCTTGGTTTCGTTGATCTCTTCAACTGTTTTTTTATTTCTGCTTTGAGTTTTATTATTTCTCTTCTACTGGGTTTGGGGTGCTCCTGTTGCTCTCCCTCTAGTTCCTTTAGGTGCACTGTTAGATTTTGTACTTGCGCTTTTTCTAATTTCTTGAAATAGGCCTTGATTGTTATGTACTTTCCTCTTAGTACTGCCTTTGTCTCATCCCATAGATTTTGGATTGTTGTATTTTCATTTTCATTTGTTTCCATATATTTTTAAATTTCTTCTCCAATTGCCTAATTGGCCCATTTGTTCTTTAGTAGGGTGTTCTTTAACCTCCATGTTTTTGGAGGTTTTCCAGGCATCTTCCTGTGATTGATTTCAAGTTTCAAAGCATTATGATCTGAGAGTGTGCATGGTATGATCTCAATTCTTTTATATTTATTGAGGGCTGCTTTATGTCCCAGTATGTGATCTATCTTGGAGAATGTTCCATGCATCAGCAATTAGACAACCAATGGAAATAAAAGGCATCAGAATTGGTAAAGAAGAAGTCAAACTTTCACTCTTCACAGATGACATGATACTCTACATAGAAAACCCGACAGACTCCACCAGAAGCCTCCTAGAACTGATCCATGAATTCAGCAAATTTACAGGATACAAAATCAACGTATAGAAATCGGTTGCATTTTTATACACCAACAATGAAGCAACAGAAAGAGAAATCAAGAAACTGATCCCATTCACAATTGCACAAAAAGCCATAAAATCCCTAGGAATAAACCTAACCAAAGATATAGGAGATCTGTATGATGAGAATTATAAAATCTTATGAAGGAAATTGAAGAAGACACAAAGAAATGGAAAAACATTCATGGTTCATGGGTCGGAAGGATAAATGTTGTTAAAATGTCATTACTACCCAAAGCAGTCTACACATTCAATGCAATCCCAATCAAAATTGCACCAGCATTCTTTTCAAAACTAGAACAAACTATCCTAAAATTTGTATGGAACCACAAAAGACCCCGAATAGCCAAAGTAATATTGAAGAAGAAAACCAAAACGGGAGGTATCACTATCCCAGACTTTAACCTCTACTACAAAGCTGTCATCATCAAGACAGTATGGTATTGGCACAAAAACAGACACATAGACCAATGGAATAGAATTGAGAACTCAGAATTGGACCCACAAATGTATGGCCAACTAACCTTTGACAAAGCGGGAAGAGCATCCAATGGAAAAAAGACAGCCTCTTTAACAGATGGTGCTGGGAGAACTGGATAACAACATGCAGAAGAGTGAAACTAGATCATTCCCTCACACCATACACAAAAACAAACTCAAAATGGGTAAAGGACCTGAATGTGAGACAGGAAACCATCAAAACACGAAAGGAGAAAGCAGGAGATAACCTCCTTAACCTCAACCACAGCAATTTCTTACTTAACACATCCCAAAAGGCAAGGGAATCAAGAGAAAAAATGAACTACTGGGACCTCATCAAGATTAAAAGTTTCTGCATGGTAAAGGAAACAATCCATAAAACTAATAGGCAACTGATGGAATGGAAAAAGATACTTACAAATGACATATCAAATAAATGGCTAGTATCCAATATCTATAAGGAACTCATCAAACTCCATACCCAAAAAACAATCCAGTGAAGAAATGGCCAGAAGACATGAACAGACACTTCTCCAAAGAGGACATCCAGATGGCCAAAAGACACATGAAATAATGCTCAGCATCCCTCCTCATCAGGGAAATACAAATAAAAACCACACTGAGATACCACCTCACAACAGAGTGGCTAAAATGAACAAATCAAGAGACTCTAGATGCTGGCGAGGATGTGGAGAAACGGGCACCCTCCTACCCTGTTGGTAGGAATGTAAGCTGGTGCAACCCCTCTGGAAAACAATATGGAGGTTCCTCAAAAAATTAACACTAGAACTCCCCTATGACCCAGCAATAGCATTGCTGGGAATTTACCCAAGGGATACAGGAGTGCTGATGCACAGGGACACATGTACCCCAATGTTCATAGCAACACTCTCAACAATAGCCAAAACATTAATCAAGCATTATTTGGGTATAATATAAATAAAAGAAATTGATTCTTTAAAAACATAAAAAAGTCATCAAAATGCAGGAAGACAGACTTTTAAAAAGTTACAATGCTGAGATATTAAGTAAAATAAGGGTTGAAAGTCAGTGGTCTTACTAGTGATTAAAGCTCTATTACCGTATTAAGAGAATTTCTGTAAGACAGTGATTTTCAAAGTGTGGTCCATAATCAGCAACATCAAATTATCTAGAAACCCGTTAGAAATGCAGAATCACAAGCTTGACTCAGAATTACTAAATCAGAAATTCAGGGATGGGTCCCCTCAAATCGTATATTGTAAGATGAAATTTGAGAATCACTGCTGACTAGGAAAGAAAGATTTTTGTGGCTTGGGGGTTAATAGAAGTAAGGGCAGAAAAAGTAGATCGCCTTTTTGAGAAGTTTGACAGAAAAAAAGGAAACCAAGTAGTTTGAGGGAGGAGAATATGGGGTTATGGAAGCATAATAATCCATCATATATTTCTTTTATGGCACTTAACTTTCCAAATAGTGGTTTTCTTATTCACCAAGTGTTATCTTTTTTTGTTTTGTTTTGTTTTGTTTTGTTTTGTTTTGTTTTGTTTTTAATAGTTTATTGTCAAGGTGGTTTCCATAAAACAACCAGTGCTCATCCCCACAAGTGCCCTCTCCATGCCCATCACTCCCCTTCCACTCCCCCCCACCCCCATCAGCCCTCAGTTTGTTCTCAGCATTCAAGTCTTGCATGGTTTGCCCCCCCCCCCACTATTTTTCCCCTTCTTCTCCTCCGTTAAGTTCCTCATAACCCTCCTATCCGTGCAAACATATGGTATTTGTTCTTCTCTGCCTGACTTATTTCGCTCAGCATAACACCCTCAATTTCCATCCATGTTGCTACACATGGCCAGATTTCATTCTTTCTCATTGCCATGTAGTATTCCATTGTAGAGATAAACCACATCTTATTGATCCATTCATCCGTTGATGGACACTTAGGTTCTTTCCACATTTTGGCTATTGTTGAGAGTGCCTCTATGAACATTGGGGTACATGTGCCCCTATGCATCAGCACTCTTGTATCAAGTGTTACCTTTTTAAACAGTCATATCTTTTTAAGTTTGGGGATTATTTTCCATTGCAAACTTGTTCACATATATTCCCATATTTTCTGTTACTTTGACATATTTTTTCTTTCTTCCATTTTACATTAAAAATATATATTAAAAATATATTAATATATATGAGATAAGCTCCAGATTATATAAATATATATCTGGAGCTTATATATTCATATAATCTGGAGTTTATGAATATATATATATATTCATATAATCTGGAGCTTATCTCAGGGAATACTGGGAAGAGTAGCTGTAAAGTGATATATTCTCTCCAAAAGCCAGTTTCCACAATTTTGTGTATTGACTATTCTATCCTTTCCCAATATTATGAACCACTTCCTTTATGAGATATTAGGTTCTTGTATGTACTGCATATCTTCTGCTCAGAGGCACCACACTATTACCTCCTGTTAAGTTTATGATCAGCTAAATCATTGGGTTGTTTTCAAATACTTCTTTGAAGTGAGGTCTTCCTTATTCTACTTTTATATTGTATGAACATCAGTGTAGATACAGTATAAATCTATGAAATAGATATATAAATTTAATATTTTAATCATAAATATATTTGAGCTCAATTTTGGGCTAAGAATAGAGATCAACTGTAGGTCAGCAAATCTCAAAGAGTCAGGCCCCACACTACTTTAGGGGACCTGGGCCTCCCCTCTGTGTTATATATTAGTTCTCCAGGTGATTTTGTTACATACCACAGTTTGAGAACCACCACTCTTTGCCTTCATATTTTAATTTATATTTATCCTTATACACACCTGAGTAGAAGTGGAATAATGTGGCCAGAATTTATATTACTTAAGGCCTAGACACACTCACACAGAGACACCGATATTTGTAAAGAAAGATGATTCTTGGACTGACTTATCCAGAGAGGGCATCAGTAGCTGCCCTGAGTAATTCTAATAGTTTTTCCAACTGAAATAATTAATAGTCATGATCAGATCAGCATTTTGGAGCAAGTAGCTTACAATTGTTTCTCATGATTAAGCATTGGAAGATAGGTACAATTTGGACATGGTCCTGTATCTTAAAAATCTGTGAAATTAAAATTGCCTTAAAGGTAGGACTTGAATTATATTAATATTTCAGTGAGTAGTATAGTGCTTATCTCTTAATGGATGTTCATTAAACCTGTGTTTACCTTGGAATGGTGTCAGTATTTACTGTACCACCTATGCACACTATATTTGATTTAAAATTATATTTTTTGGTAAAGTTCAAAATTCTCTCTAGTTTCCTTCAAATATTAACTGGAGGAGGGAAGTTAACTGCCACGGAAAGACATTAGATTTTCAAATTGGCTAACACCTTTGTATTTTTCCCAGGTGTAAATCTTTTAGAAAAACTGAAATACATTGGAGCAAATATATTTTTTTCCCTTGGGAAGTTTTAAACCAAATGTATTTCAAAGGAAAATTAATCCATCTGTTTCTTTGCACTACATTAATAAAATGGCCATTTTAAAGAACTGTTTAATGGCCATGCAATTCTTTGAGAGATTTATTTAAGAGAAAGCTAAAAAGACCTTTGTACAAAATATTGATAATAAAATAAATCATAAATATTCAGGTCTGTAGTTTGGATCTTGGAAACCAAGGTACTGTTAACATAAAAACATGGGGCAAGGATATGGGGAAGAATTGGGAAAGTCCCTTATCCAGCTTCCTGAGAATGCCTAAGTATTGTTTCATCTTTCTATAAGACATAGACAATAGATATTTTAACACAGAGCTCTGCCCAGTGACTACATTAAGTTTCTTTCTTTTATCCACCTTTTTCAAAAATTTTTTTAATTTTAATTTCAGTAACCCAATCCTTTTTAGGATGAATTCCACTATAGGATCTTCTGGGAAGTTACCCCCTGCCACACATGTACACCTCCTAACCTTCCAGCCTGAACACTTGACTCACCACCAGAAGATAGACATAAAAGCGTTGAGTTAGGTATCAGAAAGTACCTGAAAAGGGAAATTCAAAAGCTGTACATTCACATCATAAGATGAAAAAAAGCAGAGAAATGTCTTATATTTCTGAAGTACTAGATTTCCAATGCTTGCCTATAAAGTTTCTTACTAGAATGGCTATAATAATTACTAGTGAAGTATGGTTTAACTGGTAGAGGATTTAGCAGAAGTTGAAAAAATGTTCTAGTACCTGGCTTATGATTACATACAGTTATATTTGGCAAATGTATAACCAACTGTAAAGTCAAAGATAATCACACCACTATATCTAATTGAAAATCCAGTGTACCTTCATTAGTGGAGTACTGTTTTCTGTCTCTTTTCTCTTTGTAGGCATTAGAAATATATGCCTTTATTATAGTGCTGTTGTGTTGCAAAACATTTAATTAATGCATCTGGGTCTTCTACAACACATTCGAGGTAAATAATTTTATCTTTTCTGAATCACAAAATCAAAATTTTATCCATATGAACATAGTTCATAGATTACTGATACATTTTTAAACTGGCAATCTTCCATGAGTTGTAATCAAATTATATGTATTATGTATTACATTTGCATTTCCCATATTATAGTCATGAAATTCCTGATATATGCTGTAATGGGTTTTTGGCAATTGAGCATATTTTTTTACTTGTTAGATTGAAGTCCTCAGTTGGAGCCCCAAGAGAACTGTCAACTCTCCCAGGCTCACTGAGTATCTGTGACATATGAATAGTTCAGTGTGCAGTATGGTCATTTTTCTATCCTAAAGGTCACCTTGTAAATAAAACTATTTAGTTGAGAAAAGCCATTGAAAATACACATAATTCTCTTATAATGCTAGGAAAACATTAAACAGCAAAAGGATATGGCCCACATAATAGAGTAAATGTCTTGAGGTCAGTATTTAAAATACTCACTATTCCTGATGTATTACACTTTCAGGAAGTGTTTGGTGGACAGATACATTTTACTTTATGTTTTTTTTTTAAAGTAAAAATTAAACTTACTAAAGTTTCTAATGATGTGAACTGAGTCCATGAAGGAGAAAGTTATGGGTAGAGTTACAGGCTTCACTTTATAGAAGTTGTGATGTTTCCATGAAGTCAAGGCCAATTACTCAACAATCTCATTCTCCCTGCAGAAGTATATTGATCCATTAGCAGCTAGTCAAAATTAAACTTCAAATATTTAAAAAACGCTGATGGCATAATCCTTTGCTGCTATTAGTAAACCTCGGTGTATAGAGTTATCTCTATGGGCCTTTTGGCAACAATAATAAACTAAGTAGACTATAAGCTGAAGTTTTTAAATTAAAACATCCATTCACCCTGAAATGAGTAAGTCACAGGAATAAAAGATACAGCATAGGGCATATGCAGTCAATGGTATTGTAATAGCATTATATGGTGACATATGGTAGCTACATTTATGGTAAACATAGCATAACATAAACTTGTATCACTGTGTTGTACAGTTGAAACTAATGTGTGTCAACTATACCTTATAAAAATTAATAAAAATATCTAGTCTGGTACGTTTTTAAGTTCCACATCTCTGACAGTCATTTACTTTTGAACATTTCATGCACTTTTTTAAATAGGAGAGCAGGCTTTATGATCACAGAAGAGAGAGCCTTGCTCTCTCCCTTCCAAGCCTTCTAATCCAGCTCAAGTATAAATTAAGGATGTTCACTTCAAGTCAACTTATAAGATTTTATATCTATAACACTGTGATAGTTGAAAAATGAGGCTTAATTTTCCATCTCATTTCTCCATTTGCATTGTCATTTAAAGCTATCAATTTAGGGACTCTAGACAAATTTAAAGAGTGCTGCCTTTGCTTAAAATAATCTTGACTTTCTTTTATGAAGTTACAATCAGGCACAATCACTTTATCAGCCTAAACTGCAGTGACCTTTGGAAAATATGTGATGGGGTGAAAAGCCTGGTCCCTAAAGTATGTGATCAAATAGGGTACTGCTACTTTTCTTTTCTTTTTTTTATTTTTATATGCCATTTTATTTTATTTTATTTTTTACAAATAGTTTATTGTCAAATTAGTTTCCACATAACACTCAGTGCTCATCCTCACAAGTGCCCTCCTCCATGCCCATCCCTCCTCCCCCCACATATTTTCTTTTAAAAAGAAGTAAATACCTATATGTTCTTCAATGGCTCACAAGCTAAGATACTTGACAATTTAATTCAGATTGATTAGGAACTCAATATTTGAGCCAAAACACCTTGGCTTTTACTCTGAGTAAACTGGAAATGAATGAGTAAATTGGTTCAGGTAATTTTGATTGAGCACCTATTAATGTGGCAGGCACATTTTCAGATATTGAGTAATAGTTCTGAGCAACAATCCCTGCACCCTCAGTGTTTATATCCTAGAAGGAGAGAAAGAAGAAAAAAGATGAATAAAATAAATAAGATTAAGGGTAGCCATGGAGAAAAATTAAGTGGGAAGGGAGAATAGGTCATGTTGGAAGAGGGTTACAATTTTCAGATAATGTGGTCAAGGACTTTTTTACTTTTTATCACCTTGGGATGATGCTAATTGAGTGGGGGCATGAAGGAGGTTAGGGAAGGAGCCATATGGATATCTGGTGGATAAGCTTTCCATAAGAAGTAAATGATACATGGTAGGAACTGTTGGCAGAGCTTTTACTGGTGAGGCAGAATGAAAGTGGGAATAGAAAGTAAGGAGTGAGGAGATCATTTAGTACCTTGTGGGTCAACAAAAAAAAACTTTTCTTCTGGGTGAATCAGGAAGCCATTTGAAGATTTTTAATAGCCAAGTGTCTTGCTTTCATGTATACTTTAAAAAGATCATTCTGGCATCTCTGTTGAGAATAGAACAGAGGCAGATAAAGACAGAAGAAGTGGGACCAGTTAGGAGGTTATTATAGTGATTCTGGTAGTGATGATGGTGGATTAGACTAGCAAGAAGTTTTGGTCAAGTCCCCAACAGGAAACAGGTGGCAAACTTTAATTTTGATAATTCAGAGACTTTTGTTTATTTCACAAAGGGACTAATATAAAGTGTAGATGGCATATATGGGAACCAAAAGAGATGATGTAGTAATCCAAGGTGAGTAACTCTTACCATGTCTAAGCCAAAAAGGATAAGGGAAGAAAAGAGTTCCAGAACCTGACAGGATAAAGTTGTGTAGAGAAAGTCCTTCTGAGTAGGGACCTTACAGGGTGAGCAAGAGCAATAGACATCATGGCCTCACTATCTTCCATCTATCCTATATGCTGTCAAAGTCTATCCTTTAAGTGAACCCAGTCAGGAGCTAGAGGGAAAGGGAACCATCAGTGTCTTTACAAGGTCAGCCTCCTGGGGCAGAAAGCAGATGAAAAGTAGATCTGGAGAGACAAACAGGAGTTATTCACCATAGTCTACTCTTGTACTCAGAGTACTGCTCTTGTTCTTCTCTTTTATTTCTTCTGTGTGAAAAGTTTGTAGTCTTCAACCTAGGAAATCCATGGAATCTATTTGCCTAAATGTATACATTTAGGTTGTGTTAAAAAACAACAACAACAACAACATGTATTGGCCATATGTTTAAAGCAAAATTCCATCTATAGTAGAGCACTCAATATTCTAGGATATTAACTTCCAGCTGATTTTGTTATTGTTCTTCTAGCTGGACATGCCAGGCTTCTATCAAACCAACCCCATATGGATGATGGGCCATGTGGTGATTCTATGAGTGTGGGCTTTGCTATAAGATCAATCTCCTGGTTAGAAGCAACATTGTACAGGATGCCCTGGTAATGAAAAGGTATTCTATAAGTCCACAAATGCCTGTGCTTGTAGAACCCTATGGGCAGGGAAGGCAAATCAGTATCATTAATATATGCCTATCCTTTTGAGACTGTGTCTTTCCCCTCCATGACAGAAGACACCCTATGCAGTCAAGTGCCACCAAGAGGCTGATGGTTTTTTCAGGGAATAGTGCAATATTGGATTATCAGCACTTTCCTCTTTTTTTTTTTTTTTTGCCATACTCCTTAATTGTAATAGTCAGATCAGCTTTTGTGAGAGAAAAACCATACTGTTGATTTTTAACTTCTATCTCCATTTTGTGTACAGACCCACTAGCAATCTAAAATCAGCTTTTCAAAGAGAAAACAGTTGTCAACAAAGGAGAGCATGTCTTTACTCTAAAACCCTAGATATCTGTATAAAATTCTCTATTTGGGGATTCCCCAGAGGATATATTCAACAACTCTACCACAGACAATTATATTCTTATTGGGTCATAGGTCCAGGTGGTAAGGAAGTTTATACCAAAGCCTGTACTAACTGCAGAACTTTTTTGTGCCCCATTTGAAATTGACAGTCCTGTGAGTTATCAAATAAATGATTCAAGGCACCAAACCCAGATGTGTTACATATTACCTTCAAAATCCAAACAAGTCTCCCAAGTACTGTGACTCTCTCTTTATAATAAGTGGTGCAAGGTGCAGAAATTTGTCTCTCACTTTAGAAGGGATATCCTGCCAAGACTCCTACTGCTGGACCTCTATAAACTCCAATGTGGTAGGCTGTTGAATTTCGGCAGTTTCTTTCTCACCATCTGGAATACCTATGCCTTCCTAAGGCATCAAAGGAACATGACACTTCATGCTAATAAGGTACAATTAATGTAATGCCATCAGTGAATTGGACCAGCATGATGTTCTATAGGATTTTAAATTGATCACATTCTCTAGAGACTCTAGTATGATAGAGAATAGGTGGGTTAACATAACCCTGGAACAAGGGTTAACCATCTTGATTGGAAAGGGAAGGAAAATATCAGATCAATACCTGCATACCAGGTGCCACACCTTGTGTTGTTTTGTTGTAGTAGAGAGTAACCATTTTGTAATTGTATTTATGATTGTCATAATCAAATGACTAAGTTTTGATAATCTACTGTCAATCTACAGGAAGCATTTGGTATGGTTTTGTTTTCTTTCTTTTATTAAACCAAAAAGGTGAATAAAAAGACATATAACAGAAACGATCCCTTCTGCATTTCTCGAGCATACCTCTGTAATTTGCTCAGGAATCTGATGAATATTTTGGTACACTCTTTTACCTTTATTGGTAAGGAAACTCAGAATAATTTGGAATTTCAACATTCTTAACCTCATCCATATTTACCCATATATTCCCACTCTATACCTGATGGTTCTAATCCTTCCACAATATTACCTTTACCTTACCATAAGAGACCTGGTTGAGTTGAACATGTAAGAGGCACTGAAATTATTCAGCTCTTATAACCCTCAACCATGTTTGCTCTGTGACTATAGGGGGTTTCAAGTCTGCCATAAAGGTCATTTGATTTCCCTAGTTGTCTTAATTTTATACATATAGTTTATAATTTTTATCTTATGTTTATCCTCTTAAGCCATAATAAGAATAAAGTTTCCTTTATTATAGTCTTTATAATCACTAGTGTTGACACAATGACAAAGTGTTGCATCCACTTTATGTCCTTATATGTTGCCTTACATTTGCACTGCATACCACGCTAACTGGAGAAATCTTGCTACTATTGTTCTGGATACCTCATGTCCCATTTTTTCCTTTGGGATATGTGCAATCCAATCACAGAATCTTACTTCGAAAGTCTGTTTCTTGAGTTACTTTATGCATGTATGTATGTATATATGTATGTATGTACGTATGTATGTATGTATATTTTTGAGAGAGAAATAGTGAGCAGGGGAGGGGAAGAGAGAATGAGAGAGACAATCCTAAGTAGGCTCTGTGCTGTCATCACAGAGCCCAATGTGGGGCTCAAACACGTGGACCGTAATCATTACCTGAGCCAAAACCAAGAGACGGATGCTTAAATTACTGAGGCACCCAGGCACCCCTACTTTTTAATGTTTAATTTTAATTTTGAGAGAGAGAAAGGCAAAGAGAGAGAGGAGAGAGAACATGCACATACAAGTGGGGGAGGGGCAGAAAAAGAAGGGGACAGAGGATCCAAAACAGTCTCTGCACTGACAACAGTGAGCCCAACGAGGGGCTCAAACTCATGAAGTGAGAGATCATGACCTGATCTAAAGTCAGGTGCTCAACTGACTGAGCCACCCAGATACCTTTTGAATCACTTTTGATATTAACCACTGTCATTCAAGTTCTCAGTCATGGAGCAAGTGCCATATTCAAAATAGGATAACTTAAGAAGGTTTAGGAGAGCCTGGGTGGTTAAGCATTAAACACCCTGCCCTTAATTTTGGCTCAGGTCATTTTCCCTCATGAGTGGCCCTCCCTCACTTGTGTTCTCTCTCTCTCTATCCCTCTCCTTCTCTCCCCCTAGGCGCATTTTATCATATAATGATAACAAAGGACCATTAGCTATTTTTCTCAAATGTTGCTTTGATTCTGTTGCTTTAGTTAATTTTCCGAAATGTTGCTTTGATTAGCTATAGGGTGATCTTTAGTCCTTATTGCCCACCAAGTTAGGGAAGGATTATGCTTAAGAAAAGTGAGATAATCCTATCCATTCTGGTTTTAGACCATTAAGTTTTTGTGTTAGTTTATATTTTAAAAATGAGATGTTAGTTCTACTTTATACAAGTGGAATGGATGAATGGATGTGTACCCTTCAGGGTGGTTTCAGGGGCACTTGATTCTTCTATTAAAATCATATAGGTGCCTAAATTTCCTGCCATTATTCTGTACTTAGAATTGAGGCATAACATCCTGGAGGATATTTATGTCCTCTGTTTCTTGTAAAGGATAGTAGAAAACTCATTGGTCCCAGTCATTATTTTTTGCTTGATTTATATTATCATATTAACATTAGAGGAAGTGGAGCCTTGAATCTGTGGCACACATTCAGGTGAGTTTTACTAAAATGTAGGTAGTTGAGAATAAGCTTGTCTCTGCAATAGGCCATGCCCATCAATTTCCATGAACCTGAGGGCCTGTTACCTGAATTATAACTCTCAAACAAGGTAAGGGGTATATCTAGTGGATGGTTTATGTGAGAATTTGGAAAAGATCTACCTGACTGTATAATAAAAAATCCATGAAAGCAGGCATCCTCCTATATCCTTTTTTTTCTTTCATAGTTTATTGTCAAGTTGGATTCCATATAGCACCCAGTACTTATCCCAACAAGTGTCCTCCTCCATGCACATCACCTCCTATCCCTCTCCCCCCACCATCAGCCCTCAGTTTGTTCTCAGCCTTCAAGAGTCTCTCATGGTTTGATTCCCTCCCTCTTCCCAACTATTTTTCCTCTTCTTCTCCCCCATGGTCCTCCATCATGTTTCTCCTAATCCCCCTATAAGTGGAAGCATATGGTATTTGTCTTTCTCTGCCTAACTTATTTCACTCAGCATAACATCCTCAAGTTCCATCCATGTTGCTACACAAGGCCAGATTTCATTCTTTCTCATTGCTATGTAGCATTCCTTTGTATAAATATACCACATCTTCTTGATCCATTCATCAGTTGATGGACATTTATGTTCTTTTTATGTTTTGGCTATTGTTGAGAGTGCTGCTATGAACATTGGGGTACACATGCTCCTATGCATCAGCACTCCTGTATCCCTTGGGTAAATTCCTAGCAGTGCTATTGCTGGGTCAATAGAGGGTTCTATTGCTAATTTTTTGAGGAACCTCCACACCATTTTCAGAGGGGCTGCACCAACTTACATTCCCACCAACAGTGTAGGAGGGTGCCCGTTTCTCCATATCCTCACCAGCATCTATGGTCTCCTCCTATGTCCTTTAACATACTTTATGCAGTTTGCCTCTGATAAATGTTTATTCAGTGTAGCAAAGGTGACTTCTCCATACTGGGCAGATTAAAGTGGTGGCAAAGTAAAGTGGAACATTAAGGTGCTTTGCACAGATAATGAACACTGCATTAAATAATCTAATATCCTATCATGTTTTCTTTTAGTTAGATGGTTGAAACCAACATACTTTTGGAATTTAAGAAACAAAAGAGATGAACATATGGGAAGAGGGTGGAGAGAAGAGAGAGAAATAGATCATAAGGGACTCTTAAATATAGAGAAACTGAGGGCTGATGGAGGGAAGTGGTAGAAGATGGGCTAGATGGGTGATGGGTATTAAGGAGGGTACTTGTTATGATGAGCACTCAGTGTTGTATATAAGTGATGAATCACTGAATTCTACTCCTGAAACCAGTATTCTACTGTATGCTAACTAAAATTTAAATAAAAAATAAACTAAAAAAATATACTTTCTGACACAAAGTAATACATCTCTTCACATCTTTCACAATGCATATTTTTCAGTTTTGTGATTCTTCATAAACCAGCAGGTATATTTTTGTTGTTGAGTTCATTTAGGAAGTTTTGCCTAAACTACATATTCTTAAGGCCTTCATGTGAAAAGCAGGGCCATCCAAAGCAATATGAGATATCTGGCTACATTTTGATAACTCTATTTTCCACTGTAACTAATTCCAATTTACTTGCCAACAACTTTAGACATCAGCTGAACACTTGCTAGAAGGGTGAAGAAGATTTGGGGGTGGAGATATATTTTAAAGGATATTTAATAAGATTAGTTTTGTAATTGGGAAATAAGAAGCATTGCTCTGGGAATGTGCCTATACTGCTGAAGAACAGACTCCGTACAAATTTTGTAAATGACTCTCCTTTCTATGTCCATTCAATTCAAAGGTTTCTGGGTAAAATCTATGAAAGGAAATTCATGCAGGAAAGAGGGTGGAGATGGAAAAAAAAGTTCATACTTAAGTCACAGTCTATGGATAAGAAAGAATTTGAATATTAATGTACAACATTGAGAATTAAATCCTCTGTCTAGCAACCTTAAGAGCTGGCAGCTGGCTAGAGGCTGATAAGGAATGCTGGGTGGGGGGTAGGTCCTGGGAGGAACCAGTTCCCAGGGAAGGCTCTCATCTCTGGCTGGCATTAGAAAGAATTACAAAGCATGATTCAGAATCTAATTTTGTCAGCTGGTGATTGGCTCCCACAAGGCTCTGGCCTCACAATGTGTTCTATTAAGTAATGGGAATTGGGTTGTGCTCTTTTTCTCTGCTTCACGCCTCCCACCCCATTTTCCTTCACAGTGCTTCCCATGTCTCCATTGTGAACTTAGGTGTACTTGCTTACATACACATTCCAAAAGGCACTTTAAAATATCTTCACAATGCACAGATGTTAAACACACAGAAGGATGCCAGCACCATGTTGATTTTTAAAATTTAATTTAAATGTGTTGACGCTTGGGCTTCATCGAGAATAACATTACCTTTTCAGGAGGGGCAAAACACAGATGGAAAAAGAGACAGTTTAAATTTAACCACTCTTATTTGGTGGCTTTCTACACGAGAGGCTTTACATCAAGGGTAAAGGGTAAACTTTTGTGAAGAAATACCAAATAAACATACTGTATGAGAAATAATTTGATTTATGAAAACTTCCTAGAAAGGGAACTGGATGAAAGTTGTCTCTAACTCACTTTTTTAATAGTCAGGTGCCAGATACCTGTTGAAACATCTGTTTATCCTTTAGAATATGATTTATGTCATCAATGGTGAAACTCATTTTAAGGGTAGTAATTTGCACTTCTACAAAAAGGCGGTATTATGTGTTCAGAGTACAGGCTGTATGGGTTTTATTATCCTCTTGCGTAACCTGACCAGAGTTAGTTTCTCAAAGAGTTATGTAACAGGACCATTTTCCCTCCATTTTAAGATTTGAGAACTTTGTTATTCTGGTTTCCAGAACATACAAAAACATAATTAATTAGTGAGGATGATGTGTTCATTGGACAGAAAATTTTAAGCTCAATAAATATTTCTAAGAATATTTTTTCTTAAAATTAAATTACAGGATCCATTCTTTCTCATTGAAACAATATCCATAAAAGAAAATTTAAAGACCCCTTTATAAAGAGTCAAACAGTCTTCGTTCTATGCTGTCCTTTCTTATCTTCAAGTTATGCCTGTTTCAGGTAGAAAATTCCAGCCTTTTGTTATAATGCTACATAGGATACCGGAAGACCTGGACTCTTATTTCTGTTCTGGTGTAAACTAGCCATAGCAATTTGAGTAAGTAACTTTCTGGACCAATTTTCTCATTTGTAAGAATAAGAAAATTGGCTAGCTTAGAAGGCAAACCCTCTTGGCTGGCAGGCACCTTCCAGATGTGTTTCCTATGGCAAACAGAGATTTTAAAAATCTGTATCTGAATTCCTTTAGACAGACATGTATTATCACAGTACCACAGTTCTTGCCACTCCTTACTACCCTGTTTATATGCATGAATGTATGTACCTGTTGTATTAGTCAGCTTTTGTCATGTAACAACCCCCAAACATACAGGCCTAAAAGTATAATTATTCAGTTCAACACTTTAGGGTCAGTAATTTGACGCGCTTAGTCCTACCTTCTCATCTGTGGTCAATTGCCATTTAGCAAGGTAACTGTGTTTCTGGGGTTGGCAGACAATCATTTGGGTAGTACAAATTTCTGGATCAACTCATCATCCAGCGGGCTAACATGAGCTTTTTCCCATGGAAGACTCTGGGTTTTAAGGGCACAAGAACAGAAGCTGAAAAGCCTCTTGTGCCCTAGGCTTGGAATTCATACATCACTTTTCTTGTATTTATCATCCAAAGCAAGTAATAGAGACCAACTCCATTTCAAACAGTGAGATAATAGGCTCTATCTTGACAGCAGAGACTACAAAGGTTTTTGGCCATTTTTGCAATCTATTACAATCTATCTGCAAGCATTTAATCTTGCAGACTGTAGACTGTGTGGCCCTGAATTCATTCCCAGACTAAAGACAAAGCAAATGACAACCAAAGCAAACACTTCTACTTCTATACCAGTAGCATACTGATGGTGCTCAACAAGTTGTTCAAAGTAAAAATCACTTAGAGCAGTATTGGCAAGTACATATCCCATTGAACCACAAGCCCCCAGCTGGCAGGGGATTTCTGCCCTTGGTGACCAGACATTTGTGCCACAAACTGCTGGCAGCTCCTAAACTTGGGTTATGCCCTCGTCATAATATGGAGCCACAATTCAATGATGGTCAACCTCGGGGGTGGGAATTATGACTGAGACAATGAAAACCTCCAACTGTGTCCTAGTATATCCCTGAGGACAAAACACAGTCTGAATCACTTTAGAGGTTTAGAACTCTGTTTCCAGACACCCTGCCTTGACTTTTTCCCAGAATGTTCTTAGTTTGAAATGATGATTTGGGGAAACATCCTTAAGATTGGAGAGTTATCTTTTATGCATGGTGTGGTATGAAGGAAAGACTGTCCAACTTTAAAATACAAATATAGTAAACCTCATTATATAAGAGCAAAGACTTAACAGGCTGTGGGCTTAGTCATAACCTTTGTGTATGTGTATAAAGTTATAAAGATATGTATGTATATTAAGTTAGTTATAAAGATAGGTAATACAACATACAGTCATTAATTGAGCATTTACTAAGATCAAAATATTGTCCTACATACTATAGTGACTGAAAAGATGTGTAAGAAAATGCACACTCTCCAAAGTGACAGAAGTTAGTCTGTGATAGGAGCTGCTTGAATTGCTAAGTCCTTATAAAGAATTTCTTTTCACATGAATCAGGAAACCTATAAAAGGTTTTCTCCTGTCACAGATATTTTAACTGCATGTAATAAATAGAGAAATGCTTTATTTCATCACTTAAGTTTGAGTATAAGATGGAAGATCTACAGATAGATCTTAACTATTTTCCCTTTGTGAGGTGACAAGGCAAGGCACATGGGAAAAGGTATTCAGTCATACTGTATGAGAATGTTGAATTTCTACTTTGAAGTGGTGCTCACCCCATTCCTTTTATAGGAAGGAGCTTTGAATCTACATCTCCCTCAAGTGTTGGGTTAACAAGAAAGGAGAAAGACAACTAAGGCCCTCCAAATGATAGGGCACATCAGGAGTTTAGGAAAATAGCTAATGGTCTGTGAGACATATCTTCAGGAAAAAATAAGCAAAACTTAATAGAAAAAAGGCAGACAAAGGACATTGGAAGCAACATACAGAAAAGTAAATACAAATGGCCAAAAAACGTTTGAAAAGATACTCACACTTATTAGTAGTCATTACAATGTAAGTTCAAGTATAATAAGACATTATTTTATATTTCTTATACTGCCAGCAATTAAAATAACATTATCACTGAATATAGGTGGTCATATCACTAGAGGTTAGGCCCAGATGGCTGTGTTTTTAACAAACTTTCCAGGACATTATGATGAACATGAACCTTTGAGAACCATTGCTCTTATATATACCTATAAATTATTGCAAGCTTTTTGGAAAGCAGATTGGCAAAACCTAATGAAATTAAAAATGCATATAATGAGTATTCCTAATTGTAAAGATCTTTCCCACAGAAAGAAGCACTAGGAAATAAAGATATTTCTGGGCAAGGATATTTTGTGTAGCTTTATTATAAGGTGAAAACCTGAAAAAAGATGAAGATATAACAATATTGATATAACAAATATATCCAGTATCAGGAAAGAAGACTTAAGATATAACTTAGTTGTACAAGAGGGCATCTTTCAAAAAAATTTTCCATAGAGGAAAACAAGTTGTATAAAATTCTGCAAATATGGTCCAATTTTGTTATAATAAAGATTCTAACTTTGTGACAAGCAAGCAGGAGAGAGAGAAGGTAAAAGGCAAAGAACATAAAAAAATACTATTAAGACTTCCTAACATCAAAACAAAAACATATAAAATAACAAAAGTACAAACGTTTAGGCAAATTGGTGACTTGTGCAAAGTCATGCAATTATTAGGTGATAAAGCCTAAATGGAAAGACAAATGCTGATTCCAGACTACTCTCCATTTCCAGGATTCAACATTATGTCTCATTCAAATGTTAAATCCTGGAAGAAGTGTTTGATTCTGATCCAGTTTTGTACTCATCCATAGGAGATCATACATAATAGCCACTCATGAAACACTTTTGCAAGAATGAAGAAAAGAATAAGCAATTAAGCATATTTAAAATGTCAGGCCCTCAATACTGTGTAAAAATACAGTTTTACTTAATTGTTAGAACATCTTCCAACAGTACTATTTTGTTGTCGCTATCACATTTAGGCAACTTGCTTGATATTAAAAATACTTAAAAGTGGGGCACTGGGTGGCATAGTCAGTTAAGTATCTGACTCCTAATTTCTGCTCCAGTTGTGATCTCACAGTTTGTGAGATTGAGCCCTGCGTCTGGCTCTGTACTGATAGTGTGGAGCCTGCTTGGGATTCTCTCTTTCCCTCCCTCTCTCAAAATAAATATAAACATTTAAAAAAAATATTCAAAAGCTAACTCCAACATACCAGCCTATGCTTATTCCTTTTCCTTTTTCACATGCTTCCACTATTCCACCATTCTTAGCCTCTTTCTCAGAAGCCCCTCAGTGCTTTTACTTGAGACTCCTGCCTCTTTCCCCCTTTGCTCTACCTTATCCATCTATCAAGGCCTAGTTTTTTCTCTCTCTCTCCCATAAAATTTTCTCTGAATAATTATGAGTTATATTTTCATGATTTATATTGTCTTTTTACCTACATTATCAAGCACCTATGATCAGATTCTACACTGTAAGTGGTTTTGCCCACCCATAGGACCTTTTGCGATACTTTGCATTTTTAGTAAGATTTTAATAAGTGTCCATGATTCAAGTTTTTGTTCTCTCTAAACAGGGATATTTGCACTTGTCAATATCAGTCTTGGCATTGCTTGTTTTGATAGTGTCTACAGCCCAGATGTCCTGAATGAAATTAATTATACTCTTTCCATGAATCCTTATCTCTGTGTTTTCTGCTCCAGTTACTGAAACCACCATTAATTCAACTGTCCAAATGAAAAACATATATTTGATTCCTTATTTTTGCCTCTTCCATTTAATTGGATGCTAAATTTAATTGATTTTTCCATTGCCACACACTGCCACTTAATGTATTTCTTTTCTTTCATCCAATGGTCAATGTCCTGGTTCATGTCCCTGTGCTCCCAGTTATACTGTATTAGCTTCCTTACCTCCAGGTTCTTACTCTCCAGTCCCTTCTTCCTAGGGTCGTCAGAGTTGGCAAGTATCATTTCCCTTTTCAGAAAATCATTAAAAACAAAGAATAATCATCATTGTATGGCATTTTAAATCCTCTCCCATTGATTCTACTCCTAACTTTTTTGCCTCATGGTTTCCCTTCCCATACAAACATAGTGTCATGAGTTTGCATACATTCTCACCTTTCCTCACACTTCTCTCCCAATTTGAAATACCTCCCTCTCTTCTCTACTAATCTAGAATCTGGCCCTGTCACATAGGAAATACTATAACATATTAGATACTGTTGCTATGATTAAAGAATGAATCCACATGATTATTTTCTTTGTGAAGTTTGTCTTGATTTTGCCAACAAATATCAGTGAGTTTTTCTTCTCCACTCTATTTTTTAAAATAAGTTGTCACACAAAATTTCAATTTTTTAATGTTATAATTACATATCCTTCTCTTCAAACTTGGTTGTGAGGTCTTTGAGAAGAAAGACTATGACAGACTCATCTGTGTATTCTCACAGCATCTAGTCCAAACATAGTATATAGTAATTGCTCCTTAATTGTTTGATGAATGTGAGGAAGAATGAATGGTTTCTCTCATCTAATTGTGCTGAGGAGTTGTTTATACTAAATGTTTCAAATTGTCCCATCCATTTCCTTCAGCTAGCAATAGCAAGCATATGTTTGTTTTCAATACATAATTTGATTTTTCATTTTATATTTTAATTACGGCAATATATGTACACAGATTAAAACATTTTTAAAATGGTTATTAAAGAAAAATGCCAGTTTCAGACTCCTTAGTGTGCCATTTGCAACTCTATTTCTTGTGTTTTTTTAGGTATATGTTTTTAAATATGTGTATAGTGAAATTATTGATTATAGACATTATCTGTTGATTTCAAATTATACTTGGTAGATGGTTAGCTATGGGAGAAAAGACCATAATCTGAGGCCAAGCAACAGAGTTTTGTCTACACACAGTCAGTTGATTCTCAAAGATATTAACCTTGTGATTTTCCCTGTGTTCACCTCTGACTCTGTCACTTAACTGATAGTTTAAATAATATAATTATTGGCTTAAGATTCTGTAGAGACCACTGTAATGCTATTAAGCTTTAAGTTGATACTTGTGTTTAAATATTGGTTTAAGATTTCTTATATTTTGTTTATTAGATGCAATAATCTTTCATTAAAGCCTTGGCAAACACTCTATATAGTCCTCATCCATGTACCTCCATGGATTCACTTTTATGACTTTTAGAAAATTCTAGTGCCATTTCCAGTTTGGAAATCCGTGGAAATACAAATAATGTAGAAATAACATCTGTAGAGAACAATTCTTCCTTTGAAATTTTTAAAAGAAAATATTGCATCAATATCATTATTAGGTAAAATTAAACATAAATCTCAGAGCAATTCAGTACATCTCAAAGAGACAATTTGTGAAGGTTAGTTTTTGTTTCTCTTTCATCATCTGGATACAGCTTCACACCTCAGGGGGAAATGGTGTCAAACATAAGCTGTGTTTGTCCTAGACATGTTAATTTAGTCAGAAGAGGTCAACCAAAGGGTATGAGATGTCCAAAAGGTTTTCTCCTTATACATTGGCCAAGAATGTATAACAAAGATAAAGAAAAGATAAAGAAAGCAAAAGTAGGTGTGGTCTAATCCTAGATGGACTGCGTTTAGGAAGAATGAAAGCTTTAATTGTTAAAATACAGAGCCAGGTGATGCTTCATATCGCTGTGTGGTGAGATTATTAACAATGGTGTTGTCATGAGCAACATCATTATTATGTCTGAGCCATGTGTATGCAGGCCTCTTAGTGATTCACAGTGATATCATCAGTATGGGCCAGGGGGGTACTGGCAGAGACAAAGACTGAATCCAATAGAGGTAGGGCCAAAGAAAGCTGGTTTTTGAGTCAACATTAATCTCAACAGGATCTAATCTGGGGAAAGCCCAGTGTATGTCCATGACCAAACCCAAGCAAACAAACTTTTAATGAAGGTAAAATCTTCATTAAATAAATGGGCTACCATGTAAATTTTAAATGGAGAAAGACAAATACAATGAGATAAAATGATACCCCATTTCCTAATGTATTTTCAGAAGTCAGTCTTTGGGCAAAGTGATTGCTGGATTTCTTCACTAGGTATCCTTTTGGAGTGTGATGTTTTTCATCTGGCATGTCTTTGTCTATTACTTTCTTTGTGGGTTGTTGAACTGAACAGAGGCAGACATTACTCAGAATGAGGATGGAGACTGTCTGTTTTCTAGTAACAGAGCTTTATTTTAAATGTCTGCCTTGCTGCAGATTTTTTTTGGAATGATGATATAAAAAAATCTTTATCAGCTTCTATATCTGGAGAGAGATTCAGATTTTTCAAGGTTTGAAAGTGCTTATAAAAGGATGGGTGTTAAGCAGTAGACTTGCTTCTCTGTTGTCTAAAGATGCCATGAAAAGTCTGTTCATTTCAGAATTGGGACATTTAAACAACTTCAAATCATTATTTTTTATTTAAAAAATCACAATTCATGAAAAAATACATATGTATGTGTAAGTTGACTGCATACAGAAAAGAGATCATGACTAGCTATTTTATCATTAAGTTAATATTTTGTGTTTTTATTTTTATAATACATATTTATATAAGATGACAGTCCTGAATTTAGCCAGAACAAAATAATTCAGTTAATTTTTAATATTACTTCCCACATGTTTAAACAGAAAATAATGAAAATGCCCTACTGGAAAATAAGAGACAGTTCATCTGATTTGCTCCTGGAGTCTTATGTGAATCATAGAAAGAAATATTAATTTGACTCATATATATAAGGATTTTCTCTGATTAATGAGAAATGACTTATCTCTATATCTTTCTAGTCTCATTACCATATCAAGTATTACAGTTAATTTTTCCCCAATTTTTACTCCAAATGAAGTTGTGAAAATTTATTCTGATTTTGGCATCATATAATATTGAGGGCTAAATTATAAATCAAGAGACCACCATTGGGGCTCCAACTTGGCCATAGATTTGCTGTGTGGTTTAAGATCTAATCAAATAATCTCTTTAGGCATATCTGCACCTAGAGTAATCTACAGGGGATTGAATATAATGGTATCTGAGGCTCCCCTTGGCTTGTGCATTAGGTAAAAGCCTTTGGTCGCAATTGGTATGCATTTTACTTTGGTCATCAGAAGTTTGCTCTGGACCTAACATCATGTAAGGAAAGATGCTATATTATATTCTTATCCAGAGTCAAACTATTTTCAGTCACTTGTAGCTGGGAATGAAGAGCTCTCCCCGAAGGTGCATGTTTCTCTCCCCAAAAGGGGCATATGCTTTTTATTTGGAAAACAGATCTGCAGAGGCCATTCTAATCAGGCTTGTGCACCTTCCTTTCAACTTGACTGTTCAGTAAACAAAACAATACCTCCAAACTATTCCAAACACCAGCATGAGCTGCCATCCTTGATAAGTTATTGTGTGAATCTCTCTTTTCTTTTTGCTTTTATTGGAAGTGACATAGTATTTCTGCATCAAATTAAATCTGGCCCACACGGATCTCTTTTACCCAGAAAATGAGAGAACATGGGTTGTTGGCAGATGTAAGGTAAATATAGAACCTCTGATGGTGTTTGGGTGTTATGAAGCTTATTCCTTGCCACAGACCAGCAATGGCGACATTGTTAACAAATAGGTTGTGTTAAAGTCCTGCAACTCCTCCAAAAGCTGTGCTATTAAAATGTATACTAATCACCCTATTGCCAGTTGTTTTTACATGTCAACATATCTATCTAATTGTATTAACTTTTATGACCTGTTGTACTTCTTTGTATTCCTTCTTGGTTACTATAGAAAGGATTGGCTTATTAGTCTGGGTGGAGCAAAAATGATAACAGTCTTGATTCTGAAGTGTATTCAGGGGTCTGGGAAAGTGGGGTTTGAAAGAATTCTGAGCTCAATTCAGTATATTCAGCAGTTTAAGTGAAACTATACTAACCTTAATATCATGAATTGACAGAACATGAACTCAAAGACAAGTTAGTTCTTTATGGGGCCACAGACTTATTACCCCTGGTGTGAAAATAATACTAGTTTTATTTTGTTCAAAACTTAGTAAATACTATGACATTACAAGCCGGAACATAACTTGATTTTTAATTTACAGTTTTGAGTTCATATGGGCTGTTTTACTTCTTACCTTACATTTCCTGCTCACTGATATATGACATTAATTCAACAGGGAATTAATGAAGGCCCACTTTCTGCCAGGTACTTTACCAGATGTTGGGACTATATAGCTCAAAGTTGACTGGAATTCTGGGGCTATACAGAGTTTAGAATGTTACTTCTCTATTGGTTTCTAGATAATAATTTATCTCTGAGGTTCTTTGTGGGGGGTATTCTAATTACTTCACTATTATATTGAGGGAGAGAACTCTGAGTTCTTGGCATACACAGGTCCATCCCACTTTGACAATGGGTGAGGTACCCTAGAATGTTCTAGGAACCCAGCATGGACATTTGCTAATGAATCTAGCATTTAATTCTTTTCATGAGCCTTTGGAGCCTTGGTTTCAAAGTCTTTTCACCTATGAGTAAAGAAAACGACAACATCAACAAAATATCCTGCTCATGGTCATGCATTTTTTCCCTGAAAGATAAAGGAGAAGATCTAGGGGGAATCACTGTGTGATTCCTTCCATACAAGGTTCTTGGATCCTGTTTGTAAGTGATCAGTAGACTAGGGACACCATACTTCATGGAAAGTTAGGCCAAATTTATTTCTTTTTTATGCATATTATTTCCTTTTACTTTGTTCTTTGTATTCACCAGGTTTTTCTTTTTCCTAACTTCTTGATATGGATACTTAGATTATTGACTTTCAGCCATTCTTCTTTTTAAATATATGAATTTAAGGCTATAAACTTTCCTTAAAGCATGATTTTAGTTATATCTTATAAGTTTTGATATGCACCATATTTATTATACAGTTGGCCCTTGAACAACAGGGGTTTGAGCTGCACAGGCCCACTTATATGTGGATGTGTTTCCATAAATACAGTACAGTACTGTAAATGTATTGTCTCTTCCTTATGATTTTCTTAGTAACCTTTTCTCTAGCTTGCTTTATGATAAGAATATGGCATATAATGCATATAACATACAAATTATGTTAATCAGTTGTTGATATTATTGGTTAGGCTCTGGTCAACCAATAGTACTTATGTTTTGAGAAGTAAAAGTTACATGTGGATTTTCGACTGTGCAGGAGTTGGCACCCTTAATCCCTGTATTATTTAAGGCTCAACTCTTGGGGCGCCTGGGTGGCTTAGTCGGTTAAGCGTCCGACTTTCACTCAGGTCATGATCTCGCGGTTCGTGGGTTCGAGCCCCGCGTCGGGCTCTGTGCTGACTGCCAGCTCGGAGCCTGGATTCTGTTTCAGTCTGTGACTCCCTCTCTCTCTGACCCTCCCCTGCTCACGCTGTCTCTCTCTCTCCTAGAAATAAATAAAAATAAAAAAAATTTAAAAAAAGGCTCAACTCTTAATTCAGTTAAAAATATTTTCTAATTTTAATTGTTTCGTATTTGACCCATGGATTACTTAGAGATGTATTCCTTAATTTCAAAAAAGAAATTTTCTAGTTATCTTTTTGATATGACCTCTAACTTAATTCCACTGTAATTAGAGTATATCCTCCATATCATTTTCAAAATTTGGTGAGATTTTCTATGTAATTTTCTAAGTCCAACTTGTGTCATTTTGGAAATTTTCTGTAAACATTTGAGAAAGATATGATTACTGAAGTTTGAGGGTACAGTGTTTTAATAGGATGAAGTCAGGTTACTAATTATGTCATGTAAGTCCGCTCACTACTTTCTGATTTTTGGGTTTGCATATTAACAAAGTTTTTATTATAAACTTCTGTTATTTAGATCAAATGTTTTTCTACATCTATTGAAACATTATATTGCTTTCTTCTTTATTCTATTAATGTGATAATTTTTATATATTGATTTTTTTTAAGTTTAGTTATTTACTTTGAGAATGAGAGAAAGAGGGAAAGGAGGGAGAGAATCCTAAGCAGGCTCTGCACTGTCATCAGGGAGCCCAATGTGGGGCTCAAACTCACAAACCAAGAGATCATGACCTGAGCAGAAACCAAGAGCCAGACGCTTAACTGACTGAGCCACCCAGGCCCCCTATATTGATTTTTTTTTTTCCCCTATATTGATTTTTTAAATGTTAAATGAAGTCAACATTTTAGTCCC
Source organism: Hyaena hyaena (assembly GCF_003009895.1). Taxonomy (NCBI): domain Eukaryota; kingdom Metazoa; phylum Chordata; class Mammalia; order Carnivora; family Hyaenidae; genus Hyaena; species Hyaena hyaena. The sequence continues at coordinate 360,063 of NW_024081682.1, read as the reverse complement.
TATGATTTATCTTTTTTAAATGTGTCTGTGACGTGTTTACTAGTATTTTATGGCTTTTGGTTGTGTTGCTTTATCTCTTTTGTCACTTTGGAAAACCCTTAGCTATTTATCTTTCAAACATTGTTCTGTCACATTATCTTTCTCCCTTCCTTCTGGATTCCAAATACTTGTATGTTACAGCCTTTCAGTATCTCCCATATAATTTTTACATTCTTTTTGGTACTTTTTGCTAACTTAAAAAAGTTTTTTTTTAAGGGTGCCTGGATGGCTCAGTCGGTTAAGCATCCGATTTCAGCCCAGGTCATTATCTCATGGTCGGTGAGTTCGAGCCCTGCATCAGGCTCTGTGCTGACAGCTCAGAGCCTGGAGCCTGCTTTGGATTCTGTCTCTCTCTCTCTGTTCCTCACCCACTCGCGCTCTGTCTCTCTGTCTCTCAAGAATGAATAAATGTTAAAAAAGATTTTTAAGAAAAAAAATTTTTAATGTTCATTTATTTTTGACAGAGAGAGAGAGAGAGCAAGAGAGAAAGAACATGAGTGGGGGAGGGACAGAAAAAAGAGAGAGACAGACAGAATCTGAAGCAGGCTGCAGGCTCCAGGCTCTGAGCTGTTAGCACATAGCCTGATGCAGGTCTCAAACTCATAAACCGTGAGATCATGACCTGAGCCAAAGTTGAATGCTCAACCAACTGATCCAGCCAGGTGCCCCATGTACATCTTGTTAACTTTTAAAGTTTTAGTTATGTGTATTTTTTCCTTATCTATTCCATTTCACTAATTTTCTCTTCATCTTTTTACAATTATTAAAATTATTAATCATGTTCTTAATATCCATTATCATATTTTTCCAGTTCCATAGTTTTCATTTTTTTAAAAAATAAATTTCTGTTCTATTCCAAAATTTTTCTTCTTGTCTTTAAAAAAAATTCCTGATTATATCATTAATGGTTAATTTCCTGTGTGGTATCTTCATAGTCATGATATCCTCTGAATTTGTTTCATCTCAGGTTTTGATTCCTGAGGTTTTGATTCCCCTCAGGTTTTCAGTATGCCAGTTTTTTAAATAGAATATATTGGACTTCATAACTTTTAGAGGTATTTTGGAGCCCTGGCTCATTTTTATCTTTCTCCAAGAAATTCTGGTAGGTATTTCTTAGGGTCATTAACAATCACAAATCACTTCAATTGGGGTTTGACATGTTTTTAATCAGTGTCTATGAGGTTTGGAATACTTGCAATTCAATTTTCTTTCCTAGATGTGGTCTTTGAGGTACCAACCAAAAGAATAAGGATCTTCTTGGCATGAAGTAGGCTATCACTTTTGTCCTCCTAGCAATATAAATCTAACAAAATCTCTGATCAACTTTTTAGCATCTTTTTGTCCGCTATCAAAATGAGAAAAATCCTTGAGGAAACCAAATGCCTGGATCATGTTTCTGGAAGACCTCCTCCTCCTCCTTGTTCATCTTTTGTCTTCTTTCTTCTCCATATATATATATATATATTTTGGATTGTGTACCCTCCATATCTTCACTGACTTAATAGTTCTATAATGCCTATAAAAGAGATTTTAAACTGTTTTCTCCAGATCTTCTTATTGTTTTTGAGGAAGTGGAGATGGGCCAACATTAGTTAATCCATTTTGCCTTGAGTTAGATCCAAAATGAAAATCTTGGTTCAATGTACCCTACTTTCTTTACTCACAGTCTTCACTATCTTAGGAAATATACTCAATTCCTCAAGCCTGAAACATAGCAGTCATTCTTGATTTGTCACTTTCTCATACATCTAAATTCTTGAGTATATCCTATCAATTCTTCCAGAATGGATTTTTTTAAATTCTCTGACTTCATTGCTACCTCCAAATCTGGGCCACCTTTCTATTTTTTCTATTTCTTTGAAGCCACCTTGATACTGGTGTATTTACTGCTATTTATTCTTCACAAAGAAGCAAGAGTTATCTTCCAATAAAGGACCTTGTCCTCTTTAGTGTAAATAACCTTAGAGCAGGTTGAATTTAGAAGAAAATCCATTCTAGCATAGCTGCCAAGACCATTCATAATCTTCCTTCTGATTACTGTCCAACTTCATCTCATACTCATTTCCTCCTTCTAAGCTACATGTCAACTGCAGTAGCCTTTTACATTTTAAAATACAATTTCTGGGGCACCTGGGTGGCTCAGTAGGTTGAGTGTCTGACTTGGGCTCAGGTCATGATCTCACGGTTCATGGGTTCGAGCCCCGCCTCAGGCTCTGTGCTGACAGCTCAGAGCCTGGAGCCTGCTTCTGATTCTGTGTCTCCCTCTATCTCTGTCCCTTCCCCACTTGTGTTCTGTCTCTCTGCCTTTCAAAAATGAATAAGTGTTTAAGAAAGTTAAAACACCATTTCTTTGTATGTACTTTCTTTCTTTACAATTTCTTAGACATACAAATTTGTTCTTATCCTTCCCCCACCACCACCCAGAAATTGTATAGGGCATTTACACACACTGTTTTCCTGCCACCCTTTGTAAGATAGGTCCTCTTATCATTCAGGTATTCACTTAAATATCACATTAGTGAGGTTGCTCATATTTTGTGATATAGTTATCATCATGCCATAAACATGTAGAAGAAAGGTAAATACACGTGAGGAAATAGTTAGGAAATGATGTTTGGGAATGTAAATTGAAACAGAAACTGAACATAGCATACAGCTAATGCCAAGCTTTGGGAGTTGGTGACTCTTGAACAATAACGGAAAACATACTTACAGAGGTAGAGTATATCTGTGTTATGAGGAAACTTGGGAGGCAGACCAAAGAGCTTAAATTTCACATATAGTAAAAGAAAAAGAGGAAAAGGATGGTATGATGAAAGCATGGATTAAACATTAGACTGATGGTGGTGTGTGGAGTGGCCTAGAGGTTAGGAGGATTCAGTAAGGGTCAGCTTCATGGTTGCCCTTGTAACCCATGTGTGAAGTGATGAGGAGAATATGAATTTCACAGGACAGTTTGGCAGGACTTGATGACTGATGGGATATAAAGAATTAAGAGGAATACAGAGTCAAAGATGCCCTCAAGATTTTGTTCCTAGAAGATGAGAGGCCGAGAAATAAGGGGAGATAATAAATTCACTATATTTACATGTTGATTTGGAACAACAAATCATATTACAGAAGAATTGCCCCAGAAGAGGAAAATGTCGATATTTTTCTTCAAAGGAGAGGATAAACCTAGAGGGGTGGTGATAGACTCCACTGTCCCAGGAAGAGATCTCTCTCAGTGCCCCACTTTTCCTTAAAGAGTCAGCAGCAAGCAGACAGACTGAAACCACAATGCCTTAGAAAGTGGGTTGTAAGGCTGAGCAATCTCACAGTGCTCATCTGCTTCTTGACTTCCTTTTTCTATAAGAAAATAACAAAAACTTTGCTGACCATGACACAGATAAGGGGAGGTCATATTTTGGAATCCTCTTGCTACAGTTTTCTAACATACTGGGCTTATAAAACCCTAAGTGTGTTTTGCCCTGAGTACTTTTCTTATTTTTTAAACTCATATGTATTTTGGAGTCAATTTAATCCATATGTTTCTGATTAATTTATGCTTAGCTCATCAAAATGTTGTTTTAAGAAGAAAAGCTTATAAAAAAAAACAGAGTCATGCTTCACCAGCCACTGATGAAATCAACTCCAGAAGACTGTAGCTTAGTCAGAAAATCAGACAGGCTAAGGTTCCAATGGGTTCCAAAATTTGGAAACTCATTGTTATGACCCCAGTGAAACTGAGTATGTTCAACACTTTGGGGGCGGGGGGAAATCTTAGTGTTTTTTTAAACATGTTTTTGGTTTGATTTCTGGATGCAGTGATTTGTTCTTGGATTAACTATATTTCTCTACTTAGTTGTTCAGCCATCTTCCAGGTTACTATTCATATAGCAAACTCAGGAGGACTCTGAGAGATTGTAGAAAATAAGCCTATTTTTATGATGTGTGTATGTAATTGTATTTTTGTCAGTTAAAAGGCATCTCTTCAGTATAGGTCATGAGAAATTTAATAGAAAGTCTATGTATTTCACCTAGTTGGGTCAAAGGTGGAATTATCTGTATGTTTCTGACATTGTATTCAATAATTAAAAACAAAATAGTTTTAAAACTAATTCATTATTTGAGATTATCTGTGCCTTGAAAAAATACTAAAAGATAATAAATACTGACTATAGTCCAGAGGGAGAATTTAGATAATTTTTTCTAATACCAGAACATTTGATCAGAAATCATAAGTAAATTTCAACAAAATATAATCTTGTCTACTTTATTTGAACATTCCTATAATATCAGTAATAACTTATTTATCTATTTTTAATGTTTATTTATTTTGAGAGAGAGAGAGAGAGATAGAGGGTGAGCAGGGGAGGGGCATAGCAAGAGGGAAAGAGAAAATCCTAAGCAGACTCTGCACTGTCAGCACAGAGCCTGATGCAGGGCTTGATCTCATGAACTGTGATATAATGACCTGACCCAAAATCAAGAGTTGGACATTTAACCAACTGAGCCACCCAGGCATCCCAACATCACTAATAATTTAAAAGCAACCCTACCTCTCTGCCTTTCCTTCTTTGTTCTCTTCGTAGGTATAATTTCATATGCTTATTCCCTCAATGTTTGTTTTTACCTTATCTTTCTTCTCATTTTATTCCTCACAGACTCTAGGTGATATCAGCCACTCTAAGATTTGATGGTTATTCATGAACTAGAGACATTTAACTTTATATTCAGACTTCAGTCCACTTCCTCATGTTCTAGTCTGATGTATCCAAATAATTCCATTTAAATGTCCAATAGAACAAAAAGATGGACATGCTTTAATAGAACTCAACTTCATTTTTCAGTTTCCTTTTTTTCTTTTCCTCCTTTTTGTCCTGTAATTTCTATTCTGGTTTATGATATCACCATTCACCTTGTGAGCCAAACTGTGTACGTTCCCCTCTATTCACTGCCAACCTCTAATCAGGTACAAACCTTCCAACTCCACCTCTTAAATGACTTTCACATTTGTCCTCTTTTCTCCATCTGCACTGCCACAGCCAGGAAGCAAGAGTATCCCAATTAGTATAATTTTTTTCCTAGTCTTTCTCCTCTCCAATAATCTTCTCTTTGCTGCCACTGTCAGCATTCCAAAATAAAAATATGGCCATTTTTCTCAGGTGCCTAAACCTTTAGCATTACTTATTTTCTGCATGATAAAATCCAAACAATTATGCATTACTAATGAGATAGAAGATGATCTTCTCCCATTAATTCCTCAAAACTCATTTCCTGACACTTTCAACTTCTCACATAAAATTTAGCCATAGTATATTTTAATTTCAAGTTCTTCAGACTCACTATTTTCTTCTTTAGCCCTGTGTTCTTACTGGTAGTGTCCCTTTTGCTTGGAATATTCATCTTTTACACTATTTGCCTGGATCACTACTATTTATCCTTTAGTTTTGGGTTCAAACATAACTTCTTCCAAAAAGCCCTCCCTTACTTCTCTTATCCTCATATTCTATTTTTTTTTAATGTTTTATTTATTTCTAGGAGAGAGAGAGAGACAGCGTGAGCAGGGGAGGGTCAGAGAGAGAGGGAGTCACAGACTGAAACAGGCTCCAGGCTCTGAGCTGGCAGTCAGCACAGAGCCCGACGCGGGGCTCGAACCCACGAACCGCGAGATCATGACCTAAGTGAAAGTTGGACGCTTAACCGACTAAGCCACCCAGGCGCCCCTCTTATCCTCATATTCTATAGGAGTCTTTGCTTGATTTTAAAAATCATAATATTCAGAATATTTTATTTCATTTTATTGCTTGTTTAATCATAAATCTCTCAAGAATATAAACTCTTTGAAGGCAAGTTTCTCATCATCCTTATTTACCACTAAATCCCCAATTTCTAGCACACTCAACACCTGGCATATAATAGGTTTTCAGTAAATATTTATTAGACAAATTAACAAAAAGCTTTTTGTATCTCTGTACTTTCACACACATTATTTCTTTTGTCTTGAAATCCTTTCTTTGTCCTGTTTGAACAGTGAATTCCTACCTTTGCTTTGACAATTCATTAACATACCACAGAACTAGTTTCTATAATACACACTCTGGGAAATGCTGATGTAGTCCAACTCTCTCCTTTGACACAACAGGAAACTGAAGTTTAGAGAAATATAGTGACTTTGAAGGTCAGGCAGCTGGCTATACTAGGGAATCAGAATGCAAGTTATTTCTAATGTGCATAATATTCTTGCAATGACAACTTGGTTTCATTTGTAAAATAAAAGGCTTCTCATTTTTAAGACATAAGATCACTTTTTAATTTACTATTTGCTAACAAGGACATATTTTGTCATCGATTTCTGGTTCATTCAATAACCAAACTCAGATAGTAAAAGATGAGTACTCATATGCCATTGATAATGGGAGAATGAGAACATTAACAGAAGGATGAAGTGGGCTGCACCATCTGAGTAAATTTTTCCACAGTAATAAAATGGTCAGTGCTGCACATCATCAGAATTTGGAGTCTCTCCTTGGGAATTTGGTGTTTATTTTAACCAACACTTTTTAAAAAATATTTCGCTCCTCCCCAAAGATGTAAAATTTCACCATTTATTAAGTCTTCTTGGCTATGAGTTGAAAATTGTAGCATCCACATTCTCACATGCAAAATATTTCCCAATCACAGCAAACATTTCACATCTGCTCTGAGTAATTGGCCAAAAACCAAGAAATAGAGGCATTCTTAGAGGATCTTTGTTGATTCCCAGCCAGTCTCCTTGACATTAGAGAAGAACTACAGTGAAAGCGACACCTCCCCATCCCTCTTTTGTCTCCCCAAGTTTTTTTCTTTTGGTTACTTGATGACACCCTCTGCATGGAAAGCATACCCCTCTATGCTAATATTCAGGAACTGGGCCAGAGTTCCAGTTGTGTTTCTAGTTCTGTCTACTCTTTCCACACCCATTGGAAAGCCAAGAACAGATCTGTGTAACTTCCAACTGCTTCTTGGCTACCCTAGTCTCACTTTTACCACATGGAAATTCTTCACCCATTATAATCAAACTTAACTAACACTTAATAAACACTCAGTGCTGATTTATAAAGATCCAACTAATAGCATATTCATTTTCTTGTTCTGCTCTTATTTATTGGTAATATTTTCTATAGTACTTGTAATTTCATAGTCTCAGCCTGTTGTGCTTTTGGCTAACCTATCAGAGCAAATGAAAAGACACTCTTGTCTGTCTCTGGAGTAAAGAGGAATGGAGTTGTCCCAAAGATTATTCACATTGGAAATGATTTTCTGTGCTTTCATTATGATCCAACTTCCTCTATTTATTGGAAGCTAATGTTTAGCTAGTGATGAATGTTGTAGCTTGTGGGTCATTTTCATGACTGTCACCTGGTTTCTAGGTGTAACTTTAAGTGGCAAAGTGAGAACATTGCTGATAGAGTCTTAAATGGATGTGAAGCATTGGCACAGAAGGGAAGATTTTAAAATAAAATATTTGGTGGCAAGTGACAGAAAACCTAACATAGATTGGGTAAAAACCTAACTCAGAATGAAGTCAAAAAGAAGATGCACTGGCTTAGGACTGAAAAGATCAGAGGTAGATTGGCTTCAGCATGGCTGGATCTACTAACTGACAATTATCAGAATTTGGTCCCCTATCACCTCTGTTTTCTTATGTGTTGGTTCCATTCTCAAACAGACTTTCCCTCTATGATGGCAGTTAAGCTTTCAGCACCTCCCTATGTACATTTTCTCTCTTCAGTAACTCAGTAGAAGTGAGAGAGCTTCTTACAGGTTTTTCCAGCAAAAGTGGTAAGATTAACTTTGATTGCTCTGACCTCAGTCACATGCTTTCTATGAACCAATAATAGTTATGGTTCTGTGTGTATTCTGATCTGTCAGACCTAGGTCACATGCCTTCTCCAAGTCACATGGAATAAGAATAAAATTGAAATGGTTTCTCACAGGGTTATAAGAACCTTGTTACCATAAGAAAGGGGGACATATACTTGGCAGATACTTGGAGATAACTCATCTCCACTAAGGTTTCATAACTAGCTCTACTGAGACATATGCCCAAATTAAAAAAAAAAAGTGAATGAATCCTATAGGAAAAGAAAGGAATAAAAGTATATCAAGGGAAAAAATTTTAAAGTTCTTTTATATGACTGTTGTGGTCAAAGACAAACCTGATCGCTTAATGATGATATCACAGACTTTTGGTACGAGATGCTGACCAGAAACAAATCATTGCTTGGAAATGAGATGACTGTGCTCACAGGTGGGTTTTAGGGAAGTGGATTCATGTCTGTAGACTGAGATATAGTCTGGCATCACCTGTGAGAATAATTCAAAATAATGGCCTGTCTATTTCAAGAGAAACCATTTTTATTTCCTTTTTATAACTTTAGTTGGCAAAAGTCACACTGGGGGATTTCCAAGGGGATATGGTGAAAGCCAGGTAACTATTAATGTGTTTCCTGAAACCATGTGGAAGTAAGACCATTGACCTGCCTCCACCTAGCACATCAGGAAATTGCATCCTCATTAGTGAAGAAAGGGCTGGCAGGGGGCACGTTCTGATAGTGAGAGGTGTTGAGAGGGGATTGGGGGAGGGAAGAGAGAGAGAGAAGCTAATCACAGAGTGTGCTTCACCTCTTCTTCACCCTCTAGTCTTTGTATAAGTGGGCATTGTGGATAAATGGACTGAAAGTAAGACAGTGATGGACCCCATGGGGGGTACTGTCCAATCTGCATGTGGAAATGTGTTTGGAGGCCATGCTGATTGGGTCTACAGCAGCTGACCAATTATGTGCTCAAGTGATGAACTAATGCTATATCTATAAGTTTTGGGAATTTTAGCTGTAATTGGAAATGTAGCCTTTCCTTGGCTCCCTTGTTCTCTTCCTGATTTCCTGATCTTGGAGGTTTTTATTTTTGTTTGTTTGTTTGTTTGTTTATGCCAACTTTGTCTTCAAGGGCGACTCATTCTCAGGCAGCTGGAAGATATTTCCTTCCTTGGAAAATAACTGTGTTGGACATGACTAAATTTGTTAGTCTGTAATGGAAGAATGGTCCCCAAATGCATTTGAGGCTGCAAAGAGACTAAAGGAAGCATGAACCCACATGTGTTGAAATGAAATTTGTCATTACCATGGGAAATTTTGTGTAGGAAGGAATCCTGCACATAGGCAGTACTTTACAACCAGAGGCTGCAATACACATGATGCTCCTTCATTCACTCTGTCCTTAGATAGAATGAGGAACCAGTGGACTTCCTCCAAAATACCTTCCCCTTTCTTCTGCTCCTTCCTTTGGCTGGGCCCAGACTTGTCCCTAACTACTTCCTTTGTTTCATTTCTTCTCTTTCATCTGCCCTTGGGCCTCTTCTTGGAAAAGCTCTCCTTTGCAGTCTACCAATCCAAAAGACTCGTTTGCTGACCTGTCCTCAATAATTTATCTCTGAAGACATTCAACTCCATCTCTCCACTCTAAAGCCAGATTTTGGAAGGAGAGGGAGGTTCAGAGAAAGCTTCAGACTAAGAGAAAATGAAAACAATTACTTCCTAAAGCTTTGGAGTCACTCACCTCCACAGTATTTTACTGTTATTTAAATGAGTTGTTTTTTTCTTGATAAGGTCCCAAGAGTTCATTATTGCTCCATAAAACTAATAGGCAACCGATGGAATGGGAAAAGATAGTTGCAAATGACATATCAGATAAAGGGCTAGTATCCAATATCTATAAGGAACTCACCAAACTCCACACCCGAAAAACAAACAATCCAGTGAAGAAATGGGCAGAAGATATGAACAGACACTTCTCCAAAGAGGACATCCAGATGGCCACAGACACATGAAATGATGCTCAGCATCCTTTCTCATCAGGGAAAAACAAATCAAAACCACACTGAGATACTACCTCATGCCGGTCAGAGTGGCTAAAATGAACAAATCAGAGGACTCTAGATGCTGGCAAGGATGTGGAGAAATGGGCACCCTCCTACACTGTTGGTGGGAATGTAAACTGGTGCAGCCCCTCTGGAAAAAGGTGTGGAGAGTCCTCAAAAAATTAACAATAGAACTCCTCTATGACCCAGCAATAGCACTGCTAGGAATTTACCCAAGGGATACAGGAGTGCTGATGCATAGGGGCACATGCACCCCAATGTTCATAGCAGCACTCTCAACAATAGCCAAAACATGAAAAGAGCCTAAGTGGCCATCAACGGACGAATGGATTAAGATGTGGTTTATCTATACAATGGAATACTACATGGCAATGAGAAAGAATGAAATCTGGCCATGTGCAGTAACATAAATGGAACTTGAGGGTGTTATGCTAAGTGAAATAAGTCAAGACAGAGAAGTACAGATACCATATGNGTGTGGTTTATCTATACAATGGAATACTACATGGCAATGAGAAAGAATGAAATCTGGCCATGTGTAGCAACATGGAGGGACCTTGAGGGTGAGAGGGAGGGAGGCAGGCAAACCATGAGAGACTCTTGAATGCTGAGAACAAACTGAGGGCTGATGGGGGTGGGAGGGAGGGGAAGGGAGGTGATGGGCATAGAGGAAGGCACTTGGGGGGATGAGCACTGGGTTTATATGGAAACCAACTTGACAATAAACTATTTAAAAAAATAAATGAGTTGTTTTTTAAACAAAAAACAAAATTTGTCATTATATATTTAACAAATAATGATAATATGTATAGTAAAAATAATTTTCTATAAGTTTCCGATTCATTTCACATCCTTATCTCCTTTAATTCTCAAATGATTATTTTTATTTTATAGATAGGGAAACAGATTCAGAATAGTTATAGGTTTTGCTAAACACATACAGTTGCTAAATGTTTTTTTCTCATAAGACAAACTGTTCCTATTATCAGAAATAAGCAGGAGAATGACCAAAGGGTGATTTATTTAACTAAAGAGAAAGTTAGTGAGTTTTCTTGAGTTAGAATCTAGAAAGATTGCATTAAAAGATTATTTTTATTTTTTAAAGATACACCAGAGTTTGAGTCCCCCAATTCCTGGCCTGCCATTTCATATTGTATATTCTCTATTTGGATTCTGAGGATAAATGGTAATTCTCACATGCCCCCTGAAACAGAACCTGCCTGCTACACTATCTATCCTGCTGCAGTGGCTCCTGGTTTTACTTAAGATCCTCTCATCCACGTGTCAACCACCCAACTTGTCCTTGCTTATTTTAAGTGAACAAAATAATTCCCAGTTGAGCCAACAAATAGCTAAAATTGCTTACACATACAGTTTCTACATGGGCATCCAGTGTTTGCTCATTTTATCATTCAATTCTAGGACTGGCTAAGGAATTTATTCTTATTTTCATTCTATATTGGTTCTCATGGCAGGAAATGGTATTCAATAACACTATGACGGCTTTTTAAACCTCCATTGTGTTTTCTTATGTAGTAGACAAGTAATTTCTGCTTGACTTTAAGTAAATATTTTATTTCATTTATCCCCCTAGCTTGCTCTATTTAGGAATATAGGGAGAAGTGTGAGAAATGACGTGTAGGAAAAACATTATATGTGTCATTTAAAATTCACAGGCTGATAGAAAAATCACTGAAACTTTGAAAAATTCACTGTTTGCCCCCAGGTAACAAGCACAGTTATGCATTTCTTGTTTTTTTTTTTTTTTAATTTGTATATGGAGCTTCATGTTTTGCCCAATACTTGGAGAAAAGCAAATTATTATCAAGTAACATTGAGGGTTTGGTTCAGCAGGCAAACACATGGAAATGAGTCTCATGCTTCTGGCAGTTTTTATGTATCTACATGAAATCCATGGGACAGTCCTACCAGTACTGAAATAATTAAAGCCTTTGCTTATTTTATTTCACAGCCTTTTCAAGGCTTTGCCAAGAATAAAAAACAGAGGCAACTACTTAGATCACAATGGTGATTTGAGGACACCTAGAGATAGATGTGTTTTAAGGATGAGACAAATTATGGGATATGGTTTGACATATAAAAGATAGGGCATCTATACCTCAAGGTGAAGTGGCAATTATCAGGAATAGTTAGTTCATTCCTTGCTTCTACTGGTGCTGGATAATATTTATTTATGAAATGGACCAAATTAAAATATAAGCTAAATATCAGGCAGTCAAAAAAATCCATAGTGCAGAAATTATTCCTAATGAATGTAGGAACAGAAGAATGGTTTGATTCATTTAAAAGATGTCTGGAGAAAGAAGTCTGAGGACAACATAAGGAACACTATTTTTATGGTGATGAATAAAGAGCTATGTGGTTCTATAATCAAGTATTTGGAAAACAAGGCAAAAAAAAAAGGTTCACTAATTCAGACACTTGGAGAATGGCTAACTTTGGGGAGGCCAATGTTATGGAAACAGAGACATCCACTGAATCTTGTGTGGAAGTGGAACAATGGAGAATGACTTGAGTATCATAAGAGTTGTTCCCACTTCCCTAAGTAAGATTGTCCTTCCAGCAGTCTTACTTCTGGATATATATCCGAAGAAAAACTAAATGAAACCATTATCTTGAAGAGATATCTCTAGTTTCATGTTCATTACAGCATAGTTCACAATAGTCAAGGTATGGAAACAACTGAAGTGTTTGGATAAAGAAAAATATATATACATTATATATTATATTAAATATATATTTACATATATAATGAAATACTATTTAGCATCAAAAAAGAAGGAAATCTTGTTATTTGTGACAACATGGGAAAACGTGAAGGACATTAAACTGAAGTGAAATATGTCAGGCCAAGAAAGGCAAATTTTGTATTATATCATTTAAATGTGGATGTAACTTGTCTCCACTAAGATCTCATAACTGGCTCTTTTGAGACATATGTCCAAATAAGAAAATGAACAAACCATGTAGGAAACAGGGAAACAATGGAGTTATAGTTAACCAGGGTCTGGGAGGGAGGGAAAATAGAGAGAGGTTGGTAAAGGATACAGGCTTTGAGTTTTAAGATAATTTCTGACGATTAATGTAATGTGGTGACTACCATATTACATTACATGGCTATTGCATAATTGAAATTTACTAAGCAGCACCTGCATGGCTCAGTCTGTTGAACATCTGATTCTTAATTTCAACTCAAGTCATGATCCCAGGGTTGTGGGATCCAGCTCCATATTGGGCTCTGCTCTGAGTGTGGAGCCTGCTTAAGATTCTCTCTTTTCCTCTTTCTCTCTATCTCCCTCTGACCTTCTCCTCCACTCACACATTTTCTCTCTCTCACTCTCTGTAAAATAAGAAAAAAAAAAGAAAAATTTGCTAAGAGGGTAGAACCTAAATGTACTCACCAAAAAAATGAAACTAAACTAAATATGTAAGGGGATAGATGTATTAGTTAACTAGATGTGGGAAATCCTTTCTCAGTATACTTATATTAAATCATCACATTGTACACTTTAAATATCTTACAATTTTATTTGTTAATTATTCCTCAATAAAGCTAGATAAAATAAGATTCTCTTTATCTACATATAAGCTAGTTAGACCTGTGAGAGAATGAAGGCAGGTATTCCTCCTCATGTCAGAAAAGTACGTTGATGTGCAGCACCTAGGTGGCTCAGTCAGATAAGGGTTTGGCTCTCGATATCAGCTCACAGTTTGTGAGATTGATCCCCACACACTATGCTGACAGTGCAGAGCCTGTTTGGGATTCTCTCACCCCCTCTCCTCTTTCTCTGCCCCTCCCCTGCTTGTGCTCTCTGTCTCTCTAAAAATAAATAGATTTTAAAAACAAACAAACAAGAAAATCATATTGATGTGAGAAAGAGAAAGGAGCAACTGGTTATTATTATTTTATCTTTAAATGTTTGCCACTTTCATCTCCACAACTCTTACTTTGATTTTGATTTACTTTGTTCCCATTCTGGACTGCGACTCTATTAATAGTAATAGATATGGGGAACAAGAGTATAAGAAAAATTATCCTTATAGTTTTCCCTAATATTATGTTACTTTTATATAAATGAATGTTAAGCATTTTAGGGAAAGATATGCTAACATTCATTCAGCATTCTTTGACAATGCCCAGTTTTTCCAAAGGAAGAATAGAAACTCTCATTACAGAAAACTTATATTTGGGCCCTAGCTCTCATATCACCAGCTAAATTTCCTTCCTTTACATCAGTGTGTCAGCCTATAGACAGCAACTTTGCCTTTGTCCTTCTGTTGCCATGAAACCTATACTAGAGTTGACTTTAGCTGTCCTCACCCAGTTGGTAGCAGTGCTAGTAAGGATCCAGGGTGGGAAATTTACCTATGTTCTCTCCCCTCAACTGACACAGGTGAGATCTGAACTAAGGGATAAAAAAAAACAAGTTAGGACATTTTGGTAATTATGATTTGACCAATCATATTGGTCCAAAAGATTGGACCAATCTGGCAAAGGAATAGGCCAACATGTTTCTTTGAATTGCTAGAGATCCCAAGATGCTTCTAAATACATAATTTTAAAGAGATATAAAAATTTTTAATTTCATTTTGCTCTGAGGAAACATAACTTCATATTCCCCTTTGCATACTGATTTCTTTGCTTCAATTTGACCTAGATGTTTTCCTTTAATCCAAAAGGCACCCTCTTGTTATAGGTGGTAGTGCATTCATCTCCTCTAGTTGGTGGGTGCTGTGATTCAGTGAGGCAATAATTTATCCCTTAGCTTTCTATTAAAGTTGTGAGCAGTGTCTCAAAAATGCCCAGGTCTGTAGACTCAAAGCAGTGATAAGAAGTGGTATAGAGTATGAACCTGGCTAGTTCAAATCCTGGTTCTGCCACTTCCCTGTTATGCCATCATGGATAGGTCTTTTAATCTGTCTGTGCCTTAATCTTCTATCTGGAAGATAAAGAAAATGCCAGTACATTCCTGGCAAAGTTGCTGTGAGGCTTAAAAGTGTAGCACTATTATGTCTGTGAACTCTAGCTGTGGAAACCCAGGGGTATGCGTGGAGTGTGTCTAGGATATTCCTAGAACAAAGCCAGGCGAACACTCTGTAGCCATTTTCCTGGCATGTCTTTTAATGTCCCAATGTTTCCTATAGCCAGTTCTATGCTGGCCTCCTAGATAAACCCAAGTGGTTCTGACTATTGTTCATGGTATAGGTTAGTCATTTGAGCTAGAGAGCCCACAGTAGCTGGTAAATGTTTCATTGTCGTCATATATTATTATCCTCATTGGTGGACAGAAGGTTTCAGCAATTTAAAATGTCCTAATCCTTTTCCAATGCTTACTTAAAATTAGATTCAGAATGACAAAGCAGAGAAGCAACAAATACTGCGAGTATATTTAATTATTTTTATGTAAAAACCATGTCATACAGAGGGGCGCCTGGGTGTCTGTGTTGGCTAAGTGTCCGACTTAGGCTCTGGTCATGATCTCACTGTTTGTGGGTTCGAGCCCCATGTCGGGCTTGGTGCTGACAGCTCTGAACCTGGAGCCTGTTTCAGATTCTGTGTCTCCCTCTCTCTCTGCTCCTCCCCCACTTATGTGTGCACGCGTGTGGACTCTCTCTCTCTCTTAAAAATAAATAAGCATTAAAAAAAAGCATGGCATACAGATGTTGTATAATAAAGCATTCATCAGTTTCTAGAATAGACCAGGAACACATCTTCTAATTATAATCTACCTGAACCAGCAATTACAAACAGTGGATACTTTTGAGCATCTGCCAAAATGACCATCTATTACCTTTCAACAATGCCTATACTATGTCTTTAAAAATTTATTAACTGTTTCTTTCCATTAACTTATTAACTAGGTCACTTTAGCCCATGAATCATATCCTTTATTTTTGGAATTGGAAGAGAGAAAGCCATGTTACTTAAAATGTAATTTATATCAAGAAATGTAAAGTAATTTCTGTTCAAGAAATAACATAAATAGCATTTGCCAATATCCTAGGTTTAGAAGGTCATCGAGTTTCCCTACAAATGTTTATAACCTCATATAATCTATTGCCATCTATTAGGGACTTTTTCTAGCTGATGCATACTAAAATCTTAAAATATCATTGAAAGAACCCTTGGAAATAATTGAGTCCTACCCTCTATTTTATGATTAAATTTCAAACCCATAATATTTTTTAGTTGATTGACATGCTTGCTGCTCTTCTCTAAAAATAAAGGTTTTTTTTCAAACTCCTTTAAATCATCTTCTCCCCATATTTACTAAAAGCAGTGATGAAGTCAAAGGTCACTGTTTTGGGCAGATGCCTATGGGTATCAGATTCCTAGGAAGACCAAATTACAGCATTAGGGGCCCAAATTCCTTGGGAGCAACCACATTCAACTCTAGTTTCTTTAGCCCCATGAGTTCAAACAAAAGTCTTCTCTGAAGGCATTTATTTCTCTTTTGCTTGTAGTCATCTTGAGTAATCCTTGCTTAGCAAGCCATTTTCCTGTTTCCTTTTCTTCCAGCTTTCCTTACCCAGTCTTGTGGTTTAGGAATATTCTATATTACATAGTGATTCTTTTCATATTCTTTGGAAGGCTGGTAGATGTCTATAGAATTTGTGAAATTGAACAGTGTGGATTTCAAAGAAAAATAACACTTCTTCAAGGTGAAAATGTATTTTCTTATTCATACAGTGGTAAGTACCTGAGAAGTCACTGCCTATACTTTTATAAGAAAGCAGACCTTGGGCTGAGGAATCCTTTAGACTTGACTTTGAAGCTGAGTTTCCACATCTTCTAGATGCTTGACCTTAGATAAATAATTTTACCCCTTTGAGTCTCAGTTTTCCCCATCAATGGGGACCATGATGCCTAGTTCAGTGGTTGTTGTAAGGTTCCATTGAGTTATTATAAAATACTCAATTCTGTTGCTATGTTAGGCACATAGTAGGTATTCTACATCTTCATTGTCTTCAGAGTGAGCTCATTTTAGAAGTCTTAAGAAATCTCAAAATGAATTCCATATTTGCCTTGCTTGGAAACAAAATGAAAAACAGAAAAGCCTCCTTCTCACCCTGTGGGTGGGGTATCACTCCTCTATACTCTGATTCTTTTTAATAAGAAAAGGGCGTCTTGAATGTGGTGGGAAAGGCAGCCCACATGGCAGAAAGTCACAGAACACAAGATACACTTTATTACATGGCGTGTTTCTGTACCACAGATGTGCACACAGATGTGGTCATCAATAGAGATAACTAGTTTACAAGCCCTCCCTGGAAACTCCTCACAGTTCTTAGTAGAAAAGTGATTCTCAGCCAAGAGCTGCACTGAAGTTCAGCCCATGATTAAAGTGATTCCAACTGTTCCACACTGAAAAGAATTAGAAAGTAGAAAGTAGAAATGACCAGCATTGCATTTTCAGCCAAGGAGCAAGACCAGGGGTCACCTAAGAAGCTAAAAGTCTATTAAAACTAGTATCTATTGTGGTCTTTTCTTTCTCTGTATTTGTCTGTCTGTCTGCCGTTACCTCTTTTCCCCCCTCCTTCAATCCTTCCTTCTTCCCTCCTTTCTTGTTTCTTCCTTTTTTCATTTCTTTTCCTTCTCCCTTCTTCTCTCTTCTTTTTCCTTCTCCTTTTAGCTTAATGGAAAAATATCAGTTTATGACAAGGAAACACTATACAACATCTGTTCATTGTTGGACATGTTAACATGGAGAAAGCACATTCATTCAAATTCTGAACTTTGTAACTACATTATTAATTTTATTGGTGATATATGATGAAGTTGTTACTATAAATTTCTAAGGCAGCAGTTTAGCATAATAAATATTGACTATGTTTAGGAACCAGAAAAAAAATCCGGGATAAAGTCTGGTCTTCATTATATGGCCCTTCTAAATAGGGTGGTCCTGCAAATTAAATGAAATAAATATCTGAAAGCAATGCATCTGTAATACATATAGAACTGTGGCTTGACTTAGGTCCTCTTCTCTAGAAGCAAAGCCTAAAAAAGGGATTCAGGGTTGCATGACTTACAGGAGTAGGGGTCTTAAGAGAAAGGAGAGGGAGTGAAGGAAACAAGTTATGCAGGAGAAGGCACTAAGCCAGGACATAGTTTCATAGTTTCTGCTGGACTCTAGCTTTAGCTTGATCCACTGGAGTGTAAATTATACCATGTAGTTGCTCCTACCTTGATATTACTGGCTGGCTTTTTGTATTCTTCAGGTAAGCCAGTCATTGGCATGGCCTGCCCCTGGGGTGGGACTAGGATGTAGCCTCGTGGGTAAATAGCTGCTGTTTTGCCAAGAAGAATTATCTGGAAAAGGGGGCAGTTGTGAGCCATTATCAACCAACAGTTGCAGCCCCTGAAGACAGGTGAACCAGTCAGGTAAAGGGCATTGGCTGGGATACCAACACTACCCACTAAAGGGCTCACTAGAAGTCCTCTTCTGTCGACAGTCAGTGTACTCCTTTTGCAATAGTTTATGGAATTTTCCAAATATAAGAAAGTAAATTGGCTATTTTAAAAAATCTATATTATTCTGTATAGCTAGACTCCTCTATCCACCCCGATTGAATTCTTGATCAGTTACCTGTGTGATGATTCACTGGTGGGTATAAAAGACATTCACTGCAATCTACTGGAGGTTTCTTAGTGGGGAACAGGTAGGAGTAAATCAGCACAGAATGACTCAGAAGGCTAATGGGATCATATACAAACTTGGGCTTTTCTGGAAGGCCAAAACATTGTCTGCAAATTAAGGTAGTATAGAATAAAATGATAATGAAAATTGAGAGAGAATAGCTATTATAGGAAAACAATTCACTGGAATTAAACTAATTTAGTTTCTCCAAACACTGGGTCTGTGGAGATCTATGATTTAAATATTTTAGGTAAAATTTATTGTACCTAGTTGACATTTTTAATCATTCCAACTTAATGATCATGCATAGGAAGGGTGGGGATTCACAGAAGATATTGTCTGGGTTTATTTCACAAGCCTTGGCCATGTCAAAATATAAAAGAATCAGAAGAACAATGACAACAATAGTAAAAGCCTTAATTCAAACTGTAGCCATGGCTATTTCATCTAGTTCTATTGGATTTTACAGACCCAGGAGTTAATTCTTCCCATCAGGGCTCTTTTCATGGGCCGCTCTTGACAGCACTTTTATCTGTACAATGTTACCTTTGCTCACATAAGATCCAATGGTTTTATTTGTTTGTTTGTCTGTTTTTTAACTGGAAACACATTTAAGTTTGAGAAATGTTTGTGTGGATATCCTTATTATCTTTCCCATCAAAAGCAAGTTTCGTCTGTTCCTCAAAATGGTGAAACAATCTTTTCCCACTTTCTGATGGAATTCTAAGATAGTATTAATTTTCCTCTTAACAAAACAGGTTCCTATAATATAGCTCTTCCTTTTTTGTTTTATTTATTTATTTTGAGGGAGGGACAGAGAGAGACAGAGAGAGGAGGGGCAGAGAGAGAGGGAGCGAGAGAATCCCAAGAAGGCTCTGTGCTATAGCCTGAGTTAGGTCTCAATCCCACAAACCATGAGATCATTACCTGAGTCAAAATCAAGAGTCAGACATTCAGCCATCTGATCCACCCAGGTGCCCCTATAATGTAGCTTTTATATTTATCACTCTTAGCTTAAAATGCTATTAAACAAGAAAAATATAAATTAACCTTCCTTTAGACACAAAAATTATATCACACATTCATATACTACAAAGTGTACATCTCTAAGGGAGACATAGGTGATGAATTAGCCTTGTATAAAAAGAAAATGATCCTACGGTTGTCTAATTAACACATAATATTAGTATATGTGTATCATCTCAGTAACTTCAGGTATGTCTCCTTCCTACATAAAAGAGTCCAGTTTCCTTTGCTTTTTGGAAGCTAGAATGCTAGTTGACCCTTAAAATTGTTAAAAGGTTATTCAAAAGAATGTCCTGAATTTGGCTTGCTGCATAGTGCAATTCATGGAATAAATAAATTACATTGTCCTGTGATTCAAAATTCTGTCTTGGCAAGATGGCCATTGTTTTCTGGACATTGGGCAATTACAATGCTATCTTTTTGTTTGTTTGTTTGTTTGGTTGGTTGGTTGGTTTGAGAACAACCAGAGGCATCTTTAACTATCTCTGGCTTGTTCTCATTACATAAATGAGATGAGTTAATGACAAAGTAATGTTAAAAAAAATCAAAATGATGACAAAGCCAAGAGCATGAAATGAGTAAGATTTTGTTGCTTGTGGCTTGAAGGGGTAGGAGGCACCACCCTCTGAGGTGTCCGAGTGGGTCACTCAGCAGACTTGCCAAGGACTGGGAGGGAAAAAATAAGTTGGACAATTTTTCTCTAGGGACAAGACCCAGAGTTCCATTATTTGTAGTGATAAAAAATATGGGTGGGAATTAGGATATGTATTTGAAAGGAAAAGAAAGCAAAGAATGAATTGGAGTGAAACAGAGGTAGAGAAGAGGATGTTTTAAATGTGATGAGTCTTTGGCTTTCAAGCTAATTAACACTTCTTATCTATATAAATATCTAAGGTCCACTTTTCCATTAGGTAGTCCTATAATATGCCCACATGTTAATGGAAAACTGAAATGTTAGAATAATACCTACATTTTCCTTCTTTGACACAAAAGATAATCATAAGCAAATTAAGTCACAAGTCATTTCAATGGCTGATTTGGTCTTAAACACTTGAAGATTTTTGTTTGTTTTTTTAGTGTTATGCTGAAAACTTAGGGGAAACTGAGAAAAATACAGGTTTCTAAGTCAGGTCAGAGGCCAATCTAGTTTTGGTTCTTTCCTCCAGCTTTACAAAATATGTGATGCTAAAGTTATAGTCATTTTACAGATAAGAAAACTGACCCCAGTGTAGTGAATGTCATACTGCTGACACTGAGTGGAGCAGTTTTGACTATGAGTAATGCTACTCAGGAAACTATGCTGATAGGCATTGCTGGAAACATTATAATAGGCCCTTAGCATTCCCAGGCCTCAGTCTTGCCCCCTCCAATCTTTTCTTCATGCTGTCTGTAGCCAACATGACTTATCAGTAATGTGAATCTAATTGTTTATCTCCCTGCTTAAAATACTTGGATATTGTCATGGGTTGAATTGTGTACTTACCCCATCCTCATATTCATATGTTGAAGTCCTAACCCTTAGGACCTCAGAATGTGATCTTATTGGAAATAAGATCATTGCAGATGTAATTAGCTAAGATGAGGTCATTGGGATGGGCCCCAATTCATTATGACTGGTGTCCTTATAAAAAGGCGGAATTTGGACACAGAGATGCATATAGTGAGATGCCATGTAAATGTGAAAATGGTCATCTACAAGCCAAAGAGAGAGACTTGGAACAGATTCTTTCCTCACAGCCCTTAGAAGGACCTGACCCTACTGACACCCTGATTTCAGATTTCTAGCTTCCAAAACTGTGAGGCAATACATTTCTGTTGCTTAAGCCACCTCATTTGTGTACTTTGTTATAGTAGCTCTAGCAAACTAATATAGATACCTTTCCATTATTTTTACAATGATATTCAACATCCTATAACTGGAAATAGGGATGTAGAATATAAAACTAAAAAGCAAATGTAACCCAAGCTAAACTTACTCAGATTTTTGGAATTGTCAATAGTGCTAGTAAAAATTTATTTGAGTAATGACCATAATCTTACATGCCAGGCATTGTTTAGGTGCTGGGTATTCAGCTGTGAATTAAACTGACACAGCACCTGTTCTCAAGGAGCTTACACTGAGACAGGCAACACACACTCCACAAATATTTAATTATAATTATAAGAATTAAGAGCTTCAATGAGATTTTCTAAAGAATGGAATACTAGGGGAACCAACCCTTTTCTTGGAGAAATCAGGAAAAGCAGGAGAGGATTCTTTGAAGCAGTTGTGTTTAAGCTTCTATTTGAAGGATGAGCAGAAGTTAGTTAATGAAAAGACATGCTTGGAGAAGTGGCTTTAAGGTCAAGGGAACAGCAGTAGAGGGAAAAACAGAGATAACATATCAAAACAGAAATGAGATAAGCATAGGCGGAACTGGAAAGAAAGGCTAGGTAGAAAGTAGTGCTGGAAGGGACACGTGAAGCAGACAAGAGCCAGATCACATGGGCAGTGACACAATCAGAGTTACATTGTTAAAAGCTCCCTCAAGATGTATGGTGAAGAACAGATCTGAGGAAACCAGTTGGATGCTACAGTAAGAGGCAAGGATGGACCAGGAATTGGACAGGAGTAGATGGATTTTAGGAATAAACTATTGGTGGGATCAAATGGATAAAGTCCAATAATTAAATGAAGATTGCAGAGGCAAGAGACAGGGAGGCATGTTTCAAGGCTGACTGCTACTTTCTCAGCTTGCCCAAATGAGTGGAAGGCGGTATTATTCACGGAGATAGGAAATAGTAGATGAGGACCATTTTGTTCCTTCTAGGGTAGATGAGGGATGGAAGATAAATTCTGGTGCCTAATCACTGCATTTGAAGCAATTATGAGATGTCAGATATCATGTAGGTCAACAGTATCATTGGTCAAGAGGTCTGAGCTACCAGAGATACAAGTTTGTAAGTTGTGATATAAATGGTAAGTGAAGCCATAGGAACAGATGTACTTACTTAGCAAGAGAAAGATGAGAAGAGGAAAGGAAAGCATGTTGAGGAACCTAATATTTTAAGTTTAGGTGGAAGGAGATAGGCCAGAAAGAATTGAAGGGAGTGACAGGAGTGAAAGGAGAAGACTCAGAAAGATGTGTTGTCCTGGAGCTTCAAGAAGGGAGCAGCGGTTGACAACTCTTTAAACTACTGACTAAGAAGACAAATGGTGTAATTTCTGAAATAAGTCTAAGAGTTTTAGCCACTTTAGTGCTTAGTAAAAGGTCTTACAGGGGTTTGAGTGGAGAAATGAACAGAAGATGTAGCAGGTATTGGTATCCTGCTTATATCCCTTTGGTAGTCACTTCTATATTCCAAAGGCTGCTTTGCTTGTGGTGTTTTGTTCCTTTGTTCATCTGTTCATTCATTCATTCTTTTTTTTTGGCCAAAGAGCACACTTAGCCTAAGCACAGAACAAGCCAAACTGACAGAGTTAAAGCCCCCAGAAAGAGACCTCAAGCACTGACAGAAAGGGGTCTGATAACTAAATACCCTAGTCCTCTGCCTTTCAGTTGAGATAACTCTATGCCATCACTCAGAGCCCCCATGGGGACTTAGCTCAAGTTACCCCCACTGGGGACTGGTTGGATAATATTCCCTTTGTGAACTTTCTGCCCTTTCTCAGACTCTTCTACTCACCTATCACTTTTTCTAGGATCACATCCTTGAATCCCTGTCTGAGAGGCTGTTTCTGGGGTATCCACACCATATAGAGGGTGATGAGGTGGAGCAGTAAATGTAAACTTAAAGAGGATAGCCTAAGCAAGAGGAAAAACAGAGTCAAAGTGGTTTATTATATTTGTGAAAGACTCCTGAGTTTGTGTGAATGTTGGTGGAAAGAATGTAAGAGAGAGAGAGAAGGAAGGGAGAGACCTTATAGGAATCCATGACAAATTTTTTTTTCTGATGCTGTCAGCTAAAATATGAAAGAAGGAAGATAAGAAGAAAAGGAAAGAAAAACATGATAAGGTTTGGATTATAAAATGTAGGAGACCTCTGTGTACTGTTTGTAGGTGTGACTGAGGCATAGGAGTTTCTTCTTCAGAAGAATAAAACAAAATCATGTACTTGAACCTTTAGTGGATTTAGGAATTTCCAGCATCTCTAGAATCCACTTAACTATTCCATGACATATTTTTCCCTCCAGATGTGAACACTAAAGAGTCAGTTGTCAGTTGAACACTCTTGTATTATTTTCTCAGCAATTATTTTAAGGAATGCATTTGAATAAAATGCATTTTTGGCATCATTTTTAATAATGGATGATGATTTATGCTATTCTTACAAGGACAAGATGGCTCTGGGCATGAGTCATGACTGTATGCTGGGAAGATTCCGATGGGAACCTTGCTATTGCTGGTTGATCCATACCTTACATGGACTTGAAGCTGTGCATGGCTTTTATTAACATGTGTATTTTGCTTGTGAAGGCTTGAGCTTCAGCTTTTTCTTTCCAGTTCAAGCCCTGTTTGTATTTCACACGCACCTGATTCAGAGTCTGTGCTTGGGACTTAGAGTGGCTTGGGAATAGTAATTTGGAAACTCTCTGATAATTTGTCAGCTAAAATGGAATTATATGTTCCCAGCTGCAGCTGGGAAATGGGCTATTTCTCTCCAGAGGAGTAGATTCAGATGGCAAAGTTCTAATTCTTTCAGCATCTCTTATCTATGTGAGACAAGTCTGATGCAAATCTAAACTGTCCATAGGCCAAGAAAGATAGAAACCATAGCATAAATCTGGGCTTTTCTCAATTGTAGAAAGATTTGCTTTATATTGAGCCTTTAGATGTAGTTTTGTAGTGAAAAATTCCCTGCACCAGAGCAGATGTCTTTGGAAATAATACCAGAGTTTTTCAGAAGGCAAGGTAAATGAACTGTAAGACTGATTCTTAAAGTTTTCCAGGTTAAAACCATTTCTGTCATTGTCTTTGGCATTGGTTCTACAAATGTGTTCTCTAGTCTTGCTTCTCAGACTTTGTTGCACATACAGATCTCCTGAGGATTTTGTTAAGCTTCAGACTCTGTTTCAGTAGTTCTGGGATAGGGGTTTGAGATTCTGCATTTCTGACAGGCTCCTGGGGGATGCTGGTGTGGATCCTTGTTGATTCCTGAATCTACTTTGAGTATTTTTGGGATACAGAAACTTGGTCTTAGAAGATTCTGTCACAGGGTTTCTGGCCCAATAAATTCAAGGAAAATATATTTGCATTTTTACCTTCCTCTTCAAAACCCTGCAAATTAATAAATTAAAGACTGAGAAAATCCACTATGAGGAAGTCAAATACTAAAATATAGAAACATATTTTAGTATGCTATCTCTTAACAACCTGAGGAATTTGATTTTTGTAAAAGAAAGATGGTCTGAAGTGTGATCTCCATTCAAATATTTGTTCAGCCACTTGAGCATATTAAAAGGGAGTTTCAGACCCTCTTTATTTGACCTTCTTTTTAGTGACCCTGATAATCCTTCTCAGGTGAGTGTTACTGCTTCTCCAGATAAGTGAGGCTATATGTCAGTCAGGCTCTCAGTGTTTCCAGTAGAATGATAAACTTTCCAGGTAAAGTTCTGGTATTCAAAATTATATGTTGCTCCCTTCACTCAGCTCTAAAAACTGTTAGGGGTTTTAGCTGCACCATGCTGTTGCAAAGAGGCCAGCTGAGGAAAGCAATATATAGGAAAGCTGGACTGGGGAAATTTAAATCCATCCCTCCAACCAACTTAAATTGTTTGCAAGTTTAATACATTTGTGTATTAAAGGGAGGCAGGGAGGGAGGAAGGAAGGAGTCA
Organism: Hyaena hyaena; assembly: GCF_003009895.1. NCBI lineage: Eukaryota > Metazoa > Chordata > Mammalia > Carnivora > Hyaenidae > Hyaena > Hyaena hyaena. The sequence goes on along the minus strand of NW_024081682.1, from coordinate 334,619 downwards.
AAAGGTACAAATTTCCCATTATAAGATCAGTAAGTTCTATGGATGTAATGTATAGCATGTTAACTATAGTTAACAGTACTGTATTTTTAAGTTACTAAGAGAGAGCTTAGAAGTTCTCATCATAGGAAAAAAAAAAAAAGAACTATGTGAGGTGACAGATGTTAACTAAATTTGGTGTAGTAATCATTTTGCAATATGCACATATCAAACCATTATGTTACACCTAAAACTAATAGTGTTATATGTCAATTATATCTCAATAAAAAAGAATAAATAAGTCCTCTTTATAATTTGTTCCCAGACATAAAAGTTGTTTTACACTGATACTTTAAATTGAGATGTTTTATAATGAGAAGTACATCATTTTTTTTTTAAATTTCAGCTTGACTGGTAGGAAGTTCAGAAAAAAATGATTAATCATGAAGTTTAAAAAAAAATTTTGTTGACTTATTTTTAAATTCCATTATAATTAACATACAATGTTATATTAGTTTTGGGTATATAATACTGTGATTCAGCAATTCTATACATTTCTCAGTGCTCCTCATGATAAGTGTACTCTTAATCTCCTTCATCTATTTCACCCACCCCCCCATCCACCTCCCCTCTGGAAACTATCAGTTTGTTTTCTATATTTAAAAGTATGTTTTTTTGGGCACCCTCCTACACTGTTGGTGGGAATGTAAACTGGTGCAGCCCCTCTGAAAAACAGTGTGGAGGTTCCTCAAAAAATTAACAATAGAACTCCCTTATGACCCAGCAATAGCACTGCTAGGAATTTACACAAGGGATACAGGAGTGCTGATGCATAAGGGCACATGTACCCCAATGTTCATAGCAGCACTTTCAACAATAGCCAAATCATGGAAAGAGCCTAAATGTCTATCAACTGACGAATGGATAAATAACATGTGGTTTATCTATACAATGGGATACTACATGGCAATGAGAAAGAATGAAATGTGGCCATTTGTAGCAACATGGATGGAACTCGAGGGTGTTATGCTGAGCAAAATAAGTCAGGAAGAGAAAGATACCATATGTTTTCACTTATAAGTAGATCAGGAGAAACTTAACAGAGGACCATGAGGGGAGGAGAAGGGGAAAAAATAGTTGGGGAAAGGGAGGGAGGCAAACCGTGAGAGACTCTTGAATGCTGAGAACAAACTGAGGGTTCATGGGGGTAGGGGAGAAGGGAAGGGGGGTGATGGGCATGGAGGAGGGCACTTGTTGAGATGAGCACTGGGTGTTATATGGAGACCAACTTGACAATAAACTTTGAAAGGAAAAAAAAAGTCTGATTTTTTGTTTGTTTCTATTTTTATTTTGTTTCTTGTTTTGTTTCTTAAATTCTACATGAGTGAAATCACATGGTATTCATCTTTTTCTGACTTATTTCACTTAGCATTATACTCTCTATGGATCCATCCATGTTGTTGTAAATGGCAAGGTTTCATTCTTTTTTATAGCTGAGTAATATTTAATCCACATATATACACCCTGCATCTTCTTCATCCATTTGTCTATTGAAGGGACGCTTGGGCTGCTTCTTCCATTTGGCTCTTGTAAATAATGCTTAATAAACATATGGGTGCATTTATATATATATTTTCAAATTAGTGTTTTCATATTCTTTGGGTAAGTACCCAGAGTGGAATTAGTAGTTCATACAGTAATTCTGTTTTTAATTTTTTTGAGGAGCCATACTGTTTTTCACAGTGACTTCATTCTGACCAACAGTACATGAGGGTTCCTTTTAATCCATATCCTCACCAACATTTTTTGTTTCTTGTGTTTTTGATTTTAGCCATTCTGACAGGTGTGAGGCCATATCTCATTGTGGTTTGATTTGCATTTCCCTGATGATTACTGATACTTAGCATCTTTTCATGTATCTGTTGGCTATTTGTATGTCATCTTTCGAGAAATGCCTGTTCATGTCTTCTGCCCATTTTTAAATTGGATTATTTGGAGGTTTTTGGTGTTAAGTTGTGTCAGTTTTTTATATATTTGGACACTAACCCCTTATCAAATATATCATTTGCAAATATTTTCTTTTATTCAGTAGGTTGTCTTTTTGTTGATTGTTTCCTTTGCTGCATAGATTTGTATTTTGATGTGGACCCAGTAGTTTATTTTTGCTTTTGTTTCCCTTGTCTCAGGAGACATATACAAAAATATGTTGCTATAGCCAATTTCAGATAAATTACTACCTGTGCTCTCTTCTAGGATTTTTATGGTTTCCAGTCTCACATTTAGGTATTTAATCTATTTTGAGTTTATGTGTATGGTATAAGAAAGTGATCCAATTTTATTCTTTTACATGTAACTTTACAGTTTTCCCAGTACCCTTTGTTGAAAAGACTATTTTTTTCCATTGCGTAGTCTTGCCTCCTTTGTCATAGATTAATTGACCATTTAATCATGAGTTTATTTTTGGGCTCTTAATTCTTTTCTGTTGATCCATGTGTCTGTTTTTGTGCCAGTACCATACTGTTTTAATCACCACAGCTTTATAGTACATCTTGAAAACTGGGATTATGATACTTCCAGTTTTGTTGTGCTTTTATAAGATTACTTTGGAAATTTGGGATCTTTTTTTGTTCCATACAAATTTTTGGATTATTTTTTCTAGTTCTGTGAAAAAAGGCTGTTAGTATTTTGATAAGGATTGCATTAAGTCTGTAGATTGCTTTGAGTAGTATAGATATTTTAACAATATTTATTCTCTGAATCCATGAGTATGGAAAATACTTTCATTTATATCATCTTCATTATTTCATTAATGTTTTATAGTTTTCACAATACAGGAATTTCAACTCTTTGGTTAAGTTTATTCCTAGGTATTTTATTATTTTTGGTATAATTATAAATGGGATTGTTAATTTCTCTTTCTGCTGCTTTATTATTACTGTATTAGAAATGCAGCTGAATTCTGTATATTTGATTTGTATCTTGTGACTTTACAGAGTTCATTTATTATTTCTACTATTTTGGGGTTTTTTTTGGTGGAATCTTTTGGGTCTTCTATATATATATATAGTATCATGTCATCTACAAATAGTGAAAGTTTTACTTCTTCCTTACTTGTTTGGATGCCTTTTATTTCTTTATGTTGTCTAGTTTCTATGGCTAGGACTTCTAGTATGTTGAATAAACGTGGTGAGAGTGGACATCTTTGTCTTGTTCCAGACCTTAGGGGGAAAGTTCTCAAGTTTTTCCCCACTGAGTATGATGTTTGCTGTGGGTTTTTCATATAAGGCCTTGTTACGTTGGGGAATGTTCCTTCTAGACTTTGCAGAGATTTTTCATCATGAATGGATATTTGTCAAATACTTTTTTTGCATCTCTTGAAATGATCTTCTGGTTTTTATTCTTTCTCCTGTTGATGTGATATATCATGTGGATTGACTTGCAAATATTGGTTCATCCCTTGTATCCAGGGAGTAAATCCCACTCGATCATGTTGAATAATCTTTTTGTTTGTTTGTTTGCTTGCTTGTTTTGAGAGAGAGAGAGAGACAGAGAGAGAGAATCCTAAGCAGGCTCTATGTTGTCAGTGCAGAGCCCTATGTGGGGCTTAAACCCACCAACTGTGAGATCATGACCTAAGCTGAAACCAAGAGTCAGTCGCTTAACTGACTGAGCCATCCAGGAGTCCCTTGAATGATCTTCTTAAATGTATTGTCGGCTTCACCTTGCTAGTATTTTGTTGAGTATTTTTGCATCTATGTTCATCAGAGATATTGGCATGTAGTTCTCTTTTTTAGTGGTGTCTGTATCTGGTTTTGGTATCAGGGTAATACTGGCATCATAGAATTAATTTGGAAACTTGCCTTCTATTTTTTCAGAATAATTTGAGAAGAGTAGGTATTATCTCTTTAAATTTTTGGTAGAATTTGCCTGTGATGCCATGTGGTCCTAGACTTTAGTTTGGAGTTTTTTGATTACTGATTCAGTTTCATTGCTGGTAATCAAGCTGTTCAAATTTTCTATTTCTTTGGGATTCAATTTTTGGAGATTATTTGTTTCTAGGTTGTCCAATTTGTTGGCATATAAATTTTCATAATATTGTTACAATTGTTTATATTTCTTTGGTGTCTGTTATTATTTCTCATCTTTCATTTGATTTTAGTTTCAGTGCTCCACCTTTATTTAAAGTGATTTTTATTAGTGTAATTTTTTAGTATATTTGCTAAAAATCTCCACCTTCTCTATGGACACTTAATTTCAATTTTCATGTTAATTCCTTTACTACATATGTTATTTAACAAATAAGGCACCTAGTATTTTTAAGCTCATAGAGAGAATATTTACTAATAAGTTTTTGACTTAAATTCTCTAAACCATCAATATTTTCTTACCATTTTTTTTTCAATCAGAAATACTATTCTGTTTATTATGGTACCTTCTGACTCCTCTTGCGGGCTTAGCAACAAGAATTCCAAATGGTCTGTTATCAGGGCAGCTGCAAGGCCAAGTGACTGACCAGGATCTGGTACTCAAGAAAGAACAAAGCTGACTCTGAACGATATCTCCAGAAGACTTTGTGGGTGGTTCTGCCCTCTTTTTATGGAGTTGCAGAAACCATATTGCAGCATTCCCATGTATAAAGCACTTCTGCATACCTTCTCTTATTCAACTGTCCCCATAATACTGTAAGCCTTGTGTATCATCTTTATCTGAAAAACTGAGGGTTGACACTCAGAAGACATTGAAGATGTCTGCATCTTCATTGGACATCATTGAAGATGTCCAATGTCAATCAGGCAAGAAGCAGAACCAACATAGAAACTTGGTCTTCAGATACCAAATCCACAAATGTTCCTCATAGACCTCAGCTGCCAATTTTCACTCACCTGAAGCCATATTGTAGGTGTGAATAGCCAAATTTGTCAAACACTCTTGGTTCTGCCATCTGTTCAAATGGAAAAGTACTTGGCTGAATGAAACTAAGAGGTATGTAAAGAAAACAAAGTAAAAACATGTTAGTTTTAACAAATCAAAATTCTAGAGGTTGACAAAGTGCTGATTGAATGCTTCTCTTGGTTCTAATATATTTGGGTTGGTTTTGAAATGAGATATAGGGATGAGTTTAGCACAAAGGAATTTTTTAAAAATTCCAACTCATTGGCTAAATAAAGCATCTTATTTTAATAGGAATGAAGTCCACATGAATATTGCACAGAGATAAGTTTTTCATCAACAAACCACATTCTCCCCATGCCTAAGTGACATCCTGGACTGTGAATTAAATGACATCCACAGAATATCATGGCAACCAGTTAACATTGGAAAACAAAACTCAGCAAAACAAGTAACAACAATAACAACAGTTAACCTGTTGTTTGTTTAATGCTGTATCAAGCATCTACTCTGATTTATTTTTTATTTTTTTAATTTTTTTCTTTTTTGCATCTACTCTGATTTTTAATTCCTTAACTGCCCCCTTCCTTTGGTGAAGTAGACATCCAGTTGTGGATCATTTGGGTGCTGCATTGACCCTTTCAGATTGGTGTTTTTAAAGTTCATGTTGAAGCTATTTACGTTAAGTTTCTTCCTTTTTCTTTTTTGCACACACATGCACACACACAAACACAAACACACTTAAGATTAAACAAATGTTGATGTTTGCGGTGGGACATGATGAGCACTTAATAATTCTTTTATAAAAAATATTTTAAGCTTTATTTATTGTGAGAAAGAGAGAGTGAAAACAAGAGCAAGAGCGAGAGAGAGAGAGAATGAACAGGAAAGAGAGAGAGAGAATTTCAAGCAGAGCCTGCACTGCCAGTGAGGAATCTGATGCAGGACTCAAACTCAAGAGCTGTGAGATCATGACCAGAGTTGAAATCAAGAGTCAGAAGCTTAACCAACTGAGCCACCCAGGTTCTTTCAAAAGAATGGATGAGATTACCCTGTATATCAGTGTTTTGCACCATAGGCAACCAGTGGGATCCACACTGATTACTGGCCATTTTATGGCCAGTAGGAGGCTTTTATATAAATGACAAAACCCCAAGGCAAAACCATTGTGGGGATGCTGTTAGTGGACTGTAAACTGCTAGAGACCAGGACATGTCTTACACTTGCTCTTTATCCTCTATTCTATCTGGCACAGTGTAGAGCATTTAGAAGATGCCCATCAAAGACTTTCTAATTGGAAGAGTGAAAAAAACAATGTCTGCTTCTCACATTGCCTGACCGTAGGGTAGGGAAAGGGATAAAAGCTGTGTGGGAGATAGTTGTGGACTGAATAGAAGCCAGGAGAATAGACTAAATATTCTCTCTTTAAAATTTTTAACTTGGTAGGAAGTTCAGAGAAAAATTAAATGCTTAATGATATATCCTTAAGATACTTATGTGTCCATAAATACTACATATTTAATATTTAACCTAGAAACAAGCATTCTATAATATAAGGAATTTTATTAAATATAATATCCCAGTCCATTGACAATACAATATATAACACAGAATTGATTGTTCTTTAGAGGGAACTTCTCCTCTCTCTCTAACGGAAGTAAAACTTTGACCTATGAAAATGGTGAAACAAATGTCTGCTCACATCCGTGTGCCAGTAAGAGGGCCCACAATCTCAATACAGGAAATTCAGTATTTACTTTGCATTATAAGGGTATTGGAGCCATAAAGATTTTTTAAAATTTTGATTATTAAAGATTCAAACAATGTTTACATACAAGATACCAGTCTGTATGACACTGTATACTGGCAGCAAGCCAGACTGTACACATACAGCCCCTATTGTGTACAGCAGACAGCAGCCATTGGGCTTTGGCTTTTATAAATTAAATTAACAAACATTTAATGGGAACCAGCTTTAACAGATATCTTTTAACAGATATCTTGGCTAGATTTAAGAGGAAGTTTTATGTTGTTGTTGGTTTTTGTTTTTTAATTCCTTCCCACTAACAGTTATTATTCCCACTAACAGATAGTTACTAACTCTTCATCTCATGTACTGATTCACATTGACAAAAATCTTTAACATTTAATTTTTAAATTATTTATTTATTTATTTATTTTTTACAATTTTGGATTCTCTCAACTACCCATTTGCTTCTTTTCTTCACAAATATTGTGTTTGGAGGGAAGTGTATGAATTGAATCTACTCAGTGATGTCTTCTTGCCAGTGGAGCACTGAAAGGCATTGAGAAGAAATTACTGAGGCCAGTGAACCCATATCTCATTATATCTACTCTGGGGCAGCCTCTTCCACAGTGATTATGGAATCCAAAGAGTTCCTTCTCTGCATTTTCACTTTTCAGGCCCATCAAAGGCACAGTAAAGGCTCCAGAACCTTAATAAATTTATTGTTCATTGGTGAGGTTCAGTTCCTATGCATTCAAACCCTATTATGGAATCAACTCCCATATATGCATATGAAATCCTATTGTTTCTTGTTTTTAACTTTTATTTATTTTTGATAGAGAGAGAGAGAGAAGGAAAGAAAGAGTGTGATCAGGGGAGGTGCAGAGAGAGATCCCAAGCAGGCTCTGCAGTAACAGCACAGAGCCTCCTCGATGTGGTGCTCAAACTCCCTAATCTTGAGATCATGACCTAAGCAGAAATCAAGAGTTGGCTGCTTAACTGACTGAGCCACCCAGGCACTTCTTTTTTCTTACATATATAATTTTGTGGAAAAGCTTGTTTTGGAAGGTATTAATTAATATTCCAAATATGACAATAATTTTCATTATAAAAGTACTTTTATTCTGAATACTTACAGTAATTCTCCTCTGAAAAAGCTTTGGTAATGAATTATTATTAATATATATGCATGTATATTATTCATTGTTAGTTATGATTTATGTGTATTTTTAATCTGATAGTAAAGATTTCCAGATAAAATAAGGATGTCTAGTTAAATTTGAATTTTAGATAATGAATTTTTTTTTCTATAAGTGTATTTCAAGAAAATGCATAAGACCTACTAAAACATTAGTCATTAAAAACATTAGTCATTATTTATGAAATTCTTTTTAAAACATTTTTATTTATTTTGAGAGAGTGAGCAAGGGAGGAGCAGAGGAAGAGAGAAGGAAAGAATCCCAAGCAGGCTCCATGCAGTGTGGAGCCCAACTCTCAACTGGATCTCACAACTGTGAGGTCATGACCTAAGCTGAAATTAAGAGTCAGACACTTAACCAACTGAGCCCCCCAGGTGCCCCTATTTATGAAATTCTGATTTAATTTAGCATCTTGTATTTTTTTAAATATTTTTAAAAAACTTTTATTTATTTTGACAGAGTGAGCATGAGCGGGAGAAGGGCAGAAAGAGAGAGGGAGAGACAGAATTTCAAGTAGGCAGCACAGAGCCCAACACAGAGCTGGAACTCATGAACCATGGGATCATGACCTGATCCAAAATCAAGAGCCGTATGTTTAACCAACTGAGTCACCCAGGCACCCCTAATCATGAAATCCTGATTTAACTTAGCATCTTATGTTTTTAAAATATTTTTAAATGTTTGTTTATTTATTTTTACACAAAGAGCAAGCACAAATGGTGAAGGGACAGAAAGAGAGGGAGAGAATCCCAAGTAGGCTCCATGCTGCCAGACCAGAGCGTAACTCAGAGCTCAAAGTCATGAGCCATAGATTATGACCTGATCTGAAATAAAAAATCAGAGGTTCAACCAACTGAGCCACCCAGGCACCCTGCATTTTGTATTTTTATTTGCTACATCTGGCAACTCTTAACAGAGTATGTCTCTAGCCTTCATAGTTTATTCTTCTCTTTTTCTAATAGTTGCTTGCTTTGCCTACATTGTGCTAATAGCATAAGATTTTAACTCCTAAAACACCAGGCCAGGGAATAAAGGTTACATGTTTGGTTCACATATATTTTATTTTATTAAAAAAACTTAATGTTTATTTTTAAGAGAGAGAGAGAAACAGAGATAGAGTGTGAGTGGGGGAGGGGCAGAGAGACAGGGAAACAGAACTAGAAGCAGGTGGCAGGCTCTGCACTGTCAGCACAAAGCCTGATGTGGGTCTCGATCCTGCAAACCATGAGATCATGACCTGAGCCAAAATCAAGAGTTGGATGCCTAACTAACTGAGCCACCCAGGTGCCCCTGGTTCACATGTATTTAATAAGTTCTGTATTCTTAGGCACTATTTTGGAGAGTATGGGTTATATTTGATATTACTGAAACTGATTATGGGATACTTTTATCAGTCATTTCCTTGCTCCTTAATGAAATAAAGGCAGTGAATGTATTAAAAAGAATCAACTATAAGTCGAGAGACCTGGGTTCTAGTTTCGTCTCTGACACAATCTGAGTCTCTATATTATTATCAGTAACTGTGAGTACATCTATGACTGTTGTTCATAGATGACTCCTCCTCAATGACTCCTATTCTCTTCTCCTGCTTGTAACCATACCTTTTGATGTATAAGGTAACAGAGTCTATTTATGTGCCTCCTGATTGTGACAGTGGTCATGTGACTAAGTTTGGCCAATGAAATGCTAGCAGATGGGACACATGCAGAGCCTTGAAAAACAATTGTACTGACATGTTTCTGGTTCCACTGGTGTACATCTGCTTTCATCATGAGAACATGCCTGGGGTAGCCTGTTGGAAAGACAGGAGAGTAAGGTGGAGAAAAATATTTAGTTTCTATACATTCTTGTCCCTCACCCAGGAGAAGAAACATTGAAATATTTTACTTTTCCTAAAGAATCATTATTAATCATTTGTACATAGACATCAGCAAGTTTTTGAGAAAACATATTCATACATGAATATAGGTGTCTTAGGCAAAATTTTATTTGGACTTAAAATTCAGAGCACACTAAGGAACTAAAGATAAACTTTATTTTTCATACTGTGTTACCCCTTCCACAATTAAGAAAAATAAAGAAATGGAATACGATAGGATAAAAAGCAAATGGAAATGAATGATGAGTGCTGAAAGCTAGTTGGTCCATATTGTAAGAGTTTTGTGGGCACTTAAGTTGAACATACGAAGGCAAAGTTTAGGTGTAAGAATGGCCCTGGCAGAGGTTGGAAATAGATACTGCATCAAACTTATTTAATCCAACTGCATGCATCAGTTTCTCTTATAGACTTTTTCTTTATGGCTGTTGAACAGGATAGAAGATATGAGTGCTTTTCTGTTGTGCTGTGGTTGACAGAATGTTCAGTTTTTGTCTCATCTCCACATGTTATTTAAAATTTTTTTTAATGTTTTATTTATTTCTAGGAGAGAGAGAGAGAGAGAGACAGCGTGAGCAGGGGAGGGTCAAAGAGAAAGGGAGTCACAGACTGAAACAGGCTCCAGGCTCTGAGCTGGCAGTCAGCACAGAGCCCGACGAGGGGCTTGAACCCATGAACCGCGAGATCATGACCTAAGCGAAAGTCGGACGCTTAACCGACTAAGCCACCCAGGCGCCCCACTCCACATGTTATTTAATTGAACTTTTTTTCTGAGTTACAGTGAAAGGATCTGATTTGTGTTCACTTTTGCTGGGTTATTTTAAAAGGGAATGCCATCCAGATCGTACAGGGATGGACATCTGCTAGCTCCTCTTCACCAATAGGCTCCTGAGTTTCAAGGGGCTGTGGGAGAGGAAAAGGAAAGGAAGGAATTTAGTGTCCCATTTCAGGCCTGAGTCCTTACTGTGTCTCCATATATTTGTGTGCCACTAAGTAATCTGAACTTATACAAAGTATTCATGTGTTTAATATGAGCTTAAACAAAACACGGAAAGCATCATAGACCAAAATTCCCACAAGACTTTGACAAAGATACAACAGTATATACTCAGAAATCTGTACAAATACTACAACTACTACTAATTTCATATTGCTAAGCAACCCTAGTCTATATGTCAAAACTCAGGATAATGAAAACAGATGAAAGCAGTATGTATTTTTTTCAAAGATTCTAAATTCAGAAGGAATTCCTAGATGTAATAGGTATGTGGGAAAAAAAATCTGTTGACAGGACAACAATTCACTCACTTCCTAACATGACTAGTCATGTACTATACTTCAGGGTAAACAATAAGGTTATTGTTTGGATGGGAAAACAAGCAATTTGTTGGAAGGCAAAAAGGTGAAAATGTTCTGGAAGCTGATTTTGTTTTGGCAAGGGTGCATATTATTTTCCAGGTAGTCTTAGAGGATGTATTTAATAGGTACACATTTAAGATTTGGCCACTTGTGAAAGTAAGAATTCCTTCTAGTTTTCTTATTGCTTTGGGGAGGGATATTTTTGTTTGGTTGTTTTATGTATTTAGATCCAGTGGCTCAATATTCTCATTAAGTTAGGACAGTAGGGCTTCATATATATATATATATATATATATATATATATATATATATATATATAATAAGTTGAGTTTACTTATTGATCCCCAAATAAATACTGTTCATAGTATTTAGAGTCTATTTTGGGGCATCTGGGTGGCTCAGTCAGTTAAGAGTCCAGCTCTTGATTTCAGCTCAGGTCGTGATCTCATGAATTAGTGGAATCGAGGCTATATGCTGATAGCATGGAGACTGCTTGGAATTCTCTCTCTCTCTCTCTCTCTCTCTGCACCTCCCCCATTTGCACACCTACATGTGTGTGCACACTCTCAAAATAAATAAGTAAACATTTAAAAAATCTATTTTGACCATTTTCCTTTCTTAATTAAAACATACCTTAACTTGGCTGGATGTTTTTCTCTAAGTTTTTGAATTAGGGACCTATTTTTGTTTGACTTTTAATTAAAAAAAATAAATATGGCCCAATTTATATTTTTTCTTTAAGCACAAAAAGGCAGGTACCTAGCTGTCCTCAGCTCTTCTGAGCCCCCAAAAGGGAAGTCTTTTCCATACACACACACACACACACACACACACACACACAATGTATAAGCTTTCCCCAACCTGCTCCAGTCAATTTCCATTCTTCCATCCTTATGAAGTAGCTAAGTTTCTAAGAGAGATTTAGGCAAGTTCTCAAATAGTAGCTTTGGGAATCCAGCTCCTTATATTCTGTCTACAGAAACTTTTATGGGCGCCATGGTCAGACTGGATGCTTCCTCCTGCATTTGTTTATAGGTTTCTTCCAAGGATTTGGATCTCTCTGGTTTCTATTTGAATGTCTGTGGCTGAGAGCAACCATATGAGCAAAAATAGTCTAGGGGTAAAACAACCTCAGACAGACTGCAATGAACAGGGAACTGCAGCCTGAAATATCTGCATTGTCATCAGTCAGTGCAAAAAGGAGGTCAGTGGATGTTTCTGGATTTGCGGCATAGGCAGGATATGGAATCTTGGAAGATTTTTATTGTATTGATATCCATGTGATTTGCAGGGGGGGGGGTGAGGGGTGTGCTAATAGCTCTTGCTGCTGACTTTGAGTGCCAGAGTAAACAGTAGTGGCCAGGGGGAAAAAAGCCCTCTGGAGCTTATTTAAAGAATACTGAAAGGAGATTTCTCCTGCCAACCTGGGCTTCGTCTTTCAACCCATGACTGAGCGGATGGAGATAGAGACAGATAGGCTGTAATCTGGCAGACAGTTCATAAAAGAGCCATTTTAAATTTAATTTTTATGTATTGGGTTGATTATTGATCTGATGATTATTTTTTTAGATTTTTAATGTTAGAGAGAGAGAGAGAGAGAGAGAGAGCATGAGCAGGGGAGAGTCAGAGAGAGGGGGAGACACAGAATCTGAAGACAGGCTCCAGGTTCTGAGCTGTCAGCACAGAGCCCAACTCGGGGCTCAAACCCACGAACTGTGAGATCATCACCTGAGCCAAAGTTAGACACTCAACCAACTGAGCCACCCAGGTGCCCGTGATCTGATTATTATATCATTCTCTATTTATTATGTGCTCCTTATGAATTATGTCATTATATTTCCTCCAACAATATTTGAAGTACTTACTATCACTGACCCAAATTTACAGATGGGGAAACTGATGCACAGACAGTAGGTGATTAGCTTATGGATATATGGCTGGCAAGTGGATATGAACTAGGAAAGCTGATTCCAAGTACCATGCCTTGTATTTACTCAATATTCTTATTATCCTAACCTTTGTATCTTTATATCATTCCATGTTTTCCCTTTTTCATATAGGCTACCTCTGAAAATGCCTGGGATCTAAATTAGAGGGTAGTAAGAGATCAATCATCTGGCAGATCAGAGTTAAGTTTGTGGGATACTGGAAGATTTCAGTGCCCTTGCTAACACTCACTAAAATAGATAATCAAGAATTGGCTCTACCCCAACAGGTAAAGCTGGCTTGTTATTTCTAAGGAGTATTTCCCTGTAATGCTTTTCAATTCATAAAGATAATTCCTAGAATTTAGAGATATACTCTGTTCCAAAGAACTGAAAATATTGTCTAACACTTTTGGTATAGTAAAAATTGGGTACCTTTGGAACTTAGAAATGCCCTATTGGTCAGGCCACAGGACCAACGTGCATGGGTGGGGCGGAACGGAGTATAGCTCAATATAGTGATAATGATGGTGGGCTGTGACATCACTACTCAGGTCCAAATCTTGGCTTTCACACCAATTTTTTACTTTAAATAACCCTTTACATTCCTCAGTTTCCTCATCTGTGAAATCTATAGAACCCCTACTTCATGGGGTTATGAATTTTATAATGGGTACTTAAAGGTGTGAGAAACCATGTTTAATATTAGAAAATGCTCAATGAACGAGATATTTCTGCTCATTCTTTAAAAAAAATTTTTTTATGTTTTATTTATTTCTAGGAGAAAGAGAGGGAGAGACAGCGTGAGCAGGGGAGGGTCAGAGAGAGAGGGAGTCACAGACTGAAACAGGCTCCAGGCTCCGAGCTGGCAGTCAGCACAGAGCCCGACGCGGGGCTCAAACCCAGGAACCGCGAGATCATGACCTAAGCGAAAGTCGGACGCTTAACCGACTAAGCCACCCAGGCGCCCCTATTTCTGCTCATTCTTAAAGATTCCCCATAAAGTTAACCCGGTGCAAATTGTGTGCACCTGCTAAACAAAATATCCTAGAGGTTTATTCATCAATTACTTAAGATTGTCTGAGCTTCAGATATTTAACTTTACATGTAGTTGATATTACCTTCCTGCAATCTGGTAGGTGGGAAATATGTCTCACTTTCAGCATCTCTTTCTCACTCCATACATAAAATCTATCACTCAAACTTATAAATCATTCCTTCATTATGAGTCTGAAATTTCCTACTTTCAGTTCCCCAAATTAGATCTACTTGGCAACCTGTGCATGTAAGTTCTCCCAAACCCCCACTTCCCACCCCCACCTGAACCCACCCCTCACTCATACCCTCCCTGACAGTTGTTCCATAGAAGGTTTCTATTCTCCATCAATTGCCTTTTGGAATCTGTCCAGATACCCTAACTCCAGCTACAACCTGGTCCTCACTACTTAGTTTTGCGGCTCTTTCATTTCTGAGCAAGTTCTTCTATTGCATATACACTTGGGGGCCTTGAATCTTTAAGTAATCCTCCACTTCCAGAGTTTATCCCTGACCAGTATATCAACTTCAGGTTTTGTTTTCTCCTCACTGAAAGCTTTGGGACAGTCCCAACTCTTTGAGAGCCAGCCTTGCCAAGCTGGGCATATGCAACACTGTTAATTAGAGTACTCCTTACAGTAGAGATTTTAGTAAAACGAGATTGTAGGTTAGTAAGTCTGGGATGGAGCCTGAAATTCTGCATTTCTAACAAAATCCCAGGTGATGCAGATGCTGCTATCAGTGCCAAGACTGTAGATCTTATAAAGAAACCCTTAATTCTTCACTCTGCCTTTCATCTTGGCTTCACCAGTTGTCCCTACTGTCAGAGCCATTCCTCCAAATAATCCTGCTTATTTATCTTTAACAGCTCCTCACAGCTTATAGAAAAAAATCCAAACATGTTTGCAAAGCATTTGGGGCACTCTACTTAAAATCCTATTAAATATTCAAAGATTGGGGTGCCTGGGTGGCTCAGTCGGTTAAGCATCCAACTTCGACTCAGGTCATGATCACGGTTCGTGGGTTCGAGCCCCGAGTTGGGCTCTGTGCTGACAGCTAGCTCAGAGGCTTGAGCCTGTTTCAGATTCTGTGTCTCCTTTCTCTCCGACCCTCCCCTGCTCACACTGTCTGTCTGTCTCTCTCTCTCTCTCTCAGAAATAAATTTAAAAAACACTTAAATTTTTTTTTTAAATATTCAAAGACTAAATAAATAACTCCCCCTATATCCTCCACTCCTGGTAAGCTTTAATTATCCCTTTGCATACTGGTTCCTAGTTTATACCTTTGATAAGTCCCTTTGGTCCTTTGCATACTTTTGATAAGTCCCTTTGTACATCCATCTGCTCTGAAGAGCTGTTTGAGGGTTTACTTTTGTAATCCTGGTCTAGATAGAGCCTGAACATGGCCAGCACCCACAGTGCCTGGTCACATGGTTTGTGTTAGTAACCAGGGCATGGTCACACTGGTGGATGCGCGGCAGAAGGACTGTAATGGATAGTTTTGTTGTAAACCTCTTTAAAATATTTTGGAGGAAGGTGGCAATTGTAAATAATGGAGCTATACATACCAGATTCAGAACTGAGAAGAAAAGGAACTAAGTTCAACACTGAGAATTTTAAACACCAGTTGAAGATTGCTGTCAGCTTTCTTCTTTTACAGTCTTGGGAAAAAAAGTATTATTTCCAGGACACCATGGATATGGGATAAATAGATCATTAATGGCTGGGTATTAGTTTTGTTGAGGTATGTTTCCTTTAGTCCTACTTTGCAGAGGGTTTTCATCATGAATGGATACTGTACTTTATCAAATGCTTTTTATGAATCTGTTGAAATAATCATATGATTTTTATCCTTTCTCTTATTGATACGATGTATCATGTTGACTGATTTACAAATACTGAAGCAGTGTAGCAACTCAGGAAGAAATCCCACTTGATTGAGATGAATGATTTTTAAAAAAAAAAAGTATCATTGGATTCAGTTTGCTAGTATTTTGTTGAGGAATTTTGCATGTATGTTCATCAGAGATGTTGGCCTGTAGCATTTTGTTGGGGGTGCAGGGGGGTTTGTAGTGTCTTTTTCTTTGGTATCAGGATTACTACTGGCCTCATAGATTGACTTTGGAAGTATTCTTTCCTTTTCTACTTTTTGGGATGGTTCAAGAAGAATAGGTATTAACTCTTCTTTAAATGTTTGGTAGAAATCACCTGTGAAGTCATCTGGCCCTGGACTTTTGCCGGAAATTCTTTGATTACTGATTTAACTTCCCTGCTGGTAGTCAGTGTTCTAATTCTTTATATCTTTTTGTTGCAGTTTTGGGAGGTTATATGTTTCTCTAAATTTATCCATTTTTTTCTAGGTTGTCCAATTCATTGACATACAGTTTTTCATAATATTCTCTTATAATTGCTTGTATTTATGGGTGTTATTTCTCATGAATATATCTGTTAAATCCATCTGGTCCAGTGTGTCATTCAAAGTCATTGTTTCTTTGTGGATTTTCTGTTTATATGATCTGTCCATTGATGTTAGTAGGGTGCTTAGTGTTTCCCTAATATTATTGCATTATTGATTAGTTCCTTTGTGTTTGTTATGATTAGTTTATATATTTGGGTGTTTCCATGTTAAGCATATAAATATTTACAATTGTTATATTGTTTTGTTGGATTGTCGCCTTTATTATTATATAGTATTTATTTGTCTCTTGTTACAATCATTGTTTTAAAGTCAGTTTGTCCAATATAAGTATTACTACTCTGGCTTTCTTTTCACATCCTTTGGCATGGTAAATTTTTCTCTATTCCCTTATTGTCAATCTGCCTGTGTCTTTAGGTCAAAAATAAGTCTCTTGTAGAGTTCATTTACATTCAAAGTAATTATTATTTAAAAAAATTTATTCTTTATTTTATTTTTGAGAGAGTGAGAGAATGAGCAGGGGAGGAACAGAGAGAATGGGAGACAGAATCTGAAGCAGGCTCCAGGCTCTGAGCTGTCAGCACAGAGCCCGATACGGGGCTCGAACTCATGAACCAAAAGATCATGACCTGAGCTGAAGTCAGACGCTTAACCAACTGAGCCACCCAGATGCCCCTCAAAGTAATTATTGATAGATATGTATTTATTGCCATTTTATTACTCATTTCATGATCATTTCTGAAGACTTTCTCTGATCCTTGTCTTTCTGTCTTTCCTGGCTTGCTGGTTTTCTTTAGTGATATATTTGGATTTTTTCCCTCTTTATTCTTTGCATATTCATTAGTGGTTTTTGATTTGTGATTACCATTAGGTTTATATATAACATCTTCCACGTATAGCAGTCTACATTAAGCTGACAATAGTTTAATTCTGAGCCATTCTTTTCTCCTCTTCGTGTTTCATATTTAGCATCCTTTTATGAGTTCCTTGAATGATATTTTATAGAAATATTTATTTTTACTTTATTTCATTTTATGTTTTCTACTTTTATACTGTCACTTTTGGTCTCTCTTTTCCACTCAAAGAGTCCCCTTTAATTTCTTGCAAGGCTAGTTTAGTGGTAACAAATTCCTTTAGTTTTTGTTAGAGAAACTTTTATCTCTACTTCTAATTCTGAGTGATAGCCATGATGGATATAATATTCTTGGCTGTAGAATTGTTCCCATTCAGCACTTTGAATATATCATGCCACTCCTTTCTGGCTTGGAAGTGTCCTACTGAAAAACCTGACAGCCTTATGGAATTTCCTTTGTATGTAACTGTCTTCTTTTGCTGCTCTTAATATTTTTTCTTTATTATTATATTTTGTCATTTTAATTATAATATGTCTAGATGTGGATCTGTTTTTTAATTTTTTAAAAATTTTTATTTTGTTGGAGGTTTTCTGTATCTGGTAGATTTGCATAGCTGTTGCCTTCCCCAGATTAGGGAAATTTTAGCTATTCTTCAAAGAAGTTCTCTGCCTCTTTTTCTCTCTCTTCTTCTGAGACTCCTGTAATATGAATGTTATTATGTTTAATGGAGTTGCTGACTTCCCTTCTTCTGTTTTTTGTTCAGTTTGATTATTTTCCATTACTCTGGCTTCTAAGTCATTAAATCATTCCTCTACTTCATCCAGCCTTCTGTTTATTCCAGCAAATGTGTTTTTCTTATTTATTTTATTGAGTCCTTTCTCTCTGCTATGTTATTATCTCTGTGTTAATGGTCTCACTGATGTCCTCCACTCTTTTCTTAAGTCCAGTGGGTATCCTTATGATCACTGCTTTAAATTCTCCATCAGGCACATTACTTATATTTGTTTCACTTAAATCTCTGGCTGTGACCTTCTCCTATTCACTTAGGACAAATTCCTCTGTCTTCTCATATTGTCTAACTCTCTGTGACTGTTTCTGTGTGTTGAGAAAATAAGCTACATCTTCTGTTCTTGCGGGAATGATTTTATGAAGAAGAGGTCCTGGAGTGCAGTGGAGTGTGGTACCTCTTGCTCCCCAGCAAGTACTTCTGGGAGTGTCTCCAATGTGTACTGTGTGAACTCTGCTGTTGTATCCTTGCTGCTTTGTCCTTCAGGCCAGTTGTCTGCAGAGGCTCTCTGCCTGTTTTGGGAAATATTTGGTCCCTGGCATGAATGTGGCATTTTTTAACTAGGTGTGCTGTGGTCTGCTTGTGAAATGAGACCTGTCCCCACTGCCGCCACCAGAATGGATTGCAGCTGGAAAAAAAAGTCATTCCGAAGTATGTATTGAGAATCTACCACACAGTAAGATATGGAGTATATTTGTAAACCAGGTATACATGGTACCTGTCCAAAAGGAACTCATAAAACACATATGTGTCCGGGGTAGATGAGAGATAACATGAGATGGGAATGTGTGAGCTAAGAAGATGAGTTTTCTGAATTCATGAGCCCTGTGTTCATATCATATTGAACTTTCTGACAGTGTGTAAACTCAATGACATCTTTCTAATCCTGTGCTGTAGGGTTTGTGCCTATGCATATGTAAACACTTCTCCCCCCTCTTTTTATTTTTTTCCCATTTTGCCTTTTCCCACTTACCCTGAGACTTAATTTAGCAGTTACTTCACATGACCAGGTATGGTCAGGATCTCTGGGGCAGGATCTCTCCTTTGCACATATTTAGCCTTTGTCTTTAAATTTTATCTTGGCACCATATTACAGAATCTATTTACTCATCTAACATCCCACTACATATAAAATTCTTAGAGTCATTAAAAAAAATCTCAGTTACATTTAAAACTACTGTATAGTGAACTCAATACATATAAATTCATTAATGAACCAATGAAATCAATCATTATTGATGACTAATGATGTCAATATTTTATATCTCTTAGATACAGAATTCAAATTATTATATATTGTGGTCAGTAACACTCATTTAGTTATATAAGGTAACACTCATTTACTTATATAAACATAAGTGTCTCTGTAACAAAAATTCAAGTATGATGAGTTTCAGTTTGACAATCCATTTTTATTTCATTCATGTAGCCTTCTCCGACCTTCCCAGGATACTCTGACTGTGGACTCTGCATTCTGGCTGAATCTCTTACTGTTAAGTTGACCATTCTCATATCCTGCTTTTTCTTTAGTTTGTTTCAGTTGAGACAGCCATTTGACAGTCACTGCTTCACTTGTTAAATATTCACATATTTGAATGATCACAGAGTGAATGGTGAGAAATGGAGTAGCCTTTTCCAGTCATGATCTGCACCAGAATCACCCATGGGCTTTTAAAATATTCAGATTCCCAGATCTTGTCCCTAGAGATTCTTACTTGGGAGGTCTAGGGGGGCACAGGATCACAGTGCTTAAAACCCTCTACAGATAGTAATGGAAAGAAATTAAGGTTGTGAATCTCTGTAGTAAACTTCAGAGACATATTTTCCTCTAGGACATTGTGATTCCCTCAAGAACTGTGAAAGTGTTACTGCTTTTGAAAAGTATCCCTGAGTACCTCAACTGTTTTAGTTGATGAATATTTGTTGATTTTAAGCATGTTGGGATGAGCTAAATAAAGGCTTTTAATGAGCACATAATCCATGAATTAATTAAAACCAACTATTAATTTGAAGCAGAAATACCAGTAGTCTGCTGACTTGACTGTTGACAGATTGGAGCACAGGGTGTTGAGTCAGATCATATCCTATATGTTGTACCAATAGAGGGCAAATGAGTCAATTTTTAAAAAATTGTGAAAACACATTTTAAATGTATTCACAAACTTTCTCAGAAGGTTTGGAAAACAAGGAGGTTGTGTGGTCTAGAGAAAAAGGGCCTTGGACTGCCTCTGAGGGCTGCTGCTAACCACACATGTGACCTTGGGCCAATTGTTTAACCTCTTGAGGTCAGTTTTCTTATCTAAAGTGCGTGGGCTATGTTAGTTATTCTCCAAGTTCCCTCCCAAATTAAAGTTCTATCATTTAATAGAATTTTTATATATTCATAACTCAAAAATACCTAACAAATTAATGTTATCCTTGCTCCCCCCCCCCACCCAATTACTCTGTTCTATTTTTTCCTGAATCTTATGAATCAGACATTTATGTTGGTTCACCAATGCTTTCCATTGTAAACTAAAAACAGGAATCTAGTTAACTTATTTTTTGTTTAAACACTTGGCATTAGATTATTGATATTTAAGAAAGAGAAGTCTGAATGACCCAAAACAACAGAACAATCAGCTCAGTTGACAACATATACTTTTAATTTTTGTGAATAATAACACACACAGAGGTATAAAAGTTGTACCTATACAGTTTGATGATTTTTCCCAACATGAATACACCCATGTAACCAGTACAAAAAATAATAAACAGAATATTACTGGTGCCCAAGTGCCACAACATTATGCTCCCTTCCAGTTCCTATCTCCCATTCCTTCAAGAGGAAACCACTATCCAGAAGTGTAAAACTACAGGTTAGTTTGTGCCTATTTTACTGTTTATTTGTATCTGTTTCTTTCTGATCAACATTATGTTTTAAAATTCATTCAGACAGTAAGATACATATGGACACTGATCATTCTTCACTCTTTAGGGTAATCTGTTGTATGCAAATATAACAGTTTAATGTTGATTATCAGTTTGGGGCTCTTACAAATAATGCTGCTCTAACATAGGTCTTTTGATAATATATTCCAAGAGCTGAATTGTTGGCTTGTTTTGTACAACACACTTCTCTTAATGTTTCATATGTAACTGGCCTACTATTTGGTGCTGGGGTCTCAAATACATTCTCACCCTCATGGGGCCAAACCATTGGTTCTTGGATTAGAAAAGTAGTAAGTAAACATGTATTTGTATTTGAGCTACAGATAAACTTCCTGTGTTAGCCTACTTAGGGTAATGTTGAAGCACATATCTGTTCACTGAATAAAAACCACATAGTGGCAGAAGGAGAGACACCCCATTATACAAAATAGTAACAACAGGCACTACAGTGTCACAATGAGTTTGAAGAATGCCCTTTTAAAAGAAAAAAACAAAAACAAGAAAGAAAGAAAAACATGTTCTAATAATCTGTGTGTATTCATTTAAAGTTATCGGGGGAGTATTAGGCACAGTGGGACTGTGCTTTGTTTTGCTTTGATTTTAGTTTGATGGAGGGTTCAGACAATGCACTTAGGACCTGGGACAAGGGCCTCCCACACATCAGTCCCTTAAGTTCATCCTGAGATTTGGTATATAAAAGTTTTATGATTCTTTTCTTCCAAGCCTTCCTGCAGGATCCATTTTTAGGCATCTCAGAAAGTCACCTGCTCATTATTTCCACTGTGTGTGGGTGGAGTAGTTTGGCCCAAAAAACAGTTCCGATGTCTTTGTGCTACTATTATTGGAGATTTGTTTCTGCCAGAGGTCACGTCCACCTTATCAGTCAGTAGCCTGCTGGACCTTGAATGGATGGGGTCATTTTAGGCAGTGCATTCTGCTTAGGTTATGGCAGATTATGAGAAAGTCTGCAGCTGACTAAGTAGTGGTTTCAAAAAGATGGAAAGTCATTCGTCTTCTGTAGAGAGCCAACAGGGGTCTGAAAAGGACTCAGTAAGCCAGAAGGCCTTTCCCAGGGGCCTTCTCCAGTCATACACGTGGGATCTTGGATCAGGTTCCTATGCAGAGCCTGAGAAGGGATTTGGAAGGTGTGCTTTTAATGAACAGGGGGTCAGAGAAGCAGGGTAAGCCATCTTACTTTGATCCTATCATCTTTCCCGATACTATGGGAGCCCTGGAATATGAGATGCAATATCTAGAGCCTTGGAGGTCCAGCATTTTGTACCCCCTTTTTATTCATCTCAGTCATCTGTTGCAGGAAGTCATTGTGGGGAGCAATGAGCAATCTCCTAGGCCAAGGAAGCTCCCATTCAGCCAAGGGCACTACTTCAGAGAAGGGGGCAGTGGAAAGCAATTAGTAACCAACAATAGATGGGGAATTATTACCCCAGTCAGCAATACAGACCCAGGTGAGTACACCAATAGTATCCACTACACACAAATTGTGATTCCTAGAGATTTGCTAGGTGGGTGGGAATAGAGGGATCATTTATTTCTAAATTCTAAACCTTTTGTTGGTCAGACAGGAAATAACAGAGGATACTTTATGATGGTATCTTATACTTACCAATAAGTATCTGGGACAACTTTCATCAGACCTGTTTCTGAAACAACCTGTCCCCACTCAATCCCTCAAATACTCTATGCTAATTTCCTGACCCCTAATACCTCTCACCTCTCACATCCAGTTGAAAAACCACTATATCCTCCAGAGTCTGGCAAAATATCCCATTTCCTCCCCAAAGTACAAAATATATCTGTTATCTTCAGCCTAATTTATCCTCTTCTTTCATTGCAGTTAATTCCTATTACAGTCTAACATTTAATTACTGGTGGTTGGTGGTATTTGCTTTCAAGATCTATTGTCCTATATTCATAAATAGTCTGTGAGTTTGTCTTCGGTTGGGATTCCCCAGAAGCAGAACCTCATATGAGGGTTTGAGTATTAAGGATGTGATTCCAGGGAGCACTGATAGAGGAATTAAGAAGTGAGACAGGGAACAGTAGACAGGCAGTTTGAGGCAATTCCTGAGCTTAAACATTGCCATCAATTGGAACATATTCCACTGAGGACCTCTGGGAGAATCTGCAGAGCACACCTCAGAATAGTTCCACCCAAGAGGTGAGGAAGTGGGACATTTATCCTCCAACTTATTTTTAATATTTTTATTTATTTCTAGGAGGGAGAGAGAGAGACAGCGTGAGCAGGGGAGGGTCAGAGAGAGAGGGAGACGCAGACTCTGAAATAGGCTCCAGGCTCTGAGCTGGCAGTCAGCACAGAGCCCGACGCAGGGCTCGAACCCACGAACCGCGAGATCATGACCTAAGCAAAAGTCGGACGCTTAACCGACTAAGCCACCCAGGCGCCCCAATCCTCCAACTTTTGTCAGTCATTGAGGAGTGATTCATGTGAGGCAGCTAAACTCCCTGGTACTTCTGGCATGTACAGACCAAGTATGTGTTTTTTTTTTGTTTGTTTGTTTGTTTTACCAGAGAGTGCTTTCAGGCCAAGAAAGGTAGGTGATTACAGTCAGAGGCCTTCAGATAATATGGCAGCTGTGAGTGCCAAGGAGATAAGGGTGGAGGACCAACCCACCTCAGCTTCTGATGACAAGAATCATATATGCATCCAAATCCACCATTCCAGTTTACAGGGAACATGCAGTAACATCGTTTTTGGTTTCACTGATCTGTTGTTTGCTGGTGACTAAGATGTGGTATAAATGGGGTTGTTAAACACATATTTATATTAGATGTCTTATAACATTTGAGGAGTCTAATGCAATATGTCAGTAGGTATTCCTAAAACTAAATTTTATCAAGATTTAATGCCACTGTACCTGTGCTATACTAACTGATAAAGGTTGTGAATACCAGATGCTGTTAAGTTTTCCAAATTTGATGGGTCTCTGTTGTTTTTGTTTCATTTATTAGAAAGAGATTTATTTGAATTCTATATAATTTAGAACACCCACAACAAAGGCAGATTCCTAAATTTAACCTCTAGCTGGCATATCACAAACTCACAGTTCTCATATTCTTTCTTTCTGACACAATGGAATCTTCTATCTCTAATGTTTGCCACTTTCCTGTAATAGGTTGGCTCTAAGGGAAGGTGTAATGCAGGGCTTCTTACCTCTATGTATCACTGTCAAGTGTCCCTGTTTTATCATAGGAAATCTCACAGTTCAAGTTCAGTATGTGACCTTGCATCCTTGAATACTATATGCCTCACTCCTTCATGCATTCAACAAACGTGTTTCAAGTGCTTGCTATATGACAGACAGTTCCGGATGCCTGAGTTGTATCAGTGAAATAGCAACTCTTTGCCCTCAGTGGGCACACACTTTAGGTAGGGAAATGATGTCACCCAATAAAGAAAATAAGTGAAAAACTAATATAATACAATAGAAGGTATTGTACTATAAAAAAAAATAGGGCCAGGCAAGGTGGGTAAGGAATGTAAAATAAGAGGGCTAGGATGAATGATAATCTAAATAGGATGGTCATTCTAAAGAAACTTTAAGAGGGTAATACCTTAAAAGGTGAAGGAAAGAAGTTTTTCCATCTCTTTTTCCCCCTGTCAGTTGGATGCTACATTATTCCCTTTCTTTGTGATATCCCATCCATTTTCTTTCTTTTTCAAATTTTTATTTAATTTACTTTTTAAAATTTACATCCAAGTTAGTTACCATATAGTGCAACAATGATTTCAGGAGTAGATTCCTTAATGCTTTTTACCCATTTAGCCCATTTCCCCTCCCACAATCCTCCAGTAACCCTCTGTTTGTTCTCCATATTTCAGTCTCTTATGTTCTTGTTCTCCTCTTTGTTTTTATATTGTATTCGCTTCCCTTCCCTTATGTTCATCTATTTTGTATCTTAAAGTTCTAATATGAGTGAAGACATATGATGTTTGTCTTTCTCTGACTGACTAATATCATTTAGCATAATACCCTCTAATTCCGTCCAGGTAGTTGCAAATGGCAACATTTCATTCTTTTTGATTGCCAAGTAATACTCCATTGTATATATATATATATACCATATCTTCTTTATCCATTCATCCATCAATGGACATTTGGACTTGATGATAGTGCTGCTATAAATATTGGGGTGCATGTGTCCCTTTGAAATAGCATACCTGTGTCCCTTGAATAAACACCTAGTAGTGCAATTGCTGGGTCATAGGATAGTTCTATTTTTAAATTTTTGAGGAACCTCCATACTGTTTCTCAGAGTGGCTGCACCAGTTTGCATTCCCACCAGCAGTGCAAAAGAGATCCCCTTTTTCTGCATCCTTGCCAACATCTGTTGTTGCCTAAGTTGTTAATGTTAGCCATTCTGACAAGTGTGAGGTGGTATCTCATTGTGGTTTTGATTTGTATTTCCCCGATGATGAGTGACATGGAGCATTGTTTCATGTGTCAGTTGGCCATCTGGTTGTCTTCTTTGGAGAAGTATCTGTTCATGTCTTTAGCCCATTTCTTCACTGGATTATTTGTTTTTTGGGTGTTGAGTTTGATAAGTTCTTAATAGATTCTGGATTTTGTCTTTATTCTATTGAATATTCTTTCTCTAAGCTTTGTCAAAGATTAGTTGCCTGTATGTTTGTGGAAGTCTGGGATTGTGATAGCCCCTGATTTGGTTTTCTTTTTCAAGATTGCTTTGGCTATTTGGGATCTTTTCTGGTTCCATACAAATTTTAGGATTGTTCTAGCTCTGTGAAGAATGCTGATGTTATTTTGATAGGGGTTGCATTGAATATGTAGATTGCTTTAGGTAGTTTTGACATTTTAACAATATTTGTTCTTCCTATCCAGGAGCATGGAATATTTTCCCATTTTTTTTTGTGTGTCTCCAATTTCTTTCATAAGCTTTCTATTGTTTTCAGTGTATAGATTTTCACCTCTTTGGTTAGATTTATTCCTAGGTATTTTATGGTTTTTGGTGCAACTGTAAATGGGATCGGTTCCTTGATTTCTCTTTGTATTGCTTCATTATTGGTGGATAGGAATGCAACTGATTTCTATGCGTTGATTTTATATGTGGTCACTTTGCTGAATTCATGGATCAGTTCTAGAAGTTTTTTGGTGGAGTCTTTTGGGTTTTCCACATATAGTATTATGTCATTTGCACAGTGAAAGTTTGACCTCCTCCTGGATGATTTGGATGCCTTTTATTTCTTTGTGTTGTCTGAAAGCTGAAGCTAAGACTTTAAATACCATGTGGAATAGCAGTGGTGAGAGTGGACATCCCTTTCTTGTTCCTGACCTTAGGGGGAAAGCTCTCAGTTTTTCCCCTATCGAGGATGATATTAGCACTGGGTCTTTCATATATGGCTTTTATGATCCTAAGGTATGATCCTTCTATCCCTACTTTCTTAAGGGTTTTTATCAAGAAAGGATGTTGTTGTGTTTTGTCAAATGCTTTCTCTGCACCTGTTGAGAGGATCATGTGGTTCTTGTCCTTTCTTTTATTGATGTGATGAATCACATTGACTGTTTTGTGGATATTGAACCAGCCCTGCATCCCAGTATAAATCCCACTTGGTAAATATTTTTTTTTAGTGTATTGTTGGATCTGATTGGATAATATCTGTTGAGGATTTTTACATCCATGTTCATCAGGGATATTGGTCTTTAGTTCTCCTTTTTAATGGAGTCTTTGTCTGGTTTTGGAATCAGGTAATGTTGGCTTCATAGAAAGAGTTTGGAAGTTTTCCTTCCATTTCTATTTTTTGGAACAGCTTCAAGAGAATAGGTATTAACTCTTCCTTAAATGTTTGACAGAATTCTTCTGGAAAGCCATCTGGCCATGGACTCATTTTTGGGGAGATTTTTGATTACTAGTTTGATTTCTTTACTCGTTATGGGTCTGTTCAAATTTTTTGTTTCTTCTGATTTCAGTTTTGATAGTTTATGTGTTTATAGAAATTTGTCCATTTCTTCCAGATTGCCCAATTTATTGGCATATATTGGCATATAATTGCTTATAATATTCTCATATTCTCTTATGATTTTTATTTCTGCTGTGTTGTTTGTGAACTCTCCTCTTTCATTCTTGATTTTATTTATTTGGGTCCTTGTTGTTTTTGATCAAATTGGCTAGTGATTTATCAATTTTGTTAATTCTTTCAAAAAACTAGCTTCTGTTTTCATTGATCTGTTCTACTTGTTTTTGTTGTTGTTTGGTTTCAATAATCATTATTTTTTCTACTGATTTGGGGGTTTATTTGCTGTTATTTTTCTAGCTCTTTGAGGTGAAGGTTAGGTTGTGTATATGTGACCCTTCTTCTTTCTTTAGGAAGGCCTGGGTTGCTATATACTTCCCTCTTATGACTGCCTTTGCTGCATCCCAGAGGTTTTAGACTGTGGTATTATTATTTTCATTGGGTTTCATGTAATTTTCAATTTCCTATTTAAGTTCTTGGTTAGCCCATTCATTCTTTAATAGGATGTTCTTTAGCTTCCAAGTATTTGTTATCTTTCCAAATTTTTCCTTGTGGTTGATTTCAAGTTTCAAAGCATTGTGGTCTGAAAATATGCATGGCATGATCTCAATCTTCTGGCACTTGTTGACAGCTGATTGTGTCCCACTATGTGATCTGTTCTGGAGAACATTCCATGTGTGTTGGAGAAGAATGTATATTCTGCTGCTTTAGGATGAAAGTTTCTGAATATATCTGTTAAGTCCATCTGGTCCAGTGTGTCATTCAAAGCCGTTGTTTCCTTATTGATTTTCTGTTTAGATTATATGTCCATTGCTGTAAGTGGGGTGTTGAAGTCCCCTACTATTATGGTATTATTATCAATGAGTTTATGTTTGTGAATAATTGATTTATAGATTTGGGTGCTTTCACATTTGGAGCATAAATGTTTACAATTGTTATGTCTTCTTGGTGGATAGATCCCTTAATTATGATATAATGCCCTCTTCATCTCTTGTTAGTCTTTATTTTAATGTCTAGATTGTCTAATATAATATGGCTACTCTAGCTTTCTTTTGGTGACCATTAGCATGATAGATGGTTCCCCACCCTCTTACTTTCAATCTAAAGGTGTCTTTAGGTTTAAAGTGGGCCTCTCGTAAACAGCTTATAGATGGATCTTGTTTTCTTATCTATTCTGTTACCCTATGTCTTTCGATTGGAGCATTTAGTCCATTGACATTTAAAGTGACTACTGAATCCCATCCATTTTCTTTTATGAGACTCCTAGTTCCTGAAATTAACCAACAAACTTCCCTGCTCCTTAATACTCTAAACCTGTTGTTATCCATTTCCTGTCACATATAATAATTCTGACTCTCATGACTTTCTTTTGGCTTTTTCTAACACAAATATCATGTTGCCCTTCACAAAAGCAAAGTCAACCCTTAACATTATATATTCCCAATTTCTAGAATCAATCTTATTACGACTTTTGAAGTACTTAATGTATTGCTGCTTTAAACCTTGTTTTCTTTCCTTTAAATTGCTTGGACTATCTTCTCTGAGGAGTAGAATTTCTTCTCATTTTTCTCACAAAAAAGAAAAACACCCACAGTGGTAAGACACGGTTTATACATTTCATGTTAATGGTTTTTGTTTGCTTTTTGTTCATTCTATGTGCTTTGATTCACACAGGACTGAATGACGAAATAAATGCCACCTAGGACTTCTTTCCCATCTAAATTACTGCTCTTTCAAGGCTTGTTCTCATGCTCTTTAAAAAATAGTCTCTAAAGAGTTTAAGCAATGCAAAGATTGCATTTCTCTAGAATAACTGAAATGGAATGCCTTGTCCCACCTAATCATGCTCTTTTAGGCTGTGATAAGATTCTATGGACATTGAGTTTCTTCTTTTGGGATCTCTACCCAGATATTGTTCTATTCTGTCTTATATTTATCCTGTTCTGCCTTTGACAGATATGCTGTACATTTATAAATATTAAGGAATTCATTATTCAACACCCAAAAATGATGAAATTTTTCTCTCTCCATATCAAGTTATTTTGTTTTCAACAAAAAACATTAATCTACTTTTGCCTCCTGATTTCCAAACATATTTTGAAACAGGAAAAAGTTTTATTGTATTTCCAATTCATTGGAGCTTTGGTTCTATGACTCAAGCTAAATATAAGTTATTTCCTCTAAGACTCAAAAGAAATTTGTGTTATAGATCTTTTTTTTTTTGTAAAGTATGCATTTAAACCAGATCTGGATTAATCAAATCCTATATAAAATGTACAGGAGTGGTTCAACATATAGGAAATTTATCTGTCTACAAATATTTATTTTACAAATTAATATTCAAATTTCTGCCTGGGTGAGTTTTCAAAATTGTTATTTTTATTTTCAGTTAAGTTTAGGTTGCCTGAGACTGAGATGAAACCCACCAGTAAATATTTATCCATTTTCGACATATTTATGAGCCATACATTTAATTTACACAATGAATTAACCAAAATGTATAGATCTGACTATACATTTCTCCTGTCCTTTAATTGTCCAGTGGATATTATGGTATGGTCTGGTGGGTGCCTGTACCTTGCCAGTATGTAGGAGTGCTGTTTGGCCACTGAGCTGACCCAAACCACGTGAGGATGGTACATTAATGCAAATACCTCTAATGAGACATATTCACTTGGTAGGATGCTGACTCCAACTGGGACTCTGAAATAGTGGATACACCAGCTTAATTTGCTTGGGCTGACACTCCCCTTGGGATTTCTAGCACAGTTGGAAGGATTAAAAAAAACAAAGAATACAGCTTTTCTGTTGACATTTGGCCTTGAAATTATGAAACATTGGGTGTTTTTACTGTTTCTTTTTTACATATAGAGCCACTCTCTATATTCCATAAAGTTTTTTCCTGTTACCTACCCTACTCCAAATGACAAAATCTGGGGGAAACAAAGGACTAAATTTCATTTTAAATCACCTGATGTTGACTGTTTTTATGCACTGGAAGCCTAGGCTCATCACCTGGCCATTAGTTGATGTACAGTTACACTTTTATCTACTAAGAGATGTGGACTAGAGAAGCACCTGGGACAATAAGGAAGATTTGCTTAATTTAAGTCAGAGGAGCTCCTAGAATTTTGAGTATGAAATTGTTCCATGTCTGAGACTCAAATGTTTATAATGCTAGCATTATAGGAGTTCCTTTGCCTACATGTAAGAAATTATGTGTCCAAACAAAGGCAGAGAAATGTGAACCTTTAAGATTATAGCAATGATTATTATTCCATCAGAACCATCTCAGCATGTATAGATACATATGCTGTTTCCTGAGCACTTCTATTTTAGTAGCTTTCAGTAACTTTAAGAAGGTAATATGTTAGTATTCCTGTATAAGTTTCTCTCACTGACTAACTGGTCATAAAAAATAGGAAATTCTTCCAGGGCTTGTCTAACTTGATCTGGACTCTAAAAGAACTATTAAAACAAACTAAGCAAGTTATTGTACAAAGAATCTCTATCCACTATAAAGTGTCTTTATTAGCAGGGCTATTTTGAGGGTGAATAAAGGCATCATGAGGCTGAGAAATCTTAAGTCCTTGGTTTAAATACCAGATCCATTGCAGAAAACTTGACCTGGAGACTGTATATGTGCAGGTAATACCTGAACTTCTGAACAGTGACAGGATCAGCAGGCATCATGGCCTATGCAGCCCTAAAGTAACCAGAATGACCTGGAGCTTGTATTCTGCTACTTGGTGATTTTTCTCAAGTCCTTTACAAAGCTTGAACACTTGATAATTTGATATTTGTGTATAAAAATACCAATAAGCTATAAGGCAGTCCTCAAAAATCATTTTACAAGGAGTTATTTTTATCTAAACATAAAACATATGAGAGACAGTCATTTTGAGATATTTCATTAGCTGGTGGCTAAAATCACATTCTTATTCTAAAATCAAAGAACTTAGGAACTGTTAAAATTATTTAGAATTTTTGTGGTACCAAGGTGGCTCAGTTGGTTAAGCATCTGACTTCCAGTCAGGTCATGATCTCATGGTTTGTGAGTTTGAGGCTCGCGTCAGACTCTATGCAGACAGCTCAGAGCCTGGAGCTTGCTTCTGATTCTCTGTCTCCCTCTCTCTCTGCTCCTTCCCTACTCATGCTCTGTTTCTCTATCAAAAATAAGTAAACTAAAAAAGTTTAAAAATTTAGAATTACTTACATCCTTAGGGACCATCCTAGTCAACACCAGCATTTCACAGGGGATGATACTAACACCAAGAAGATTGTTCATTCTTTCACTCTCTCACTCTGAACCCTCAGTGATGCCTGTTTTTGTTTTACTTTACTGTCCTTCTTTTCCCTTCCTTGCTCTGCGTGTCCCTCATCATTCTCCACTTCTGTATCCAAAGGGAGACACATTTGAAAAATGTTAACTTACCCACTTACATCAATGGACAATGGACAGATCATCCAAAGTCAATAAGAAGACTATGGCTTTGAATAACACACTGGACCAGATGGACTTAACCAATATATTCACTACATTTTATTCCAAAACAGAAGAATATACATTCTTTTCAAGGACACATGGAACATTCTCCAGAATAAGCCACAAATCTCAACCAATAAAAAAAGATTGAAGTCATACTATGCATCTTTTCTGACCACAACAACTATGAAACTACAAATCAAGCACAAGAAAACAACTTGAAAGAGCACAAATACAAAGAGGTTAAATAACATGCTAGTAAATAATGAAAGGGTCAGCCAAGAAATCAAATAATAAATAAAAAATTACATGGAAACCAATGAAAATGAAAACACAGTGGTCTAAAACCCTTGGAAAGCAGCAAAAGCTGTTCTAAGTGGGAAGTTTATAGCAATACAGGCTCACCTCAAGAAGCAAAAAGCAATCTCAAGTGAACAACCTAACATTATATGTAAAGAAACTTAGAAAAAGAACAACCAAGAAAACGCTAAACCAAAAGAAGGAAAGGAATAATAAAGATGAAAGCGGAAAAAGATGTTAAGCTTAGAAAAATTCAATATAACAGATCTGTGAGACCAGGAACTGTTTCTTTGAAAAGATCAACAAAAGTGATAAACCTTTATCAGACTCATCAAAAAGAGAGAGAGAGAGGGAAGGAAAGAACCCAAACAACATAAAAAATGAAAGAAGAGAAAAAACAGCTACCACTACAAAAGTACAGTTGTAATAGAATATTATGAAAAATTATATGCCAACAAATTGGACAACTTAGAAATGGATGAATTCATAGAAATATATAATCTACTAAAATTGAAACAAGAAGAAATAGAAACTTGGAGCAACACTGATTACCAGCAAAGAAATTGAATCAAGAATTTAAAAATTCCCAACAAACAAAAATGCAGGGCCAGGTGACTTCTCAGGTGAAGTCTACCAAACAGTTAAAGAGGAGCTGAATTTGGTAGTGTGAATTTTGGTAGTGAAGAGATAGAAAACCTGAAGACGCACAACTAGTGAAGAAATTGAATCAGTTATCAAAAATCTCCCAACAAGTAAGAGCCCTGGGCCAGATGGCTTCCCTGGGGAATTCTACCAGATATTTAAATCAGAGTTAATGCTCATTCTTCTCAAGCTATTCCAAAATACAAAAATTGAAGGAACACTTCTGGACTCATTCTACGAAGCCAGTATCACCTTGATTCTCAAACCAGACGGAGACCCAGCAAAAAAGAGAACTACAGGCCAATATCCTTGATGAAAACGAATGCAAAAATCCTCAACAAGATACTTTACTTGCAAATCTAATTCAACAGCACATAAAAAGAATTATCCAACTTGATCAAGAGGGATTCATTCCTGGGTTGTAGAGTGGGTTCAATATTCGCAAATCAATCAATGTGATACATAACATTAACAAAAGAAAAGATAAAAATTCTATGATCCTGGGTCCACAAATGTATGGTTGATTAATCCATGACAAAGCAGGAAAGAGTATCCAAAGGAAAAAAGACAGCCTCTTTAACAGATGGTGCTGGGAGAACTGGACAGCAATGTGTAATAGAATGAAACTAGATCACTTTCTCACACCATAAACAAAAATAAACTCAAAATGGATAAAGAACCTAAGTGTGATACAGGAAACTATCAAAATCCTAGAGGAGAAAGCAGGAAACAACCTCCTTGACCTCATCTGCAGCAATTTCTTACTTGACACATCCCAAAAGTGAAGGGAATCAAGAGCAAAAATGAACTATTGGGACCTCATCAAGATAAAAAGCTTCTGCACAGCAAGGGAAACAATCAGTAAAGCTAATAGACAACCGATGGAATGGAAAAAAGATAGTTGCAAATGACATATCAGATAAATGGCTAGTATCTAAAATCTATAAGGAACTCATCAAACTCCACACCCAAAAAACAAACAATCCAGTGAAGAAATGGGCAGAAGACATGAACAGACACTTCTCCAAAGAGGACATCCAGATGGTCAATAAACACATGAAATGATGCTCAGCGTCCCTCATCATCAGGGAAATGCAGATCAAAACCACACTGAGATACCACCTCATGCCAGTTAGAGTGGCTAAAATGAAGAAATCAGGAAACTATAGATGCTGGCAAGGATGTGGAGAAACAGGCACCCTCCTCCACTGTTGGTGGGAATGTAAACTGGTGCAACCCCTCTGGAAAACAGTGTGGAGGTTCCTCAAAAAATTAACAATAGAACTCCCTTATGACCCAGCAATAGCACTGCTAGGAATTTATCCAAGGGATACAGAAGTGCTGATGCATAGGAGCACATGTACCCCAATGTTCACAGCAGCACTCTCAACAATAGCCAAATCATGGATTTGGTCCATCAACTGACAAATGGATCAAGAAAAATGTACAATGGAATACTATATGGCAATGAGAAAGAATGAAATCTGGCCACATGTAGCAACATGGATGGAACTTGAGGGTGTTATGCTTAGCAAAACAAGTCAGGCAGAGAAAGACATACCGTATGCTTCCACTTATAGGAGGATTAGGAGAAACTTAATGGAGGACCATGTGGGGAGGAGAAGGGGGAAAATAGTTGGAGAGAGGGAGGGAGGCAAACGATGAGAGACTATTGAATACTGAGAACAAACCTAGGGCTGATGGAGGTGGGTAGAGGGGAAGGTGGGGTGATGGGCATGGAGGAGGGTACTTGTTGAGATGAGAACTGGGTGTTACATGGAATCCAACTTAACAATAAACTATGAAAGAAAAAAAAGAAGAATTAATATCTATTCTTCTCAAATTATTACAAAAAATAGAAGAGGAAGGAAAACTTCCAAATTAATTCTATGAGACCAATATTATCCTGATACCAAAACCAGAGAAAGATGCCACACATACACAAAAGAACTACAGGCCAATATCTCTGATGAACATACATGCAAAAATTCTCAACAAAACACAAACTGAATCCAGTGATCCATTAAAAAAAGCATTCACCACAATCAAGTGGAATTTCTTCCTTAATTACTAGGGTGGTTCAGTATTTGCAAGTCAATCAATATGATACATCATATCCATAAGAAAAGGAGAAGAATCATATGATTATTTCAATAGATGCAGAAAAAGCATTTGATGCCACTACAGCATCCATTCAATGATGAAGACTCTCTGCAGAGTACTTCTAGAGGGAATGTACCTCAACATAACAAAGGTCTTATGTGAAAAACCCACAGCAAGCATACACAATGGGGGAAAAGGGAGTTTCCCCCCTAAAGTCAGGACTAAGATAAGGATGTCCACATTTATTCAACATAGTACCAGAAGTCTAAGTCCTGGCAATCAGACAATAAAAAGGTATTTAAATGAGTGAGGAAGAAATAAAACTTTCACTATTTACAGATGATATGATACTATATATAGAAAATCCTAAAGACTCCACCAAAAACTACTAGAACTGATAAATGAATGCACTAATAATGCAGTAGCAGAGAGAACTTAAGAAAGCAGTTCCCTTTTTAATTGCATGAAAAATAATAAGATACCTAGGAATAAACCTAACCAAGGAGGTTAGAGACTTTTACTCCGACCACTATAAAACACTGATGAAAGAAGGTGAAGATATGGTTAGAGGAGCTAAGATTAACAACTCAAGAAATAACAGATACTTGTTGAGGATGTGGAGAAATGGGAACCCTCATGCACTGTTTGTGGGAATGCAAACTGGTACAGCTGTTCTGGAAAACAGTGTGGAGGTTCCTCAAAAAATTAAAAATAGAACTACCCTATGACCCAACAATAGCACTATTTGGAATTTATCCAAAGGATACAGGAGTGCTGATTCATTGGGGGTACATTACCCCAATATTTATAGCAGTACTTTCAACAATAGCCAAATTATCGAAGGAGCCTAAAATGTCTATCTACTGATGAATGGATAAAGAAGATGTGCTTTATATATGCAATGGAATATTACTTGGCAATGAGAATGAATGAAATCATGTCATTTGCAGCAATGTGGCTGGAACTAGAAGGTATTATGCTAAGTGAAATAAGTTAGTCAGAGAAAGATAGATATCATAGGTTTTCACTCATATGTGGATCTTGAGAAACTTAACAGAAGATCATGGGGGAGGGAGGAAAGGGGAAAGATAGTCACAAACAGAGAGGGAGGGAGGCAAACCATAAGACACTCTTAAATACAGAGAACAAACTGAGAGTTGATGAGGGGTGGGGCTCAGGAGGGGAAAATAGGTGATGGGCAATGAGGAAGGCACCTGTTGGGATGAGCATTGGGTGTTGTATGTAAGCGATGAACCACGTGAATCTACCCCAAAAATCAAGAGCACACTTTGCAGACTGTATGTTATCCAATTTGACAATAAATTATATTTAAAAAGAAAGAAAAAAAGAAAGAGGTTGAAGATAACACAAAGAAATGAAAAGATATTCTATGCTCATGAATTGGAAAACAAATATCATTAAAATGTCCATATTACTCAAAGCAACCTACAGACTTAATGTAAATTCCTGTCAAAATACCATTAGCATCTTTCACAGAACTAAAACAATCTTAAAATGTGTATGGAACCACAGGAGACCTTGAATAGCCAAAATAGTCTTGAAAAAGCAAAGCAAAGCTGGGTGTATCACAATTGCAGACTCCAAGTTATATTACAAAGCTTAGTAAACAAAACAGTATGGTACTGACACAAAAAACAGACACAGACCAATAGAACAGAAGAAAAAACCCAAAAACAAACCCACAATTATATGGTCAATTAATCTTTGACAAAGCAGCAAAGAATATCCAATAGGGAAAATACAATCTCTTCCACAAATGGTGTTGGAAAAACTGAAAGTTACATACAAAAGAATTAAGGCGGTCTACTTTCTTATACCATATACACAAGTAAATTCGAAATGGATTAGATACCTAAATTTGACACCTGAAACCATAAAAATCTTAGAAGATAGCACAGGCAGTAATTTTTCTGACATTGGCCATAGCAATGTATATGTCTACTGAGGCAAAGGAAATAAAAGCAAAATTAAACTATTAGAACTATATCAAAACAAAAAGCTTCTGCACAGCAAAGGAAACAATCAACAAAACTGACAGATAACTTACTGAATTGGATAAGATATTTGCAAGTGACATATCCAAAAAAGGGTTAGTATCCAAAATGTATAAAAAACTGATAAAAGTTAACACCCAAAACACAATCCAATTTTAAAAAGGGCAGGAGACATGAACATGTATTTTTCCAAAGATATACAGATGGCCAACAGACACATGAAAAAATGCTCAACATCACTCATAATCAGGGAAATGCAGATCAAAATTACAATGAGAAATAGCCTCACGCCTGTAAGAATGGCTAAAATCAAAACACAAGCAGCACAACAGTATGGAGGTTCCTCAAAAAGTTATAGATAAAACTATCTTATGATCCAGTAATCACATTATTTTGTATTTATCCCCAAGGTACAGAAACACTAATTCAAAGGTATATCTCCACCCCTATGTTTATTGCAGTATTATTTACAAAATATGGAAGCAGCCCAAGTGTCCATTGATAGCTGAAGGGATAAAGAAGATGTGGTATATATACAATGGAATATTATTCAGCCATAAAAAGGAATGAAATTTTGTCATTTGCAACAACACAGATGGAGCTAGAAAGGATATTGCTAAGTGAAATAAGTCAGAGTAAGACAAATACCATATAATTTTACTCACAGGTAGAATTTAAGAAACAAAAGAAGAAAGGGGCAAAAAGGCAAACCAAGAAACAGACTCTTGACTATAGAGTACTGATGTATAGAGCATACATATAATTTTCTTCTATAATTGTCTTTCAGTTAGTATCTCTGTCAACTCATTCTAGCTCCACTTAGCTTATCATCTCATATCGTTAATTTGAACACTCTTAATATGGCTTTATCATTTCAGCAGCATAAAGATTTCAATAGCCAGTGGTGATTTAGGGTATTTCACAGCTAAATTTTTGCCTTTTCAATTTTAATAAAACAATACAGAAAGTATCAAAATCAGCAGTATAAGTACTGTTGCAAAATTATGCCCATATTCAAAATCAGCAGTATAATACAAGTTGCAAAATTATGCCCATATTCAAATTAAAGTGTTGGTATTTAAATTATTTTTCTCTTAGAAAATATTTTTGACGATAGTTTGTAATGACAGCAAAGAGTCCCTTATGTGTCAGAGACCACATCATAAATAGAGACACTCAATTTAGGATATCTTTCAATATTAATTGTCCCAGTGCCAAGCTGGTAGATTTAAGCTAAATTACTTTGCAAAGTAGTCCCAGGCATGACTATAGTCAGGAAATCATTCTACAATTCGTAAATATTGCTTTAGGGTAAAATGTAGAAGTGGGAATAAATTGAATTTAAAGACACAAACAATCATGCCTTGTGTGTGTATATAAGAGACATATAATGAGAGAGAGAGAGAGAGAGAGAGAGAGGCAGGCAGGCAGAGGCTTGCTCTGGTCCACAGAGCACACAAGAGGAAGTCTTCTGGATTTCAGAATAGACGATAGGCAGAATGAAATCTAAATCTGGCAAGCTACTTTTTACACTGTCTCCATCTGATGAGTTTGCAAATCTCCAGTGTAAAAAAATCCCTCTATGATTCCATTCATATATCTTTAGGGCATCATGTCTATAAGCACTGTAACTGTTTGACCTTCATGAACAAGGGGGTGGTTTTAATTCTTTGCAAAGCTGTAGTTTGTGCAGCTGTGGACACTCCTTCAACATTTTGGGATAAGGTACTGAGCATATTTAAAATAACACAAGATTCTTATTCACTTTCTCTGTCAGCCAAAGTTGGTGGTTTCCTAAAACACTATATGAAACCACATGAGATTTTTCCTTGTGGGCTAAAAAACTGGTGTTCCTTCAATATGATACTCTTTACATATTCAATTATGCATTTTGAGGAGGCATGAGCTTTAAATTCATAAAAAAATCTTCCTTTTTCTTTTTTTAAAATGAGAAATTCATAATTTTTACATAAGCAACTGAGTAAGAGGCATATGAATCCATATTCATTAGGAAACAAATTACTAATTGCAGGTGAACAGCATTTTGTTACATGTCATTCCATTTTAGAATTTTTCCCACTTTATATTGATTCCTGGTGATGCTCAGATACCTGAGATTATACCATGAAATCTACACTTAGATGAGGCAATAACATTTAACATAGCTAGGGCATTCAAGCAAGAGGTGCTTAAAAAATTTCTGCTGAGGATATTCCTTACTTTGGGGGATAAGGAAAATTTGACGTTTCCCCAGTTATGGCAGAAGGACTCTCAAGTGGAAATCCCAGTGAACTGTTGTTATAGATCTAGTGCATCACTGTGATAAGTTAATACCTATTCATGGATTGGTAATCAGGACAGCCAGTAGCTCCTTGACCTTTAACCTGACTTGGTGTCATATTTATAAAAGAGACAAATGAAACATAATAAGGCTTGGCTCTTGCCTATTGATTCCTTTTTCCCATTGTCCTTTACACTAGGAAGAGTAGCTGGCTTCAAAGATTTACTTTTTTCAAATCTCTCTGGCTGATGCTTTCATTACTCCTACTGCATCCTTGACCCTTACATCTCAGTATGCATGCTGGTATCCCAAAATCCAGAGACTGCACTTTGGCCTAAGGACTTGCTCTGAAGCTCAATTTGCCTATGCAAGAGGCAAGCTGGAAGTACTTAGGAATGAATATTCCCTTGGAGCAGCTTCAGTGAATGACTGATGGGAGTTAGTGCTTAATTCCAACTTCTGGTACCTTTGAGGAAGCTAATCCTGAAACACGTGTTCTACACTGTCCCCAGAGTTTCCCAGTAAGAACTCGGCCCCATTCTCCACAATCACTTGTTTGATAAAGTATCCTTATTGGCTGCTTTGCATTGCTAGTCTCTGCTCCTCACTCCTCTATCAGTGCTTCTTGAAATCTCCTCCAGAGTAATTTACTTTTTTTTCTTAGTTTATTTTCAAGTTGGTTTCCATATAAACCCAGTGCTCATCCTAACAAGTCCCCTCCCCCCAAGGCCATCACCCCCCATAGCAATTTACTTTTAAATCTTTGTCTCAGAGTCCTCTTCTGAAGGAATTCTGGAGGATTTGTAATAGAAATAGCTTCAGACTGGCTCTCCCTCCAACCATCCAGATAACTAAATAACACACCTCCTACCCCCTGTTATTGAAGGTCTAAATCTCCAGTTTGGGGCATATTTTCTAGGCTTTTGTTTGGGGCATATCATTACTTTGGAAGATCTTTCAGAAAAAAAAACCAATTACACATGTAACATATTCAGGTATGTGTATGTATGTATGTACATATGTGTGTGTATATGTGTTTGTATAATTACACTTACCTGACCTTCATCATGCTTAATGAGCACTTCCTTCAGACTGAAGCTATGGTCAGTAGCTCATATAGTCCTTAAGAGCTGTGCAGCTCAGTATATCTGAAAAATGAAGTTCAGTCTTGAAATTAAAAAGTTGTAGGGATAATTTCTGACATTCAGCTTTTCAGATAATTGGCCTCCATAGAATAAAAAGAACATTCATCTTCTATCTTTCCTTTTACTTTAAGCAATGTAAGGACTTAAGCAAATTAAGTTTACAGAGGCCCAAGGCAGTATTCACCAAATCAAAATCGCTTGTGAAGATTTCTTAAAATATAGTTTTTCTAAATTCCATCTTGAGTCTACAGAATCAGAACTTCTGGAATTAAGGAATTTATATTTTACAATACCCCTCTAAAATAATGTCTATAAGCTCTCAAGTTACATTGGCTTGGTGCTTGATAAGTTTTTTTTCCACTTTTCCTTTCTTCTAATCTCGCAGTTAAGTTGAATCAGATTGCCCCATTCTTTTGACAATCTAAAGGAAACATATTTGCATGTACACCCTGAAGAACAGTATTTACTTAAGCTTAGGCTTAACACAAAATAATAAACTTAATAATATGTCCAAATTCCTATAATAAAAATGAAACAATAAATGCATAGAAATATGAGGAAGAAATTACACCCATTAAAATCATCTAGCCTGATGACTGATAGGATGGCTGCCTATTCAAGCTGGGAATTTTACACATGATCAAGGCTTTATTTAGTCTAATGGAATGTGCTTCCTGAATTTGGCTGTGACTAAGCCAGAGCACAATAGCAAGTATTATGTGATTGGCCTGAGCTCATTCCCATCTCTAAGTCACTGTGACTCAGTCTTGACTGCTTTTTTCTCAGGTAGCCCATAACCCTGCTGTTCCTCTCTGGTTTAAAAATTTATTCAGGATATTACAGAAACAGGCTTGTCAGCCTTTATGCATCATGGGTTCATCTCTATAGTCTTTCTCTTAAAACTTATGAAATCATTGTGAAGATTTAACCTCATTCTACAGTACAGGAATCTCAAGCTCAGTGATCGTTGGAAACAAAATTCACAGCAAATGTTACTAGTAGCCAAGATTAATGAGCTTGTCTCACTGCTAGATAATCACATGGGTGGACTAGTGCCATACTTTTTGCACGAGCCAAGTAAAGATAACCCCAAAATAGTTTTCTGGAAGAATTTAATATCTGAAATTTCCAAGAACAATATTTTTCTTAGAAGTTTCAGAACACTGATACATATCATTACATTTATTTGTCTTTAAATTAAGAGAGGTAGGTATGTACCAAAACCAAATTGGAATTTGTGGCTTCTGAACATTCTTAATCCAAACTTTTCCTCTCCTCATACGTTTCTTAGACAATGAGCATAAACCCATAAATGATAGCATCAGATGTTCAAAATGTCCATATATCTTGGAAAAATTTTGGTATTCCAGTAGTCATCCTGGGTTATCCATGCAAGTTTCCTAGCTGATACTTAAATCTCAAACTGTTTTGAGAGTCTGAATTGAGCACATGGGAGATATGATTATGGGGGATATTACTGATTATGGGGGATATGTACTCTAGTCCCAAACAATCCCTCAAGGGTAGTGCATTTCTAATGTAGATATTTAAAGTTATGATTGGCCAGAGGTGTTGAGAAGTGTCCATCTACTGTAGCCCTTCAGACTTCACAGGAAAGTGGCAAACTTCCCCACTTTTGTAACATTCTAAAACTCAAATTAGGTCTTGCCTTTCTAAGACTTCTCTTTATGTACCATGTCTCTCTGTCCAATACCACACAGTAAGGAGATATTTGACTCATCATCAACCAAAGAAAATTCCATGTTTCTCTGGTCATTTTCTTCAGAGATTCAGTGTTTACTCATTTTTGACCATTGGTCTATGAATTCTAGGAAGTGTGCAGTTATCAGATAGTAATCTAGAATTCATACTGACCAAAAAAGACATACAGTTTATAATAACTTAAACCACATCTCAAGTTTCCCCTCCTCTAGAATCTAGAGGGCACAACATTATCAGGCAATATCCCTGATAGAAACATTAGATGCTCATTCTGGATCTCCAGCAATATAATCTCAAGCACTTCAGTCTTGCTGACAGCATTTCTTGCATTCTTTACATTATGGAACTTACAAGGTTAGTCCAGGCTGACTTCCATCTATTTCCTATTTATGGTCCTGGACCTTTTCCACTTCATTGTCACATTGCTAAATTAAGGGTAAGAGAAGGCAAACTCCTTCCTCTAGCATGACAGTGTTATCATATTGGTCAGGTCCCTGACAGATTATTTGATGACTTAATTTCAAATAAATTCTTTGAGTATAGCCACTCACATTTGACTCATGTTTCCATTTCTTATGGTCACTCTTTGCGAATGCAGGTTAGGTTCTCTTGGAGATAGTTCTAGAGATGATATAAGTAAAAATATACAATTGAACACATAAAATATTTCCTTACTGCTTAAAATCCTTGGACTAAGCTCAGTTACTCCTGAATCTAGAATGTAAGTTCTAGGAGAGCAAAAATGAGGAAGGATACCAAATGACTGAAAAAATTCACTCATCAAGCAGCCAATTTGCTGAAAGCTAACTTGGCTGTCATATGCATATGAACATTTATCATTCAAGAAATGTCTTGGGCTCTTAAGGTGAGAAAACTCTTTTTGTTTTATCTAATATCATCTGTGAATTGAGACTAAATCCAGGCAATAATATATCATCACTTTTTTTTTTTTTTACTAATTTGCCATTGTGATGTGATCTTTGTATCATAAAAAAAGAGAAAATAAGTAAATAAATAAATAAATTCCTCCAAGAAATGGAAAAGAAAAAGTCAGTGTCCAAAGTAAAGTATAGGATAATACAATGAATAACACATCACATACCACACACACAGACACACACACACACACACATATACACACACACCCCATTTTAAATCCAAGTCACTGGCTTTCTACATATTTTTAATAGATGACACAGTTGTAGTATTATACATTTTAAATTTATGGCCTCTTATTCACTATTTTATATGCAAATGGAAGGTTGTATTAGTCAGCATTGCTGAGGTAACAAATGCTCCCCATAACTCAGTGGCTTACAATCATAGACATTTGCCTTGCTCATATATGTCAGCTGATTTGATACTGTTTTCCTCTGTCTTCTCAATCTGGAACCAAGGCTGAAGGAGAAGCCCTCTTTCAGCCATGCTGTGCTCAGAGAAAGAAGAGAATAAAAGCCAACCTTAGAGCCTAATACTTCTGTTTAGACATTATGAAAGTTTACATTCCATTGAATAAAGCAAGTCACATAACTAGGTTCCACATCAAGAAGACAAGAAAGTATATCTAGCTTTGTAAGACAAAGTTATACCACTTTGCATCACATCACCAATAAATGAGAGTTTCCCTTGCTTCAGAATCTTGCCAGCATTCAAATAAGTGTGTAGTGTTATCTCATTGTTATTTTAATTTACATTTTCCTGGTTGTCATTTTCATAATCAATCTATCACATTCTACAGACCAATCATTAATGAAAAGTAATTTTTGGTGAATGTATAATTTAAATGAATGGTCTTTTTGCAAGATAGTTTTTCAATAGTCTTTCAGAAAGTGGGTGATTCATCATGTGGCTGTTGACTAACAATTTGTGGGACATCTAAGGCCATGGGGTGATATTTATGTTGTTTACTTTCACATCATCACTAGACATATATTCAGTCAGACATATATTAATATGTTCAGTAAATATTCCTTCTATGAAAGAATGGATAAGTTTAAATTCATCCTCACTCTTCTTAGAGACAAGCCCTCAGTTTGTCTTTAAAATCTTATTCTCAATTCTCAACAGAAAGGTAGCCTTATGTATTCCTTGTTCTCTCCATGGAGACTATCAGTTCCCCTTTTTATTTTTTTATTTTTATAAATAGTTTATTGTCAAGTTGGTTTCCAATTATTTTCAGTGCTCATCCCCACAAGTGCCCTCCTCCATGCCCATCAGTTCCCCTTTTTAAAACTGTAGCTCTGTAACATTTTGGAAAAGAGGTATTTTGCCCCCAATTTTCTTGAGCCCAATGAAAATACCAGTTAATGTGACAAGAGACCAGAATGGCATAGAAATGCTTGGGAACACTGTTCTGTTTCTTTGGTCTTTTTCTTTTATTCCTGCTCCTGTTTTTCCCAGCCCTTGATGGCAACATTTGGAAAAAGTGACAGGCAAAAAAATGCTTGCCTAATCCCTACCCTCTTTTCGCACTCTTCAGCTGGTATCACAGCAATAGCTTACATTAATGTATAGGTGTATTTATGGAAGTCTATATGAGAAATGAGTGACTCTAGGGAAGTTAATGGGGTCACTAGAAACAAGGGAGAGAGACCTTTAGTTTTTCAGATATAATCCTTGCTATTTTTTCTTTTTTTCTGTATGCATAAAAAGACATATATCCCACATGTATTTTCTTGCTTTTCTAGTTGTTCAAGCCTAAAAATACATACTTCTATATAAAGTGAATTTTACCATTGTATCTATATGCACAGCTGACTCAAATGTTTTTATTGAAGAAAATCATTAATTTGCTTTGTAAACTACTATTAAACTTGGTTAAAGAGCCAGTTATTTTTTCAATTGTCATTTTAATAATTGTCCATTTTTAATTAAGGGTTTGAAACAGCTTGGCCTAAAGTGACTGCATTATCCACACAAGTAGAAGTATGTTTTTAAAAACATCAACAACAATTACAGTTATAAATGAGTGTGTGAAGCTCTGGAGGGAAGAAACTACTTTGATTAATTCTTCTCTGTGAAAAAGTCTGTTAATTCTTCATAATAAAATTTTTTATGTTTCCACCACTGTGGAATCACATGAAAACTGAAATGCCAAGCCATGCTAGTAGTCTGGTCTTCATGAAGAATCCAGGGCATCTTCCTCATCTTCCTCTTACCAGCTCAGGGTCAGAGGACAAGACTCACTCCCTCAATATCAGTTTCTC
This sequence comes from Hyaena hyaena, assembly GCF_003009895.1. Taxonomy (NCBI): domain Eukaryota; kingdom Metazoa; phylum Chordata; class Mammalia; order Carnivora; family Hyaenidae; genus Hyaena; species Hyaena hyaena. Next base: position 289,715 of record NW_024081682.1, on the reverse strand, counting down.
AATTTAAAAATGAGAATGGAAGTGCTGGTTTCTTGGATAGCTGAAATATGTTATTTTACGGTGGCAAAACAATCTGAGAGGGAAAGAGAGTTCTCATGATTTACTGATGACTGAGTATATAAGTAGAATATTCAATCTGCTGGCTAATAATACAGTCAACTCTGGGTAGCCTGAATCTAATAAACTCTGGCAAAATATTTAATCAATATATTATACTTGGACTAAGAGAGACTATAAATCCTTTAGTCTAAAGCTCAATGCAATCACGCTTACTGCAGTTCTGAGAGTTTGCCTGCTGTCATGGGAAAGTGATAATCAGTGTTGCCCAGACCTATCCATCTAACATTAAATCCACCTATTTGACCAGTCATACTAAGGCCATATCAGTCACTGGTAACTGTATTATTAGACTGTGCTACTTAATTTGCTACATTAAAAAAAAAAAAATCAGCATTTTCTATTATGCTAATTATCTCATCCCATTGGTTCCACAAAGCAATGTTTTTATTGATTTCTTTCAGGTGGAAGAAATATGTCCACATAATTCTAGAGGGCATTCTAATTTTTTCCTTTTAATTTTAGGGGGGAAAGTGTTGTTTTATTATAACCAATTATTCAGCCCTCTCTTGTAGGAGAATTATACATCTCTTATGTGTTGTCATGGAAATTGCAGGGACTTCCCTTGGGGGAGTGACTTCCCTGGCTCAATGATACCACTCTGCCTGTGTGACTTGCTTTCATCAGTGGAATGTGGGTGAAATAACACATGCCATGTCTAAAGTTTTGAGTCATGTATGATTCAACCATGTTAATTTTCTTTTGCAATGAGAAAGATATTTACCAGAGAAAGGCTGCTGCTTCTCCTTAGGTTCTGGGATACAGAATGTATGTGGAGCAGAGTCACAGTTAATGTGCAACTACCACAGCCTAAATATGAAATAAAGAGGAAATAAACATTTATAAACTTTTGTTGCTGGGTTTCAGAAGCTGTTGGTTATTGCAGCATAATGCAGTAAATACTGTCTTATACATTAGTAAGGGTTCTGAACATAGTGGGAAAAAATCATCTCAGGAACTTATAATAGTCCAATCCTCCTCAAGCCAGATTTCTGTTTCTTTTCCACTTCATGGAACTGGCTCCTTTAAAAGCTAGTATTTATGATGACACATAAACTGAGACTTTATTTTTATATATACCTTGTCTGTGTCATATATTATGCCAGGTCCTTACAAATATATTCCAAGTCTTCAAAATGAGAGTATAATGAGAAATTACTCTTGGGCTCTGAGAAGGAAATCAGGGCTCAGGGGGTGACATTACACAGGCCACAAAGACATAGTATTTCAACCCATGTCATACCCCCATCCATGCACATTTTTTAAATCACTTCTTAATCATCCTTCAAACCAAATGATACTTTTGGAAAAGCAGTAAGAATAGGTTACAGAGATATGTGATTCAACAGAGAAGACCTGATTTTTCAAAGTCTTCGTATGCCTTCCCCAGAACTCCACTTGAGGGATAAATTGATCTTTAATGTTTTTCTCAGTGACAGCCTCCTGGTGGCCTACTACCTCTTCTCTACTTACCTTAGACATTGAATCTTTTCTATGTTCAGTGTAACTATGCAGATTTCAAGAACATGATTTAGATAACTGCAGACAAAAATTTTAGCAGGATAGGATTTCCATTTAACATTTGCATTTCTGTTGTTTCTACTAACGAAAGTACTCATTTTTTGGTAGATAAATTGAAAAATGCATAAAACCTTTAAAAAAATGAAAACATGCCATGATGCATTTCTCCAATGGTCACTTATATGTTAATTAAAAATTGACATACACTTGGGGTGCCTGGGTGGCTCAGTTGGTTGAGCGTCCAACCCTTAATTTCAGCTCAGGTCATGATCCAAGGATTGTGGGATTGAACCCTGCATTGGGCTCTGTGCTGAGTGTGAAGCCTGCTTATTCTCACTCTCTCTCTCTCTCTCTCTCTCTCTTTCTCCCCCTCCCTCCCTCTCTCCCTTTCTTCCTCCCTCCCTCCCTTTCCCTCCCTCTTTCCCCCACCCCACTCCCCCACTCGTGCTCTCTCTCTAAAATAAAGAAATAGAAAAATTTTCACATACACCTAACAGTGATGCTACAGGTTTAAACTGACAGATTCATTTACTAGGTCATTTATTTAGTAGCTGCTATGTACTAGACTGAGCCTTTGGATATGGTGAATCCCATAGACAGGGATCTACCCTCACATCACTTACATTCTATATGGAAGACAGACAATGAACTGGTCTTAAAAAAAGGCAATCAAAACTGTTAAATACTGGGATACAGCCAATAAAGGAAGTCATCAAGGCTTAGAAGATGGGGATGCCTACTTTGGATAAAGTGGCCAGTTAGAGAAGTAATAATTAAGTTGTAACTTAAAGGATGAAGATAAGTCAGCCAAGCAAAGAACTAGGAAAAACCTACCTTAGAGAGAAGAGTGTGGAAAAAGTCTGGAGCCAAGAAAGGACAGGAGCAGAAAGAAGGCCAGTGTGCTGAAGTGTAATGGACAAGGATAAGAGTGATCAGAGGTGGTGAAGAGATGGAGGAGAAAGTAGAGTCTGTCTTGGGTAGAGCCTTGAAGAATTTAAGTAGAAGTGTGGATTATTTTTCAGGGAAAAGGAAAGCCATCATAGTGATTTCATGACTAATGATTTAGCAAGCTCACTTCAGATTTTGTACAGCAAAATGCACTGAGAGAAGGGAGATGTGGAAACTTCTAGTTTACCTAACATATTGTCAATATTGATCACACAATTTCTATATGCCTCATAAACAGTGAAAACAACTCATTTTCCAGTAACTTAGATAATAGGAAAGACAGAGAAGGGGAGATTTCAGTAAGAGAGGTATTAACGGAATCCAGTGAGAATAGCTTGGACCACACAGAGTTAAGCAGATTTGAGGTATGTTGTGGAAGTACAGGGCACCTGGGTGGCCAGTTGGTTAAGGAAGTACAATGCACAGAATTAGTGATGGATTGGACATGGAGTACAATAAAATAACACTCAAGAATAGTTAGCAATTTTCTAGCTGTAGATGTGAAAATTATTCTTCTCAGATGGATAAGACCTGGGCAAATGAAGCAATGGGAGGAGGAAATCACAACTTCCATTCTGCACCCTCATGGTGTTTGAGGGACAAACATGTAGAGATATAAACTGTAAGATCCAAAAGGTAAGCACTGACCTGAGACATAAATTTGAAGAATTGATCATTTAAATCAAGGGTTAACACACTACTGCATGTGTACCAGATCTAGCCCCTGTTTGTTTTGCATGTTTTCATATTTAAAATTTGGGGGAAATTAATAAAATAAGAATATTTTAAGACACATGAAAATTATAGGAAACTCAGTTTGTAGTGTCCATAAATAAAGCTTTATTGGAACAGAGCCACATTTATTCCTTGATGTATTATCTATGGCTGCTTTCATGCTATGACTGCAGACTTGAGTAATTGTGACAGAGACCATATGGCCTGCAAAACCAAAAACATATACTATCTGGCTATTTACAGAAAATGTTTGCTTACAACTAATTTAGATATTAAACCTATGGGACTGGATGGTAGAAATCCTAGAAAGTTTTGCTTTGTCTCTGCATCTAGCTATCCACATGTCCTAGAAGAATGTGGGAACCTGGAGAGAGGACCATCTATTCACTTGCCTGCTGTGAGTTCCACTTGTAGACTCTAAGGATGAAATAACATCAGAAGGGAATGATGAATTAGAAGAGCCAGACAGAGTTCCTGCATTGCAAGCTCCAAATTAACTGTACAGTGAACAGATTTGCAAAGTTAAAAAAAACACATGGGAAAAGGGCCTTCTGTTTATTTTTTCTCCTTATTAATTCACCACAACCATCATCAAGTGTCCCAATTTTTGTCTGGGAAGAGAGGCTGGCAGAGCCAGTGATCAAAAAGCAGCTGGAAAACCCCAAGAAATTATGGAATCCTCATAAAAGAATCAAAGGACAGTGTTTTTCAAACCACTTGAAAAACTGAAGAGTCCATTCTGGTCATGTTATTGTGTTTTTCGTGATGTGTTAACAACTGTAATGAAGGACATCAGCAGTTGTGGACTGGAGTGGAATGTTGGCAATGAAATTCCAGGCTCCTAAATGACAGGATTCACAGGATTTTTTAGGGAAGCCCATGATTAACATGAAAACAATGCCCATGATGTATCTTAAGAAAGAACCCAGACAAGGAATTATTTAGTAAAATTTCAAACAAATGAATATTTATAATAGAGTACAAAACATATTACTTATTAAATATATTTATATTTCTACTTAATTTACATAAATTATATTTATTATGTAGTGTCTATGCCAGAAACAATGATAATATTTCTTTCTGGAAAGGCTTAACTAAAAGAAGAAAGAAAAAAGGAGGTTTCAGTTATTGTCTTCAGGACTGCAGCTTGAGAGTGAATGTCAAGGAAACCACTGAATCATTAAAAACAAACAAACCAACAAAACAACAAAATCCCTCTTTACTTCAATATATCCACCAGGCATTTGAGTATAGGTAGTATTTTATTGGTATTTTTGAAATATTGACTGTGACACAAGGAAGGCTAGAAGATGCCACATCCATTCATATTTTTTCCTAGAATTTTACTGCTTCTAATTGTGGTGAACCAGCCTCATTCTACCAGTCATGCCTGCTTATGATGAAATATCAGCTTTTCATTTCCTGGTCACTTAAATTATCCATCTATTCACTTACCTCTGATATTGCCAAAAACTACAGTGAGGAAAAACATTATCCAAAGCCACTATATATTGAACTATTATTATTTAAAAAATGACATTCATGTATAAATAGTTCCAGGTGTAGAACTAAGTGTATATTAAACTTTCTGGAAATTCCCTTCCAGAAATTTTATCATAAAATAGACTCATAAAATTATTTTGTTATAATTCATATCACAATGTAATATCTGCTTATTTGTGCATATGTGTACATAGGCATGCACACACATCAGCCAGTGTAAATTTCTTAAGGCAGTGATTCAATAAATGTTGAGATACATGCATACATATATGGTAGCTTTGAGCTGGACCAATTAAACATTCTAGTGTTCATAACCATGTCATATTCTATTTAGAGGGCACCAGCACCTTGCATATGCCAAGTACTCAATAAGTGGTGGCTTAATGTGGAATAAAATCAGTACTTACATTTTATTTTTAAATCCTGAAGGGCGTGGCATAACTTTCAATAAATACTAGGTTGTTTTCAGATGAAAATAATAGCATTTTATTAGTTTACAAAGTGTTCTTACATCTAATTTTTCATTTAATCCTTATTATAGTGCCATAAACTAGATACTCCTACTTATATTTTAATATCAGAACATTAAGCACAGAGAAGTTATATTACTTGCACAAGGTCATAACAAAATAAGTCACCATGCTGAGAATCAAACCAAATCTTTTATCTCTTTGCATCATAAAATTTCTTTGTAGCCTTGATAAGCCAAAGTCTCTCATTTACAAGTAGGGGTACTAATGGACAATTTGTATGTAGTCACCATTTTAGATCAGCATTTATCTACACCTATAAAACCACTTTCTTTTTTTATTTATATATTTAAGAGCTGGGTATGTGCCTCATGAAAATTCACTGAAATGAAAAACATCTTCTGCACTGTGTCTCATATGATGTCAGGCTTAGATTTAGATTCTTGGCTCTGTTGCCTCCTTAAGTCTTATGCTGTCAAACTGAAAGAAGTTCCCAAGTCCCAAAATGTCTCAAGTCATATCTTCACCCTTCCCATCTTGTGTAGAATTTGTCTGAAATACCAACCTACTCCATTGAAAGTTTTAATAAATTATATTTTGCACTGACAATTTCAAGCTTCCAGTCATTTATCCTTCATCTCTTATTTTTCTCATGAGCTCCTTTAAAAAAATCTAGTTTAATTAATAAGAGATTATTTTTTTCCCATTTTGGTTTTGGTGTTTTGTCTGTGTCTGTTTTGTCTTTTTTCTATATCAAGTTTCAGTGCTAGTCCTGTAAAAATTTAAGCTAAAAGGCATACATGTACAGATATATAACCCCATACTTCTAAAGCTACAATTAACAACAACAACAACAACAACAACAAACTTTTAGAAAAGAATAAGGAGGAAAAGGTCTTGATAAACTGAAGAATGCTGTTTTGAGGGGTTTGAAGACCTTCATTTGAGACCTCTGCTATGGCATACTTTCTATCACTTTCTTTTGACCCAAGCCAAATCACCTAGCATGGCTCCACCTCAGTTTCTTTATCCTAGACCATGGGCACAATGAGGACTTTTCTGTTCGAGTGGCTTTAAGGGTCTTTAAGGGTCTGGAGAGGATAGACAACAACACAATTTAAATTCCGGGTCACTTTATAATTGCCAGGTAACATTATGCATGCAACCATAAAAATAGGTCATTAAAAGCAATTGAAGAGAAAATCAAGTGTCCAGGGTTCATCTCTGCTCCACTGTTACTGGGGAAAGAGGAGGCTCTTTGTCCCTTTAAGAGCTCTCAAATGCATTTCCAATTACATCCTAAAAGCCTTCCTGGTTGTGTAGCTTCGGTGCATCCGGTAGCACAGCCATGTTCCGATCTTCCTGGCAGATGTCATAATTTACTGTCACCCTCATGCAGGAATGCAGTGCAAGGGGCCCCACTCTGGCTCTGTGATCCATTGCCTGACAAGTCCTAGGTGTCAACCTTAGGCAGGCCCAGCGGAGGTGAAACGGCATTTACCTGATAGTGCCTGTGATAAAGTGGGCAATTAGATGCACTTGGAAAATCCTGGCTGGAAACTGCTGGCATTTAAGAAACATTACAGCCAAGTCAGGCTTCATAAAAGTTAATGGGGGAAAATTAAGTCTTTCAAGATCTACCTTGGTCTTTAAGGAAGTTAGGAACACAGGATTCAATAGCTTTATCTCTTTTTGTGTCTCCCTCACCTTCCCACTCTATTTCCCTCAGACAGGGTAATATATTCTCATTGGAGATGGGAGTAAAGGGAAGAGAAGTGAGAGTTAAGGTTTCAAGTTTTTGATCTCAGAACCATGCTATTTCTTTACTCTTCAATCCTTCTCCTTTTCCTAGCTACAGTCACAGTATTTAATCTGGCACATTATCTTACATTTTGTCTCTCACTGGAGTTTCTTGAGTTTGGTGCCAGCTTGAGAATGTGATTTGTTTGCCATGTATTCAATGCCCCCCTCTTCATTTCCTCCTAACTGGATAACTTCAGCTTGTCAATGATTAATGAGTCTGGAAGGTGAGCGACAGTTATCTTAAGGGCTCTCAAAAGTTCATTTAAAGAGACTAGCCAAAATCTCCTGCTGAATCAACTACAGTTAGATTTCCTGTTGATAACAGCCCATGGAAAATAACTGCTTGCCCCCCAAGCTGCCATGAGCAAAACTCTGTTTATCAGCCAACATTGTGCATGTTCTCTCCATTGCCCTGTGCAGTTGCCATTTCCCTTCAGGCTTATAAACATTTTACCTATGAGAAGTAGGAAGTACATCATGAGAGTGGTCCAACACTGGGCCTCATTTAGAGTCGAGCTTTCTGAAATTGAAAAGTCAGAAATGATCTGGAAAATGTGCTTACAGATAGTGGACAGGAAAACAATTCCCTCCCCAAGGCTAGTTCCTCCTCTGCTGGGTGGAAAAGGTGGGAGGAAGGGACAGGGTGTTCTCTGTGTGATTGGAATTCCCCTCTAGAGTCATAGGGGATGAGCAAGCCTTTGGTTTTCATTTTTTATGGTTTATTTTGCACCTAGAATAATATGCTTACAGAGAGGACACAGAGGTGTCCACATGAAGTTTTTTTCCTTTCTAAATAATGATGAGCTCTACACCAAGCTGAGGACTATTAAAGAATGCTTGTGTCTGGATGGTGGGGACTATCTGTGTTATAGCCTCATTATAAGGAGACCCAGAAGGACATCCAGGGTGTGCCCTGATGCCAACCACTTCACTAGAGTAAGGAAAGAATGATTGGGTCTGCTCCCCAAAGTCTTGAAAGGACATTTGGGATTCTGGATCAACATAGTCAAAGTCTCTTTAATGAAGAAATTAGTTGTTTTTGGTTGCTGGAGGTTCAGGAGCAGGGAACTGAAGAGGCAAGCAAGTGCTTCTAGACCCCAGAAGAGTTCTGGAGACTGAGATGATAGAGTGCTCTTCACCCATATGTACATTGGTTCCTCATGTCATTATGTGGTGTTGCCAGAATACATCCAAGTTACATTTTCCTTATGATACCATTTCACTGGGCTTGAAGTCCATTCAACACCTTTGGAGAATACACTTGAATGAGGGGACTATAAGACAATGTTAAAGGAAGTGACGTGTGTGTGTGTGTGTGTGTGTGTGTGTGTGTGTGTGTAGAATACTCCCCAGGGAATTTGAATTTTTGAAAACTCTGTTTCTGCATGCATACATGCATATTTAGTTGAATGGAGAATCAGAGTTTTCAAAAATCCTGGTACCTTGGGGAGCATTCCCACCTTCAAGGACAGGCACTGCAGAGAACCAGAGACTTTCCTGGTCTGTGCCACAAGAGCTCCAGGATTGCTGTGGTAAACTGTAATCAATACCCAATTCTTTACCTCTCCCTCTATGTATGTTGTTTGAAGCTCCCCCTTTCAAGAGATGGGGTCTATATCCCTACCCCTCGATTCTGTCCCTGTTACTTGCTTGGGCCAGGTATGGATTATGCTATGTGAGTTCTTTCTAAACCCTAAGTGACTTGTGTGTTTCCTCTTGCTCACTCAGCGTTTCTCTATCACTGTCATGACAACAGGCGTTGAGTAACCTGCTGGAAGTTGGGATAGGAGAAACTGAGACGTGTTGTCCCAATTGTCCTAAATGAGACCATTTTAAATAATCCAACAGGTAGCTGACTGCCAGAAATGTAAATGGGCCCATGTGAGCCTGTCAAATCTTACCATTTTGAGCCATGGTTTGGGGGTGGTTTGTTATACAGCATGATTGCAGCAATAAATAGCTGATATAGTTGCCCTCTGTTTAATGTTCTATTTCCATGTCTTTGTTCTTTGGTTACCCATTCAGATCTTTGCTAGTGAGAAAGTCTGATGTCTCCTTTTATATTACATTGTTTTTATTCACCCTTCTGCTTTGCCTTTATTCTCTCTTTCCCCATACCTACACTCTTATCATCAGAAATTTTTGTTTCTTTTTCTACAGTATTTTAATCAACAACAGACAACTGTAGCATTAGTAGAAAAATTTTCTCAGCTCTTCATAAGCATCTTCCCCATTTTGGGTTCTTTCTGTTATTTAAGAAAAACAAAAACAAAAAACAAATCTATGTCATATAAGGTGATACTTGGTGCTATGGAGAAAAATTAAGCAGCATAAGGCAATGATTGAGTGTCGAGGGGAAAAGGACTAGGCAGAGGAAGAACACTGATATTTCAGATGATTTATTATACAAGGCTTCTCTGAGAAGCAGATGCTTGAACAAATTCTGGGTGAATTTAATTTTTCTAGACCATACTGAAAAGGGATGAGGGACACAAAGACATTACTTCCCCAGTTATCCACTTGAAGGATAAGGAGACTTACAAAAAGCCACCATGGCTCACCAATAAAGTGCTATTCATCCCACAGTTACTGTGGGAAGGAAACAGCATTTTGGTGCCTGCAATCCTTCACATGCTTAATCTTTCTGATATCAGATCTATAACAAGCACCTGTAGGGTCTGGAGTCCAGAGATGTGGATTCTCCTATCTGCACTGCCATAAGAAAATCATGTGACTTTGGCAAAGTCATTTATTTTCTCTGAAATGGATTTTTTTCTCATTTGTCAAGTAGGGTATTAAATTGGATGCATTCTAAAGAAACCAGCAGGTCCAACATGCCATAGTTTTATGAGATTATACAGCTGGTGCTAAACTAATCTTTGCAGGAAAAAGAAAAGAAGAAATAATAATGATAATAATATTGCCCTTCACATATTCACTTATAATCTTCTTGAATTTTTCAAAAAGCTTAAAGAGTAAGAAAGAATAATGCAAGGTGGTAAAAAAAAAAAATACACACTATAGGATCCTAAACAATACCTTTTCTCTCCCCTACCAAGTCCTTGTTTCCTCTGCCCAAATCCAGAAGGAGCTAGTCTGCTTTTTTCATGAGCTATCCTAATTCTACAGGGCTTTGATCTTTTGCATATCCACCAAGTCCCACTTTGAATGGATGGTGTAGGACTTGGACATCAAATTTGCTACACTGTTCCTCATTTTGGGCTCTGAAGTGTCCCTGGATGATAGGGACACACTGTTATTGGTAATTTGGGATAGGAGAGTACCCACCCTGACATTCCACTTATTCTCCACCCAATCAGGGTCTTACTGGAATACCCCTATGGTCGAGAAAAATCATGGCAAGCCTTGGCTTGTGGATGTGCAAGAAAATGGTACTCTGATGCTTCTAGAGATAGGTAGGTTGCCATCTCTTAACCTTTCTAGAGTGACAGAACTCTTAACATAAATGATGACCATACAGGTGACAAGAACATCACAAGTTTAGTAAAGGTTCACATGATGTGTAAGCAGAGAGGAGGGCTGATTGGCAAGGAGGAATGAGGCCAGGAAGGGGAAGAATGCCTAAGCCAGAAAGAGGCCAGCTTCTAGAGGAAATGTTAGTAGCCAAAACCCGCCTGCTTGGGTCTGGCTCAGCATACTCCCTCAATTCTTGACGTCAGTGCTGTCAAGGTTAGAGCATGCTGAAGGGCTGGAACTGCACCGAAAAACCAGGGAGGGAGAGGAAGTGGGACTGCAGCAGCCAGGGAGGGGCATTGGGTCTTCCTGAATGGCTATTTTCACATGGTGAGGACAAGGGAGTAAGGAAACATAATTTTGCAAAGAAAAATTGTTAAAAGAAACAAACAACCATAAACACACACACACACACACACACACACACACACACAGAACAGAGTATTGACGGTAAGGAATATATGATACTGTTTTCATCCTGTTGCCAAAAAAGCTGGTTCCTTCCAGCTCTTGACTACTCACTGTCTTTTCATTGTTTCTCTTTTTATTATCCTGAAATTATTTATAAGCTGTTAATCACTTTTCACAATCTCATATCCTACAATGGTTACAAATGGGAGTCCCGGAGTCGGACATCCTGAAAGCACATCAAGTTTCCACCACATCCTAATTTTGGTCTAGTACTTCATCTTCATATTCCTTAACTTTGTCAATTATAAAATGGTAATAATAACAACTTAAGAGCCAATAAAATTGTCATGAGGATTATATAAGATAATGTATGTAAAGCACATAGAAAATCAACATCTTCATTATTATAATTTTTTTCAACTCGAATAAAATTCAGCATTTTCTAGATATCTACTAACATACAAGAAAAAAATGGACAGAGATTTGGAGGTATTTAAAAAGGTATATGTTAAGCCATTCCTTATTTAGGAAAATATTTAAGGAGGAAGCCTTTTTTATGTAAAAAATGTAAATAAGACAAATATTTAAAAATGACAAATATAATCAAACAGAAATATTAATTCCATTAGGGGAATAAGTGAATCCTTTTTCAGAATGGATAAGAAGAAAACACAATTTATTGAAAACATATTTTAAGGGAGAAAAGAGAATCCCCATATTCATTGATTTAGCACTTTATACAGCATTGTCATTTAGTTCAGTCTTTTGTTTATTATAGCAATCTTTATTGTAGTTGTTCTGAAAGCATATCAGTCAGTGATATTTTTCATGGGATTCACAGTTCATTCACTCATGAACCAGCAATCTATTCCACTGGTAAACAACTATTAAAGATGGAGCCAAAAACCACCTTGAGAAATAGTTATGGCAAGAGGACAAAAGACTAATAATGTTAACTTATGAAGAACATAATTATAGTGCTTATGTTTCTAATATCAGGTTAGGTTATACTCATATCAGTCTTTCTGCTGAATACAATAAAAATTATAGATAAAATATTTAAAGATCCTTTTTATGAAGTGTGAAAGAATTGACCAAGTATAGTAAAGATTTACAAGGCCAAAATTGTAGGAAAAAGATATAACCCAAGAGATAGGCAAAAAGCAAAGTTTGGTTTTACGCTGAAGGCAGGTGACAAAACTGACAAATGTGAACTTTCATTTTGAGAACATTAGCCTTGGAAGAAAAGAGAGGAGAGAAATTAAACCTGGAGCCCTTGTAGGTTGTGTAATTATCAACTTCCTTTGGGGATCTGAGGAAAGCAGCATCAAAAAGGGTAAGGAAAAAATAAGGTGGCTCTTGCATGGATTTGCCAACAGACAACAGATTTGCGATTACTGGGCATTCCCTTATGAAACACACACACATACACACACAGACACACACACACACATGAGATTAAGCTAATTAAAGTAGTAGTAGCCTTGGTCATAACCATAAGCAGATGGAAGAACTAATGCAAATCCTGACTAGAGAAAGATATCACTATCATAGGACTCAAAATATTTCTACAAAATTAAATTTCAAGTAGAATGAGAAATACAAAGTCAAAGATTTCTAAGCATCCAAGGAAACCTAAAATCAGGAGCAAGAACTAGCAGAAAATTAAAAATAGAAAGAAAAAGGAAAAAATGACAAAAATGTTACTGGGATTACTGGAAACAGATTATAAAACAATTACATTTGCTTGATTAAAGAAGTAAGTTTGAAGATATCTGCAAGGAATAAGAAGTGATGTAGCATATTTTTAAAAATAACATTCCTAGCATTTAAAAATACAATAAATAATTATAAGCTTAAATTATGGACTTAAAAACAGATTAGCTATAATCTAGGAGAGAATTAGAACTAGAAGAAACTTTAGAAGAAATGATAGAGGATAGAGCATGAAGAGATAAAGCCGATGTAATACAGAAAGGAAGCCAAGAGGCAAGACAGACATTGAGAAGTCCTAATGTTGGAGTTCTTACAGTTGAGAATGAATGAGGGTATGAGAGAGCAATAATATTTGAATAGATGATAACCAAGAATATTCCAGAACTGCTGACAGTCCTGGCTTCTAGAGAAACCAGTAAATCTTTAGCAAGGTAAATGAAAAGTTATTTACATCTAATCATGCCAAAGGGGGGAAAAGTCCTGGAACAAATAATAGAAAAGGGAATTTTAAAGAAAGGACTGACAGCTGAATTCACAGTAACAGTGAAAACCAAAAAGCAATGTAGTGATGTCTTTAATGTGCTAAAGCAGGTTAATTGTTAATCTAAAAATCTACACCCTATAAAAAATCTTGCATATGAAGAAGAAATTAAGATAATTTTCTGACAAGCAAAAATTTAGACCATTTGACACTAGCAAACCCCCAGTAAAGGAACTATTAACAAATGTTCTTAAAGCAGAAGCAAGTTGAACCCAGAGACATTTAAAGTGCATGAGGGAATGAAGAGCAGAGAACATAATGAATATGTGGATAAATCTAATAGAATATATAAAATAACATTAAATATTAAATATAATTAAAATAAAATATTAACTTGGAGTGGATAAAAGGGGAATAAAATATTTTAAGGCCTTATATTTTTAGGAGGTAATAGAAATATTAATTTTATACTTAGATGAGTACTCATAATTTAATTTCTAAGGTATCATTTCCATATGACTGTAAGGAAAAATTAGAATAAAAACTAAACCAAAAGATTATAAGCAGGGAAAGAAATGAAGCAGAACAAGTAGGAAAGAAAGAAAATTAAGATGGGATATTTTACATTAGTAATTATTTAAATACAAAGAGATCAGTCAAAAGTGAGGAACATCAACTTGGATTAAAGGAAATCCCAATGAAATCTGGTGCATAGCATAATTCCTGGAGGAGAGGTGTTCATATCATGGTTTATAAGGATGGTATTCCTAAAGTTGTATAGTGCACATCTTTATGTGGTCCTAGATCCAAAAATACAAGAGATAAAAGTGGAAGTATGAAAAAAATATATATTAAGTGAATAAGAACTATTTTAATATTAAGCAACAGATTTAAGGCAAAAGGTAAAGTTAGAGAACACTTCATAACAAGTTCAACTTATAGGAAGATGTAATTATTTTACATGTCCATGTACCTGATGATAAGACTCAAAATATATAAATCAGAAACTGATGGAACCACAAGAAGACATAGACAATTAAGAGAACTGAAAGAAGATCCATCAAGGAGACTTCAACACAACTCTCTCAGGAACTGGAAGAACAAGCCACCCCAAAATAACTACTCAGGGTTTTATCATATCTCTCTGATAGCTGATAGAACTACAGGTAGAAAAAAAATCAATAAAGAAAAGAACAGAGGCTGAAAATTAATGAACTAGGCATTCATTACAAGGAGCTAATAAACTTTTACAAAGTAAAAGAAAGTAGTAAAAAATGATAAAAACAGGATAGAGAAGATCAGCAGTACTGAAATTTGGTTCATTTAAAAGACAAAATTTAAAAACATCTGGCAAATTAATGGAAAAATTAAAAGAGAAAAAAGGAAAGAAGGCATCAGTAAACAACATCCTGAAGGAGTAAGGAAACATTACGCACATAATATAGATACACTGTTAAGAAATTATGAACCCTTCTCAATGAAATGGAAATTTTAAATAAAATCCAAAAAATCTTAAGAAAAAAATGTAACTTATAAGTAAAATCTTTCAAGAAGAAATATAAAACCTTACTTATTTCACAATTTGTATATACTCTTAATGGAAACTGAGAGTGGTTTAAATTTTAGAAGCAATTGTTACGTGCCTTGAAAATGTTCGTACACTTTTACCTAGTAGTCTCAATTCTTTGAAACTTCTCTAAGAAACTGTGCCTAAATGCACAACCGTGTGGCCCAAACATTATTCCAGAGTTACTTATAAAAAAAAAGAAAACTGAACCAAATCAAATATGAAACTATTGTTGAACATCTAAGGTGATAGAGTCAAGTGAGCCAAAAATTCATGTTTTTTCCCATGTATTTTCCCATTTATATTTTATTTAAGCATACACTCTAAATGTCCAGCCACAGAGGCATTAGTTCAATAAATTATGGTATCATAATATGAAATACAATGAAGTTTTTAGAAATGATTCTGCTGAGGTAAATGAAATGAAAAATGTTTTACAATACCTTGTTATATACCTGGTTATATATGGATTTTAAAAAATGGTGGGGAGAGATTATAAAACAGTATATATAGTGTGCTGCCATTTGGAAAAATATATGTTCCTATGTATGGAGAGAGACACATTTCTATAAATACAGAATGAAATCTAAGCAGATAAAAAATAATATTTCTGGATGGTAGGATCATAGGTAATTTTTATTTTTCTCTTTGGCTAAAGAAAATCACAAGGTTAGCTTAGATTCAAAGGGTAGAGAAAGAGATCCCATCTTCTGACTGGAGGAAAAGGTGTGAATCAAAATGGTAGTAGAGAATTGAAGCCTCTTTTCTAATCCTCAGGAATAAACTTCAGCAGGCTGTAGCATTATTTTTGGAAGCTATGTATGGGAGTTTAAACACTGATAAAATAAATGGTTCCACCATGAATCTATTTTACCATTGAGAGGCTTTATGCCTTATATCCTGAGATCTGGCTCCTAATGAGATTTAAAGATAATCAACACTTTGACAGCTAAGTTTTTTAAATTATTAAAATGGTATGAGTCTCTCAATAAGATAATTTTTTTTAAACTTTAATACTTTTTTTTTTACAAATAGTTTATTGTCAAATTAGTTTCCACATAACACTCAGTGCTCATCCCCACAAGTGTCCTCCTCCATGCCCATCCCTCCCCTCCCCCCCACATCCATCAGTCCTCAGTTTTTGTCAGCATTCAAGAGTCTCTCATGGTTTGCCTCTCTCCCTTTCCCCCACCATTTCCGCCCTTCTTCTCCCCCTTGTTCCTCCGTCAAGTTCCTCCTAATCCTCCTGTACGTGCAAACATGATATTTTTTAACAAAGTAAGTTGTAGTCACCAATCCTTCATTACTCGGAGTTAGTACCTATCAACTCTTTAGTTCACTACAATGATCATATTTTAAATTCAGTTCCTTTAAATTATTATAAATATAATAACATTCTGTATTTAATCTTCTTTATAATCTCCTGATCTATATTCCTTCATCAACTGATTTTTAAAAGGAGATTTTAAGTGAAACGAGTTGTTGATAAGGAGACCTTAAATCCAGATAAGTGAAAAGTTCTTGATATGTAGCTTATAGTCATTGCACACTGATGCTAAATAATTTTAAACAAAATTCTGACATTTACTACAATCTTCTATCTAAATACAGGATATATAAGAAAGAAAAAGAGATTTGAGTTCCTGAATCTGCAGTCAGAATTAGATGCACATTTCAAATTTAAAGGTATGGTATTTGTTGTTATATAGAACTGAGATATTTTGCAGAAGACAGCAGTATTTTTTTATTAGTTTGATATTTATCAGTTTATGTTCTCGCATAAGCTTGTTGGGGTCAACTTCAAGGACTTAGTTTTATATGCACTGTCCCTTGTACACAATTATTGTTCAAACAAAGGAGTCTTGGTTGCATCTAGGATTGTCTGAGGTAGTTAGGAAAAAATATCAGTATGAGTTACAGGCTCTACTCTAGAACAAAAAAATCAGAATCTGGGGAATGGGGCTTAGGCAGTGATATTTTAAAAAAGCTCTTTCAGGGGTGCCTAGGTGGCTCAGTCGGGTAAGTGTCCGACTTCGGCTCAGGTCATGATCTCACGGTTGGTTGGTTAGAGCCCCGCGTCAGGCTCTGTGCTGACAGCTCGCTCAGAGCCTGAAGCCTGCTTCGGATTCTATGTCTCCCTCTCTCTCTGACCCTCCCCTGCTCACTGTCTCTCTCTCTCTCTCTCTCTCAGAAATAAATAAAAACATTTAAAAAATTTAAAAAAAAAAAAGCTCTTTCAATGAGTCTTCACATGCAGCCCCAGGCTGAGAACTACTGATTTAGGCAATTCTGTAAACCTGAAGGTCCTAGACAGTTGACCAACCTCAGCACTGATAAATTGGGGCTTTGTCTATCCTTAGTTAGACAGGAAATTATTTTGAGGAGCTTGACCCTTCTGTATAAGTTCCCTTGACTGTATTAGAGGGAAATAAAGGACCAGTAGGGGAAAAGGGACAGGATCAGGATAAGCCGACCAAGGGACAACATCCCAAATCAGGTCCAAGGTTTAGAGAGAAACCCAGCTTTATAGGGAAGCAAGATTAATAAGAGCAAAACCAAGAATTATCTGTTGTGATGCTGAAAACAGAGCTTCCTATTTAAGTGGGGAGAATTATTGCCACTTTGGGGAGTCACAAGCACAAATCCATCTATGATCAATTGCAACTCAGTTCCAAGTTCCACTGGATTTGGTGCCGATACTACTGGTAAATCATATTTATCAGTTCTACAGTAACAATTATTTTTTTAAGCCATATTGCTTTTGAAATTGCAGTGCATTTTATAGTCAATGAATATATAACTGAAATTATAGATCATAACACAATCAAGATAGTAAAGAAGACTGCTGCTAGTTCTCAAAAGCTTGTGCTCTATTATGGGAAACAGTCGAAGAACCTGACATACCATGAGAATGTTGTCCAGCAAATTTAAGTGTTGATGCATGAGACCACTTTTCCAAATGCTCACGCCCTCTGTTGGTAGTAGGCAGTCAATATGTCTCTGACCCATCACAGTTTTGGTTATAGCTTTCAAAGTTGGAAGGTGTAGAAAGTGGTGGAGTTTCACTGCCAAGTTCTATGGAACACACTTATATGCTGTAAAGCTCTAAATATTTGGAGGATTGATATTGAAAAGGACTAGGGAGGGCTAATGAGTTGGAGTTGGGGCTTAAAGAATTTCAATAGGTTAAGACAGGGCTTTTCAAGGGCTAATATTGTGAGCAGGAAAAGAGCAAGGTACATTCCTGGCACACTGCTTTGTCTGGAACACTTCCTGATTCAGCCCAGGAAGTCCTTATTTGGTTAATCCAGGGTTAATTTGCAAAAGCAATAATCTATTTCCAAATGGTTGAAAATGTGACTCCATGCTTCTCTCTGCTTTTCTCTCCTGACACAGAATTGGAGCCTAAGCCTCTCTGAGAATTTTCGATCAGAGCTGGATATTCATGGCAACAAATCTTAACTATAGAGGCCCATTTCTCATCTTGCAAATCTTGTGCCAGAAAAGAACTCCCACTGGCTTGCAGAGCATTTTTGGCACACACAGATCCCGGAGGGCACAGAGCAGGATGAGCAGAGGGAGAACTGTGCATGTCTCCCAAAGCTTGACAGGGTAGAGATGAGGCTCTGGTGCTATTACCCTCAGGGGGAAGGATCCCACACACTAAGTATAATTTCCAGGCAAGTCAAGTAATGGGGCAAAATTAAATTGGATTCTCCTATCTTAAATCTAATTAATCTTCCCCAGCCATGCACTCACTCCACTAAAATATGGCACTAAAATTCCAGCACTTTAGTTTGCACTTTCCAGCAGCTTTCTGTAAGCAGCAGTAATCTGATCTTCTAGCTCATGAAAGCCTAATATGGGGCTGACTTAGAAAAGGGAAAAGATTGGTCCTCAGCAAATGTGTACTGAGAGTTTCAGATGCCAAGAACTGGTACCCCAGAAATAGAATAATAATATGATTATTATCATCATCATTATTAAGGTTGTTGTACTGAGACTAAGAAATCATCCATTGTGTTAGTTGTTAGTGGAATTACATTCTATATGTACACACTTAAATATTCCCTGGGAATGATTTGTAGAAACAGCATTGCTTAAAGCAGTCTATAACTGTCAGCAATTCATATTTAATTCTGAATTTGTTCTGACTTCTGTTATTTGATTTTTTTACACAGTTAGGTGTTTTTGACCTGCTGTTGTCTTGGGGGAAGAAAAGTTTGCTTCAAAATCAAAATCCACTTTATCGAAACCAACCGTGACTCTAATATATCTTACAGCTTCAGGATAGAAGTATACAGGATTGAGTAAAACAAGGGTGTGTTTTAGCACTTCTTTAGAACTAAGTTCTTACTAGAATCTTTTCCTCACTCTTAAGTGAGGAAATCCCAGATAAAACTTCTCCTGTATTTACTTGTTTTGTCCATGCCAGAACTACAAAAGGAGAAACTGTATTCTGGCAACAGTTGTCCTAAGAGGGAGACATTGCAAAATAAACTAGCATGTTGAAACATTTAGAAATATACCACAAATATTTATGTATTACGGGTTGTTTATTTGTGCACGTACATATATATGTTTATATTATAACGATAGTATAAGAGCCAAGATTCTTGCATATTATAAAACTTAGATTTATCACCAACTCTAGATTTGTGACATTGATTAGAGAGGATGGGCTAGAAATAATCACCTCTTTAGCTTTAAATTTCATCATTTTATAATTTATATATATCCTATATGTTTGACTTAATAACGAGGAATACATGGTCAGGTCACGTGCATGCTTTTTGTTTCCTCCTGAAAGCCATGTGTGTGACAGTGTATGCAAGGGTGAGTTTCTAAAGGATTTTGTGCATAAATAATTGCAACAAGATGACCATTGATGTCTAGGTATGCTTTGAAAGGACAGGAAATTATTTTATGTTTCTTTACATTTTTATATTATTTAGTTCATTGCTCTCATTATTAGGTAATTACAGAGTGACTGAGGGAAGAAAGGAATGAGTGAATGAAAAAAATGTGCTTATATCAAACAACATGTATAAATCTAAAACAGTCAGATAGTAAATATTCTAAGCTCTGCAGTCCATACAGTCTCTGTCGCAACCACTCAACTCTGCCACTTTAGAGCGAAAACAGCTATAGATAATGTATAAACAAATGATTATGGCTGTGTTCCAATAAAGCTTTATTTAGAGAAATGATCTGTGGGCCATAGTTTGCTAGTTGCTGAACAAAAGCATCAAGGGCAGTCCTTTATTTTCACAGTAAATGTTTAACTTACAGGTATTTGAGTGATTTGTAAGACTTCCTAGGTGGGGCATCTCAGAAGAAACTTTGTTTATCTGAGCTGTTCTATTGGTAAGCTATCAGTACATAGATGGTCTATAGAACGAGCCAGGCTTTAGTACTTTTTCTCCTCCCTGTCAGGAAATTCCTATTGGCCTCATTGCATTTTATATGCTGTAGCCATCTCCAGGCTAAATGAGAGAAAGGGGGTAGATGGCATAAGAGGACATTGAATGCGACTGAAGGCATCCCAAATAGTCTACCCATTAGTCACTTCGGATTTCCAGTGGTGTGAATGCAGCATTCATTAATGCCCAGAGACAGCCCGGGCAAGGTCCAGACAGTCTGCTGGCAGAAAGAAAGCTAAAGGCAAAGGAAGGCTTGTGTCGATTGTCGTCTGTAGTTATGAGGCTGAGAATGAATCAGCCTGTCTGAGGCTCAGCTGTCTTTATTTGCAATAGTAAGGAAGATAATATTTTAAAAAGCTTTTAGGAATAAAATGAGTCTTAACCACTAGAGAGAAGAATCACAGTCTGCAGCTATATTGCTTCAGGGCTTAATGATGATTCACTGTAAAATTAGACCAATTAACCACCCTCCCCCAATTCTGTAGTCTTGAGTGAGTTAGATAAGATCATTGGTTTCCTTTGACTCATGAAATCCTAAAATAAGAGGGATCTCAGAAATATTCTGGTTATAGAGTTATGGGATGTTAGAAGTAGAAGACACCTCCCTGGAGATCTGGTCAACCCTTTTATTTACAGGTGAGGAAACTGAGTCCCAGTGAGGTAAGTCATATCCAGTGACTCATAGCTATGGGTGGTAAAGGTAGAGCTGAACCAGCACTCTTGATAGATTGATTGGTTCATTGATTAAGACAATTATTATTCATTCAACTAATGTAGTTTACACATTGGTTCCCAAAGTGATTTTATTAGAGAAGCCATTTTGGTTTTTCATAAGGATCAGAGAAGACCAGCATTCCCCAGAATCTACTTCAGGAAATGCTGTAATTATTACTCTACACCTTCAAGCCCTTTCAACGCCACCCACACATCCACTTTACAGGTAAGGGAAATGAGATCCAAAGAGTCTAGCTTGATGGCTACTGTGTTTGTCTGCTTATTAGAATGACATAGGGATCTTTTTAAAGTCCCAAAGCCTACACCACAGCCAGACCAATAAATCACAATCTCTAGGGGGAAGAGCACAGGATGCCATATTTTTTGAAGTTTCCCAGGGAATTTCAGAGCATAAGTAAGTTTTGGGAACCACTTGGCCAGGTGATCTCTTCTTATATTGTACCTCATGTATAAAGACTCATATCCACTGTGGGAAAAAATGATTTGGGGGCATCAGAAGAATTAGAGTTATACTTCTCTAAAGAAGGCCCCATTTCATACACACACACACACACACACACACACACACAGACACCACAGATTGTCCTGAAGAAAAAATAAACCAATATAGGTGAAAGTGCTCTAGAAAACCAAAGGAGTTATATACTATAGTACTGTTTTTATCTTAGGGGACATTCAAACTTCAATTAGGTGTGAATGTTGTTTTCTCTATTTACTTAGAAGAATTATTCAGAGATTCAAACATCAGTAAATTTTCTAAAGCAGGACTAAAATTAGCTACTGATTCTCCTGGTATTTCTAATACTGCAGCTGTATGATGGCATTTTAGTGGGAGTCTGTCTGATGTATAGTTCTAACTTATCAGTCTTTCAGGAAGCTTTACCATAGATGATGTTCAAAGACTGTAGCAGTAGTCTGGTTCATTTATGCTTTATACAAAGTACTTTACTCATGCTTTCTTGAAAATTAAAACCTGAAAACCATTTTAGAAGAAATTGTGTTTATACTATATTTTTAAATTTAAAGTTATATTGCAGATGTATCCAGTCAAAGATGATGCAGGAGCTGCCCTCTTTAATTGATGCTTTCACATAAAAAGCCTATTATCATATTCCACTAAAATACCACATATAATTTTTTCTTGAGTTTTCTTTATCAAATCTATTTCTATCAGCCTCAACTGGGCAGTAGGTGATTTTGGTATAATGAGCTAAGTTGGAAGATTATGATATATTAAATGTTTCAACTTTAATAAAATTCCAAATGCTTTTTTAAGGTGGTTGTTTCTGGTTGCAGTTTTAGTGTCTTTCAGACCTCACTTACTTTCTTCAAGTTGAGATGAACTTTCCAGTCCTTGCTACCCTGGCTCATTTCAAGCTCCCACTATTTGTCTCTACATTTTTGGCTCTAGCTCATTTATCTGAGGCTCACCTTCTCATCCCCTTAGGTCCTCTATCACTCCATGGGTAAGGCAGAGCAGCAGGAGCCCCCAACCCCAGAGTTGTTTATATAAAACCAGTTAAACTGTCTTGTCACAGTGTAAATACACTCTTACTCCTAGTGACTTGAATCTCTGTAGCATTGTGAGCACACTATTCTTTCTTACTTAGATTATGTTTAATTGGGGTTACTTTAAGAGATTATGGAAAGGACTAAGTAACTCCCACTTCCAGCCATTCCCAAAGTATTCTCTCTTATAGAGTGTGGAATTTAATGCAAAATAAGATCTTCCTTCTCTTGGGGGTACCTGGGTTGCTTCTCTTTATTTTTATATTCACAAATCTTGCTTTCTGTAGGAAATTCTTTCTGGTACTTAGGAAAAAAGAGCCAAGAAATGCTTGCTCTGGGCACACCTAAGTGGCTCAGTTGGTTAAGAATCAGACTCTCGATTTCAGTTCAGGTTATGATCTTGTGGTTTGTGAGATCAAGCCCTGTGTCAGGTTCTGTGCTGATAGCGTGGAGCCTGCTTGAGATTCTCTCTCTCCTTCTCTCTCTGCTCCACCCCCACTCATGCATGCATGCATGCTCTCTTTCTCTCTTTTTAAAAAGAACTACTTGCTCTGAAAACTGAAGGGCTGAGAGAATCACTAGAACCTTGATTAGAAAATCTGAAAGAAAGATCTCTTCTTTTGTAGTGACAGACTATCAAAATAAACAGATCATGATGTTCCACTACAGTGGCAGAAATACCACCTGAAAATCCTGGAAAGTGACTGCAGGAAGAGTTCTCCCCCAAGAAAAGTCACTCAACTTAGGAGAGGACTGGAGGAGAGTAAAGATATGCTGCCTCATCAGGATAAAGGAAAAGGATGGATAACAAGTTCTAGTGTTTGCTTTTGTGAGACTTGAGACAACATTTACATTTATAAAACTTTCTCAATAATCAGAAAAGACAGGTTGTTTTTAACCTTCAGTGCATGCAGGCAGCCTGAGTATTTTTATCCTGTGGCCAATAGATGTTGATCATAGAAACCATGTGTTCTCAGGTGCTTCTACTTCTGGAGAATCGTTCCTAGGCCCAAATTAACAAAATATGAACAACCATCATATATTCCTATGGGAGAGGATGGAAACAGTCAGAAAGGAGGGAGAGAGATTGAGATGGATCACTCTAAGAAGACAGAGATAAATAAAAGAATTTTTAAGTGATATTTCCACCACTGCAATGGAGTGCCGTAGGAAGGTCTCTGCCCTACCTGAACCCAAAAAGGCAAAAAATTTAAATGAAAAACAAGTCAGGAAACCCCAAAATATTAGAAAACATAACCGTCTTCTGCAGTAAGAAGTGAAGTTACCATCTACTTATTTTCATTTATTTATTGTCACTAGGACAATACATTATGTGTCTTCAATGTTTGAGGAATGTTTGAGGATTTGTTTTTTTCATGATGGCTGCAGCTCTTCCCTGCCTGACCCAGTCCTTTGATTTTCAGAACAAGAACTTCTTGGCTTTTCTTTTCGAAATCCCACAAAAGAAACCGAGGGACTACTAAGTGCCAAACAATGAAATAGGTGAAGATAAACTCATGATATGTATCTTTACATATAATAGTTCCAACACCATTGCTCTTTGTTTTTAAGAATATCCATACTCACAGTGCCTGGGTAGCATAGTCAGTTAAACATCCAACTCTTGATTTCAGCTCGGGTCATGATCTCATAGTTTGTGAGTTCAAGCCCCATCACAGGCTCTCTGCTGATAGTGAGGAGCTTGCTTGGGATTCTCTGTCTCCCTCTGTCTCTGCCTCTCCCCACTCATGATCTCTTTCTTTCTGTCTCTCAAAAATAAAAAAGTATTTTAAAAATTATACATACTCATCGTTTTAGAAGATAATGTCAAGGGTTTTAAGACTGTTTCTTCCCTGCAAACATTTTGAGCCATTTTCTTTCATAAGTGTAGAAAAGATGACTGAGTACATGAGGGCACTGGTATCCCTTTGTGACATAATTACCAAAATATTACCTGAAATTTTGATTCCTCATTTTCTATAAAGCCGATGGTACTTGCTTTCTATTGTTTCTCTGTGTGTGTGTGTTTGTGTGTGTGTGTTCTTACTAGCTTATTCTTCTAGAAGTTGTATTTCTTTTGATTATCTAGTAATATTTGTTACTAGAGAGAAACCTATATCAGGGTCAACAAAGCAGGGATGGTGACTTGTCACTTCTATTGCAGAAGACATAACCCATGTTATGTTTTCTAATACTTCTGGGTTCTATGAGTTGTTTCTTCATTTATTTATTTTTTCCTGTTGGAGTCAGATAGAGCAGGGGACTTCCTATAAATACATAATATTAACTGATGCCCTTATCACTGTCCTGGACTTACATCCAGCTTTTCTTCCGCCCAAAATCTTTTCTCTCCTTTGCTGCAAGGAAACTGACTGAAGCTCCACTAGTAAAATATGGCACCTGAGAAATGACAATACAAGAAACTTTGTCTAACTTCTCTCAGAGTGGCCCTGATTTTTTTTTGATAATTGGCCATTCTGAACTTTCAAAAGAGATACAGCAAACCACTGCACAAGTGTTGAAGGAGGACAAGAGGGTCTGCCCACATGTGTCACTATCTGCTTTCATCAAAGATCCCATGCACATGATGTTTTTGTGATACATTTCCATATATTAAATGGGAAATAGCCATCAAAAATAATGTGGTTTCTTATGGGATGTGTGAATTTAAGTGATGTGGTTGTATTCATTCATTTATATAGCAGTTAGTGATTGAGGACCTGGGTGGTAGGCGCAGCACACAAGGAATGGTTCTGCCTGCAAATTAGAACACCCTTAGTCTCGGAGTCTGAGAAACAGTTACAATATTTCTAGAATCAGAGAGAGTACCTTCCCCAGATCTGAAATTTAATTAATGTGGAACCATAAGCAATTGACTTAATTTCAACAGATCTCAATTTTCTGAGTGATAATGTAAGAAAGAATCAGGTCCACCTCACGGGGATGGAGTAAAACTAAGTGGCATACTCTATGTAGAGGGTCTGGAAGAGACCAGGGAATCAACAAAAGTTAGCTCCTTTTCTCTTAGTATGGTTTGCCTTTTTATGCCCTAATCGATAGGACCTACTTCCATATCCCTCCATTTGACCTTAGTTTGGTCAAGAACAGCCATGTGGAAAGATTCAAGTTTCCTAGAAGCAAGACCAATTGGCCTTCACTTGCCAACAGATGATTCATTGCCTTAAAAGGAGCTCTGTGCAGCATGAAAAGGAGAAAGGGATGCTGCTTCAGAGCAGAGTGAATTTACTGCTCTTTACTCCCTGTAATTTAAAGGGTTAATTTGCTTTCATGTTGCTCCTACTGAGAAACACTGTTATTATGATGCAGGTTCCCACAAAAATAAAGAGAGAAGCTTTTTCAAAGCATAAACTGGCAAGGCCACAGTTAATTTCCATGAGAGTCAAGAGAGCAAAACTTTGGGCAAGTCTTTGAAAATTCACTTGGGACACTTTATATCCAGGAGACGGTGCTTAAAAGACAGGAATCCCATACCTTGAATTCACTTTCCCATGAAAGGCTGCAGAAGTTACTGCAGGAAACAAAAAGCAATTTACCTTTACCCTAACCAACCCTCCCTGCCTTCTCCAACTTCCTGTTTTCCACTCCATTCAGCCCACTACCTGACAAATTCTAGCAGTAGGAGGTAACTTGCTTAAACTTTTTGGTACTCAGTATAGTTCATGGAACTAGTAGCTTTGGCTTCACCAAAAATGCAGTCTTGGGCTCCACCCATACCTACTGAATCAGAGCCTATATTTTCACAAAATCTTCAGGGATTCTCATGCCTCCCAGAGATTGGGAAGCAGGCCTCCAACTGGCATCAATGTGGAAGGGCCACACAAAGCTGAATTTCTTAATCTCAGAAACACTGATCAAAGCCTTGTTTATTATGCACCTTTTATGTCTATTTTCCCACTGTAAAAAGGAACAAAGCAACACCATAACACCGAACTCTTCGGTAAAATTTAGACTCTAGGAGTTTTGGAACTATGCATTGTTGATCATTGGTCTTAGATTATGTTTAGGCCCACTAGAAACCTGCATGTACATTCAGTGGCATTTTAGCTTTATAACGTCATGGTCTAATAAGGAGTATATCCCCTTTACTTATGAGTAATACAGGACAGCTTTGAAAATCATACTTTACTTTTGTTTTCTTGAAATGGCAGTTTTATATAAGCCTCTGAGTAACATAGATACTGTTTGGCTGACCTACACTGTATTAAGAAAAGGGTGAAAAAATTCATATAAAATTTAAACACAGTCAAGTGTTAAGGATACTCCAAAAAATTCCAAGTCTGTTTGTGTGTTTGCTTAATTTGTTTCTTTTTCTTTTTCTTTTTTTTTTTTTTTGTTGCTTTTTAAACTAAGACATGGATGTGGGACTAATAGAATACTGTTGAGCATGCAAAATATGCAATTAATGTCTAATATAATTATATCATGAAGTATAATTATATCATGAAGTCATGAACTTCTGACTCACTTGTAAACATCATTTATTAGAAGATAGATGTTGAGCATCAGCTATATGCAAATGATGTTACACGATCCCTTGAGAAATATGAAATAAAGACATTTTGCCTTCATGAGCTTCCTGTGAGAAGCTCACATGTTTATCGTTTATCATTACTCACCACCCAAGAGAGAAAGCCATATAAGTGACACAGAGAAAAGGGAGGAGTATGAAGTAGGAAGATGAATCTGGTCAGGGTCACGAGGAAGGCCACATCACAGAAGGTATCACCAAAGAGAGATATTAACCACAGACACAGCCTACTGTCCATGCCATTCTTACCTTCCTGAGCCTATACATCATAAGTCCTATATGTTCCTTCACCCAGGAAAGGGTGCAGCAGAGAACCTTCTGGTTGGATTAGGGGCAAAAACCTTCTACTCATGAGAAATAGGAGAAGTGAGTTGGCGGACATGGACTGTGACCCCCTGACAGGCATGTCCCTTCACACTGTGGCATAATGTGGCCCGGTATGCTTTGAAGGTCTCATATGGTGGTGGTCTTGACATGTCTTTCAGTGGACACTGATTTTTATCACCAATCCATAACAAACTATTTTGCCGACAGAAGGAAAAGGAGGGAGGGGGCATGGGAGAGGAGTGAGGTAGCTGATAACAGTCTGCATTTAGAAAGAGTTTAGAAAGATCAATATAAGCATACTTCAGTGACCACATCTGGCTGCCAGCTAGCTGCTTCAGGATTTTTACATGTACAAACTGGGGGGCTGAAATCATCCCTTGTGCTTCTGAGTTCCTAGGTATTAAAGAGAGTTCACACGGACACAAAACAAACTTGTAATGCTCTATGTTTATATCAGTTTATACATGCATAAACAACTGTCAAAGCTCATGGAACTGTATATCTTAGATCTGTTCATTTTACCTCACATAGATTATATCTCAATAAAAATAAATAAATTAATTAAACAACTTAACTGGGAGGGGATGATGAGGACAAGAAATGGGGGTTATATGAAACATGATTGACCTGTCATTGATAACTGTTAGGAGTGAATGATTGTGATTATGTGGTGGGAATCCCTTTACCATTCTTTCTTTAAGACAAAAAGGCAAGGAACTGGTTATTTTAAAATCAGAATACAGGTTTGCCTTTACAGGGGAGGAAGGGGCAGCATTCAAAGCAGGCAGAGGGGGACTGGCAGTGTCTGCTTATTGACACCTGGAGGGTGGTTACATGGTTGTTTACTTTGTGATATGATAAATCACTGAACATATATCATTGTTTCCCGTATGTATGTTACATTTCACAATAAAAGTTTCTCAAATGTCTGTACCATAAAAAACACACCATAAAAGACATGCATATAAATTAACTAAAGGATTATACATTACAAACATTTCTAGGTGCTGTTTTATGCATAAATCACAGTATCCAAAACAGAGGTGAATATAAATCTTCTACCTATCTTTTAAGAAACAAAACAGATGAAAACAGGATAAGGGAAGGAAAAGTAAGATAAAAATAGAGAGAGAGGCAAACCATAAGAGATTCTTAAATACAGAGAACAAACTGAGGGTTGCTGGAGGGGTGTGAGTGGAGGAGATGGACTAAATGGGTGATGGGACTTAAGGACGGCACTTGTCAGGATGAGCACTGGGTATCATATGTAGGTGATGAATCACTAAATTCTATTCCCAAAACCATTATTACACTACATGTTAACTAAGTTGGATTTAAATAAAATGAAAAAATAAAATATAAAAAAATAATCAATCCCCCCCTCGCTCCCTGCCTGGATTTTGCACTGTTGCTTGTCTCTTAAGAGAACGGTTAGATGCTGAGAAGTCAACCAGAGAGTGGAGAGAGCTTAAAATATTGTACATCTTTGGATGTTTCATAGCTTAGGTCCTCTAATCACAGTTTCACCTCCTTCCTTGTAAATAGGAGCCAACAAGCATTTTCTCACCTGAGTTTATTAAACATATCCAGCCTTCTTTTGGAAATAATCTGTATTTTGATTGTGATGATAGTTACACAACTATATACATTTGTCACAGTGCACTAAACTGTACACATAAAAAACATGATTTTTGACCCACGGCACAATGCAGCAGGGTGACTCGGTCCCCATCCACCGTGCCCTGGTAACCTTCCTCTTCCCAAAGAATTGGGGCTCGTGTAGAGGACAGTGTAGATAGCTGCTGTGCATTCCAGTGTCCCAGATGTGGGTGCCACTTGGCCGTTTGGTTGTGGTGAATCCTGCTTTATCATCCGGCTCCCTGGCGTTTTCCACAGTTTCTGTGAGAGGTGGGCACTGTGCTGTCCATATGTGCTGTGGGTCATTTTGTCCTCCTCCTTGTCCTGGCTGTGTGTGCTGTAGCTCCTGTCATTGCTGTAAGTTCAACTTTATCAATAAAAAGAATGTCTCAAATTGGATGAAAAAAAAAGATGATTTTTACTATATGTAAATTTTTAAAAAAGAAGTGGTGGGGAATAATGAAATAAATTAAACATAAAATTAAGTCTAAATATTAGTTGCAGATTTGATTACAATATCATACTCAGAGTAGTACATAATTCTTATAAAAAGGATAAATATCTAGGTAGGTAATATTAACCATTTGAAAGAAGCTGCACTCAAAATCAGAGTTTACATGTTGTACTTTTTAAATCACTAAATTAGGAAAAATAAAAAATAAATGTATCTAAGCTTTCAATTCAAGCAGTTGTAAAGGGAATGATAAAATAAATCAAAGGAGACCAGGAAGAAGAAACTAATAATGATAAAATGAGATTTTAGTGGGTTAGAAAACAGGAATGGAAAGATTTAATTAATAATTCACAAAAATAATTATTGAGAAAACTATGAGATAATTGCTGACCTACTCCTGAAGGAATCAAGTGACACTAGGAATTAAAATAAGATATAACCACGGAAAGAGAAGACACAAAATATAGGAGAAAAAGACATAAATTTAATGCCATGTTAACTTTTCCATAAATTTATTTAAAATTGCATTTATTTTCCCTGATTATTTAAGTAACAATTTTCATTGCAGAAATATGTGGAAGAGAAGGCTTAAAGTGAAAATCACTCATAATCCTATTAGTAATAACTATCATTAATGTGGTCTACGTTTTTTAAGTATAATTTGCTACTTATCTCCTTATTTATCTAGACATTGTAGTTTTTATAAACATAGGATAATTTTCTATGCACTGTAAATTTTTAGGAGCAGAATGTCTGGGTAAAGTATATAAAAATTGTTTAAGAATTTTGATTTTTTCTTTCAACTTACCCTACAGAAGTATCATAGTCCTTTATTATTTTGTGAACAGAGTGTCTACTTCTTTACCCATTTGCCAATGTTGGATTTTTTTTCAATCTTTGTAAGTAAATGGAAAATTGTATTTCATTTTTGAAATAAATTTGATTCTTTTTAATACCAAAAAAATAAATAAATAAACATACCCAGCCTGTCCCAAGGCCTTTGCACTTGCTGTGTCTTTTGCCTGAGACTTGGCTCCCTCTGCAACCTGCAATGGTTACCTCCTCACTCACTTGCTTCAGGACTTGACTCAAATCACACTTTCTCAGTATTAAAACTTAAAATTGCCACCACAAAATTGACATTTCCTAACTCCTTTCTCTGCTTTGGTGAACATCAGCTGCACAAGGGCAGAGATTTTCATCAGTTTTATCCACTGCACCCTACAATAGTACCTGGCACATAACAGGTCCTCACTAATTATTTGCTGAATTAGTTGAATAAGAGGAGAGATTAGAGTAGATATCAGTATTAGAAAAAGCAGTCTTTGGCATAATAAATTTATGTTTAAAAATGACCTTGTGGCTAAAGAATCTATTTTATATTACTCCATAAATACCTTTTACTATTTATTTTGTAATTGCTGCATGTAGAATACATTTTGCATGTTATGGGTTGTGGAGCCCAACCTGGGACCCTTTTTTGTT
The DNA here is from genome assembly GCF_003009895.1 of Hyaena hyaena. Lineage (NCBI taxonomy): Eukaryota > Metazoa > Chordata > Mammalia > Carnivora > Hyaenidae > Hyaena > Hyaena hyaena. The sequence goes on along the minus strand of NW_024081682.1, from coordinate 258,846 downwards.
TCATGGATTTAATCAGAACTCCTGTGATCTGAATTCCAAACACCATCATGAGAAACAGCCCTTGAAACACTAGCTCTTAATGTGTTAGAATTGTACATCAAGCGACCACCAGGTCAAGCTGTGTATTCCATAGGCGCTCCCCAGATTTCTATTACTGTAATCATTACACCAGCTAAAGGACATATTTTAAAGCTGATATCCTGCTGTTGTTATGAAGGGAATTGATTCTAATTGCCAGTTTCCTGCATTTTTCTTAAACATTTAGTCTTTGCAAGAAAAAAAAAACCTCATGATGAAAATTCCACACGTTACTAGGATTACTTCATAAACAGAACACTCTTGACTTTGGAATTCCCCCCAGACTCTGAATGGAGCTTACCCATACAGAAAACCTGAATTCATTCTGAAATGGGAGGAAATAAGGGGCAAAATGTTATCTTTTGAGCTATGACATTTGGCTTCCAGTGGAAACACAAAATGGACACACATCAAAAGTCAAACAGGCTGATAATGGACAGGAAGCACCACTGTCAACACAGCGAGCCCGACCTCCACTGGCAGCAAAACCCTGGATGAAATGCAACTGCTCTAACCTCAAGTCACCCAGGGCATGGGCATAACTGAACCTGCAGGTAAGGATGCAGTATCAGTGCCTGAGGATCACAGCACATTTCACAGACAATCGGACTGAAGTTTGGCCAACAGGGAGGGCCCAATATATTTGTCCATTGTTGGGAGATGAGCAAGGCAGAAACATAGCTCCCGGTTCCAAGTCTCCCCTGGCTCCATTATCAGGAAAACAGGACAATATAATACAGAAATAAAATACTGAAACTTCCTCTTTGCCATCATTTTGAATCTGTCCTGGCACAGATTTGTACTGACATCAGCTCCCAGTGGGTCCAATATGAAATTTATCTTCATGGCAATGTGACCCTTGGCTGCCAGTAGACTAAAAAATATAGCAAACAATGGGGCAAATAAAGATAAAGAAGTTTATGCAAGACAAATGCTGCACTTCCTACATATAGCTTTATAATTCCCTTGTCCCAGGCATGAATAGGAAACAAGTGGATGCGGTCAGCCATCGGGAACCTCTACTGTGTTATCTGCACACTGCTCATGGTGATAAAGTAGATAATCTTCTTGTACAGATTGGAACAGGATGACTAACTGATACTGCTATGAATAAATGATGTGTGATACGTACATGATGTGTAGGCAGGGACTGTCATGAAATGTTTTCTTCAGCTCACTAGCTTCGTGCACTAAAGACCTTACTTTGTTTTCACATTCAGGCCGCCTTAGCTTCAGGGTTCAGGAAATGATTGTGTGCATGCACATATTTGTGTATGTGAATGATTTAATATTTTTCAAGTGTCACACTTATTGTCTTGCTTAGCCATTCTTTTTAAACACAAGTCAGATTTTAATTAAATCACATATGTTTTGAACTCAACACGTATGTATATTTTACTTTGACTATCTTTAGGTTACGGTTTAATAACTTTGGTCTTATTTTGCCCTGGTGCATATTTTAACTTTCCCTATTAATGTCCTACATTTATACAGCTGTTTTCAAAGCAGCTGTGAAATATATTTAAAATTTCTTCCCAAGGGGAAGAAACTTACTGTAAGCAGTATAGGAAAAAAAGGGCGGGGGAGGGGAAGACAAACATTCTTCTATGGAGTTCTGTAAGTGTAGTTCAGATATACCAGGAAATCAGCTAAGCTAAGCAAACATAGATATTTTATGTAGCAAGAACAAAGTAATAATACTTTTACGTCAATAAATCACTGTCATAATTGTCCTAAAACAATTTGATTTGAGGAATAGACTTTGGGGAAATCCTCCTTCCCAAAATATCTACCTTATCTGGCTTTTCCTGATAGCTGAAATTCCACTGTTTGAGAAGGCTGCTATAAAGCCAAGGGGTGCAAATATCTCTGTGAAAGGAGGAGCCACTGGAATATTTACACTTCAGGGTGAGGTGTTTAATCAAATGTGATAACTAACTGGGATATGTTTTTTTTCTGTGAAGTACTGATTTCCAAGAGGGAAGGGGTGTCAAGATAATGGTGGGAAGACCTGACAGTGAAGGTAAGAAGGTGTTAAAGACAAAAGTCAACATCCTTCTAATATGTAGTTGGGTATAAGTTTTAGTCCGTGGGTCTGTTAAACATGTGCAGTTAAATATTTGCCCTGAGATTCTCAACGTGGAAGTTCAACATGAAAGAATCATGGAGTATGGCCCCTTTTTCCAAAGGCCTGAGCTTCCACTTAACCTCAGAATTTCTGAAGTCAAACCCTGTTTAGTTATTAAAAAGATACACCTGATAGACTTTTTCTGTGCATATGGGTAAGGGGGAGGCAGAAGAAAGTTTGAGAAGTTCTATTCAAGCTTATCTGTCACTAAAATAATTTGAGCTCCAGTGTAACACTGACTGGGAGCAGCTCTGTACTTCTAAGAGGAAAGAAAGGAGAATTGCAGAAGTTAATTTTAGTCATTTCAATGGACATATTCCCTCCTTTTCCCAGTCTATCTGTCCTCTTCTCCCACCACATATCTGCTACCATATGGCCAAGGAGAATGTAGAATTTCCCCAGGCATCGGAGAACCCTGGATCTTGTCGCAGAGAAGGGCAGTGCTGCAATTGTGTGGTGGACAGATCAGGTGATAAGAATTCTGGAGCTATGGACTTAGGGTAAGTGGATTGGCCTCCTTAAGTCTGTAGGAATCCATGTTTAAAGGGAGATAACCATGTACTTCAGAATTCAACCAACCACGTGTTACCTTCATAATTTTACTATAATCTATGATTGACAAATATAATTACTCATACATTTTTAATTTATTTTCTTTCACTTCTTCAACTCTGAAATAAAATCCAAGGTCACTTTACACCTATTTATTCCTCCAAACCACTTGCCACAGTTTTTAATTACATTTATTTGTATGTCTGGCATACTAGACATGGTTAAGAAATAATTGCTGAATTTTACTTACTCAATATTGTCAAAGAATAATTATTTTGTTTTGTTTTCAAAAATTTAAAACATGGCTCACCTATAAATACAGAATGAACACATGTTAATGATTTCAATTCTATTATATGGGGTCCTGGACCATGGAAAACTAGTTTCAAAGAGAAATAGAGAATCAGAGGTTTTATAGGCATTTGACAAAGATAGATTAAGATGTCCAGGTTAGACATAAAACTAGTTAATATCCCACAGGGCAATCAAATAGTCACCTTAAGTTTCCATGGTATAGTGATTATTACATCTGCTTTACACACAGAAGATTCTTGGTTTGATTCCCAGTGGGACCACAAGACTACCTATATATCCATGTAAACAGTTACCTTCAGGGTTATCTTTTCTATTAGGCAGAAGATTCTTACACCTTCACTAGATGGAAATTAACATCTATCATTGCCATTAGATGGTGAATCTAATGAGAGTAAATATCATGCCTTTAATTTTACTCAAGTTAATTAATTTTATAAAGAAACTTTATGCCATATACACAAATGGAAAACAATTATGACTTTCCACCAAGCCAAAGAAACACCCTAAAGTTGGCACTATAGGTAACATGTTCAAAAGAAAGATGAAAGCAACACATAGAGGTTTCTTTAATGGTAGGAAAGCACACAGTTTACTAAGCACAGCTTAGTAAGAAGAAGAGGAGGCACAGAAAACCTCCTTTGTGGAAGGCACACTTTCATGGCCTTCAAGTGCACATCATTGAAAATGTCTGCTTCCTGGGACACTGGCTAAAGTCAAAGTCATTTTCCTAAGTGAACTATGCCCTTACCAAGCATAGGTTTCAGAGTTGCTAGAGGTCTTTTCTGGCAGTCAACATAAACCATTATAATGAATACTGTGGTCAGCCAAAGACTCAATCTAGAGCCTGTTCCCTCTTTGCTCAAAAGGGAGAAGTGGTAGAGACGTGTTGAACAAATCCTAGCACCATACAGAGACTTTCCTCATGACAATTAGCAGGGTGCCTGACCACGAATGAAAGGTGAACAACCACCTCACCAAATGACTCTATTGTTTTTAGTGGCATGTTTGTTCCACATATTGGGAAACACAGGGCTAGAGATGATGGCTAATAACCTTTTATGCTCTCATAGTGTTTTTCTTATTATAAGAATAACATTCTAGAGAGGAAAGGGACCTTAATCTGAGCTTCTGCTCTAAGACTTTGGAGAAAAGGTTCAGACATAGGGACAGAGATCAAAATTCCTTACTCTGAACTACAGTATAAGTCTATTGCCAATCTAACCATGACTTCTCCTAGATGACATTAGGGTATTTTTGTTCCCTTTCCATTCAATTTTATTTCTGGGTTTATCAGTCTAGTCAGAACAAGACTGTATATGGTAACAGGACTGAGTGGCTTCTGAGAATGCTAGGAGCCCTGGTAGGCAACACTGGAATAGCCTTAGTAATAGGAAACCAGACCTGCTAGGATTCTGATTACCATCTCCACCCCTTACCGTCTTGGGTAAATTATTTAACCTCTCAGAACTTCATTTTAGTTATCTGTAAAATGGGGATAGTATTCATGCTTCTCTCACTGAATTACTGTCAAGATTAAATAGGTAGGCGCAAAGCACTTAGACGAGCAGCTGGCACATCATCAGTAGTGTATGAATGCAAGCTGCTATTGTGATTGTCCTACCTGCCTTTCAAAAGATGGTTCCATTCTCCTTTCACTTTCACCCTGCAGCTATTCTTGTTGGTTTTAGAAAATAGCATTTACACAGTAGACAAGATCATATTCTTCTCCACATGTTGGCACAGAAACCTGGCAGAGGGAAAATTCCCAGCTTGCTTGCAGAATAAAGTCCAAATGGATTGGTTTTTTAAGGAAAATGGTACTGTTTAAGCAAAGAACTCCAATCAGGATTGCTCCCAGATGATGGCAAGTGAGCTACAACTTGGGACCATAGTAAACATGGAGAAACTGGCTGAAGGCAGAGCAAGACAGTGAATGAGATATAACAATAGAAAAAGATTTTAATGGAACCAAAAATAAAGAGAATTTAAAAGTTGCCCTTGAATAAGAAATAGCTTTAAGTATCACTAACTCATGACTGCTAGATACCCTCTGTAGGGAACACCAATATTCCACAATCAGGTAAATGTTTGAAATGGTTCCAATCCAGATAACAGCATTAAGTAATCTGGATATTCATGATGGAATCTTCTGATTTTTACTTAGTAACTTTTAAGGAGTGAATTCAGACAGATCTTCTCATGGAAAAATGGAGGCTGGCTTTCTCTGTTTCAAAAACTTCTTTTGAAAAACATTTGTGGTGTGATTGCTATATTCAAACCCTATGGTAGGAGCTTTTCTCAAGGAGTTTGTAATCAAATGAGTAAAAAACAGAACACATGAATAAGTAATAGGAATATTAAACACTGACAGAGCTGAACACAGGATTTTGGCATCCATTTGTTATCAGACCATGACTCTGGAGAAAGGTAAGTGGCTAGATAATAGGAAGAAAATTCTGACACTTTGTTCAGTTCTGGTTGCACCATTTTGAGAGAGACACCCAGGGAGTATAAGACGATGGTTACAGTAAACCAAAGTGGCACTTGTGATAATTCTCCGAGGATAAAATGAAGAAGGGATCCCTAAAATCATTAGGCTGGCAAATCAGTAGAGAATCATGGTAAATATCATGGGGAGAAAGTAGATTCTTTGTCTCTACTGCTTTTCCAGGTTGACTGGATGGAAATAATGAGGAAGCAGCCTTGAGCACATTATGAGAGTATAATAAATTATGAACGTTACTGAGAGTGGAATAGGTTATATTTTGATATAGTGAGCTCCTGACTACTGAAAGCATTCAAGTAATTTTTGGATCACCACATACAGCAACCTGGTTGCTAACCAAGTGATCTCTACATAGGGAACACTTGAATAGTTACTTCCTACTCTAATATCCCGTGAATAGTAAAATTAAAACAATTAAAATAATTGCTTCTTAAAAAATTAAGAATGCATTTCTTTTACAGAATGACACACCCATATGTCATTTTGTCCATAATCAGCTCAACAGATTTAGACCCAAATTCTAGCCCAGCTCCTTACTGAGTAGGCTGTCATTTCATGGAAATATGTCCTTGACCCCTTCAAATGAAAACTATAGCCTCCTGTTATTCTTTCTCATAGCATTCCTTTTCTCTTCCTATCATTATCACAATGTGTAATCATATCTCTGCCACTTACCAAAATCTCAAAAAAAAGGCATGAAACACTGAATTGTTCATCTTTGCATACTTACCACCCAGTGCCAGAGACAATGAGCAGCACACTGAAGGTGCGCACATAGTTGTTGAAATGAATAAAAGAATGCAAATGTCTGCTCTTTGGTTCTAGTTTTTCCTACAAAGTGGAGAAAAAAATTATCTGCCTTCAGAGTTTCGTTTTCAAAGAGTAACTGTATTTGTGAGTGTTCATATGTGACTGTACTTATGATCAGCATGCATATGATAATATGTCTAAATGTGTATTGCATACATTGATATACATATAATACCTGAATTTCAACTTCCACATGTTGTGGCACATAGAAAATTCATCGGTTATCATTGGTTTATTATTATTATGGCCTCCCCACCAACCACAAACGTCAATATTGAGGGTGTTACCTTTGTCAGAGAAGAATGGGCACCAGGAAATGGAGATGTGAAATCAAGTTCCCACACTCAAAGTTCTGTAAATCAAACTGTAGGAAAAGGTAATAGTACCCAATGCAGAGATTCATTTGTTCACTCAACAGTGTGTCAGGAAAGAGGGATGCAAAGGAGCCTGCCCTCACATATCAGAGTCTGTTACAAAAGATGAACATGGAAATGTCCCTGTTATAACGGTGAGATGACAGCAAGAAGAGACCAGATTAAAGAGTGAACACTAAGCCCAGACTTTTTGAATCTGGGGAAACCAAGGCAAGTGATACTTGATTAGAAACTCAGATCAAGGACTTATAGGAGACAAGGCTATAATTCAAAACATACAAACATGTATGAATGTACCGGTGTCTACAATATTGGCACTTCCACACCAGTTGATAAGTCATTGCCCCATGCCTAACCCCAGAATTTAGCACCCTGTTTGCCCAGACCTTCCTATGGAGTCATGCACCCAACAAATCAGCTAGTAAGGAGTTCATTACTGGAGCTTCAGGAGTCCTAAAGGTCTTCTGCCTGAGCATTATAGCATACTGATTATTATTTTTTTCAGGAGTATTTGAGAGTGGGGCTGTGGAGAAGGAGGAAAAGCTTGAGGAATTGGGGAACTATATAAAAGTAAGAGACAATGTGGTTTGAAATCACTGAAATCCAAGGTGAGAAAGCAAACAAATGGGTGAGTGGACCTAGGTGCATCAGATGATGAAGAGCAAACTATTACACAAATAGGGTCCCGGCATTATGCTATAGGCATTGACATTTACCACTTTCCAGCTCTGCAGTCAAGGGCAAATTATTTGACCACACTAAGCCTCAACTTCCTCATCTGTATAATGGGAGTAATGGAGGTGCCTCACCTCACTGTGTAATTGTGAATATTGCCATGATTCATGACAAGCAATAAATACAGAATCTGGCACAGAGAAAGCTATCACTACTATTATGATAAAGTGACTTTATTCTTAGTGCTTTGTATGTACCATATCATTCAACCCTCAACATCTGAATGCATTATTGAAAAAGATGATAACCTCCAGGTAACATAGCACATGAGGATGGATGGGTTTCTGACCCTGAGTTTGTGTTAAAGTTAATTAGGTCCATAATTACTCTGAGAATCATGGGTGTTTAGCTGGGCTGACACAGCTTTGCTGTTATGGCAACATAGGCCTTCTTGATGTCCCTGCCTGATAATTTCACAGGCAATGCTCTTCATAATAAAAACTGCATGACCCTAACCTAACCAGAGCACTCTGAGAATAGAGAGGTACAGACAGTAAGGCATCAATAGAGCTCAAGAAATACTGTGTAAACAATGAAGAAAAAGAAGAATTGCCTTTAAAAAAGTAGCTATGAAAATGCCATACTAGACATAAAGGCCATTTCTAAATCACACTTTCCATGTTACAGTTTGGACTTTGTTTTGCTTCCTTCAATGAAAAGATGTTAAAAGGTTAATTTAAAAATGAAAATTAAATGCAAAAGTGGACAGAAAGGAGAGAATTATGTTCCAGGTTAGCGTACACAAGGAAGACTTCCTTGATAAATACAGTACAGAGAAGAGAAGGACTTTGGGAGGACACATTTCCTAGAGGTCTTCTTTTCTGCTTTTTAAATTCTCCTCCTCAGCTAGCTATATCATGTAACTTCACATGGCATCCCATCAGACCTCAGACTTGTGAAGGAAGTTCTGTTCTAAACTTTAGTGATTCTCCCGACTACTGTCTGTTTGAGCCTGTCAGATCAAATATTGATGTAGAACTCTGACTTCTAGATATATCCAGGAAACACCGTGTTCTCATAAAATGGTGGTAATATCCAAAGACAACGGACTTCCCAAGTACACCTGCATTTGGAGATAGCTGGCTCCAAGGCTTCCATCTTTATTGGGATCAAGTTAATTTAAAATACAATGAAATCCCAGCCCTCCATCAATAATAGCCTCTTTACTCGTAGGAGACAGGTCTGATTTAACCTTTAAGGAAACTCATTTTGGCTTTCTTCCCTGTCTATTGATTTTTTGTTGTTGTTCTCTTCCATATTATTGAATAGGAATGGATTAGGGTAATGACCTGCTTACCTACCTTTCTTTTTTCTTTTTTCCTTTCTCTTTTTTTAGTGTTAGAAAAACATGGCTACACCCATATCAGTAATGGAACTCAATGGTATCTCAGCAGTGGGGAGTGCATGAAAAGACTTTAAAACCCCAGGTACAGGGGCACCTGGGTGGCTCAGTCAGTTAAATGTCTGACTCTTGATTTTGGCTCAGGTCATGATCTCATGGTTTGTGAGTTCAAGAAATGCATTGGGTCTGTGCTGAAAATGCAGAGCCTGCTTGGGATTCTCTCTCTCCCTCTCTCTTTATGCCCCTACCCCACTCATGCTGTCTCTGTATCTCTCAAAATAAATAAATAAACTTTAAAAAAATGCTTAAAACCCCAAGTATGGTCATGACATAAGGGGAGGTCTTAATTCAAGTACTAATTTCACCTCTTACAGATCCTATGCCTGTTTATCCTGTGCCCTCCTCTCTTCTGCCTTGCCATGGAAATCTAGGATATTTATCCTCCCCCTGGATTCTGAGCTCTACCTAGGGTAGAATTCCAACATTACTCACCCAATAATGAACACATATCTTTTCTCATCCACCATCCTTACCATTATGACATATATCCAAACATCTGCACACTGCCCCCAATATATCCACCATTCAGCAATTAGAAAGGATTAAGATGATTCATTCTATGAAGAGTCAGTGGCTTAGTGTGACAGGGATTTGCATTTTAAAATAAACAATACTCAAAAGTATGTGACATTTAAGACATACAGGGGAGGGTATTGTGCAAGAGATTTTGTATGGGAAAGTGTCAAGTGGTAAGTGTTGATCCAAAAGGAAATGTAAAATGGGCACTTACTGTGTCAGATCAAATAAAAGGTATCATGGTTAGTTAATGTGGGTTAAAAAAGAAAAGTGAAGTTAGTAAATTCAGAAGAAACTCTGCCAGTTAGACTTTGTGGAGAGAGAGAAGGGAAATGAAGCAGAATAGTGGACTGCTTTGCATTTGTCTAGCTACAGTTATAAAAGGAGCCAAGAACAGTTTGAATGTGAGCAGACAGAGTAGAGTGCCCATCACAAATTTCACTGATGATAATGGCTTGAAAATGAGAAAATCACACGCATAGGAAAGAGGCAGCAATCAGAGGTGCTGCTATACACCCAGCAGTGGGACTGAGGCTCAAGGCCCAACAGCTCCCCACAGAGACCTCTCTTCACCCATCACTTTCTTTCCATTCATTGCAGTTTCTCATGTCCTTCATCTAGCTGAGTGATTTCTGAGTGGGGAACAAGCTCTCATAGCCATTTCCTTTGAAGCTCTACACATGCTGGTTTGGCTTCTAACTAACCAGTACATGAGCACCTATGTGGTTTTGCCACCAAACAGCTGTATGACCAGGGTCACCTAATCTATTTGGACCTCATCTATAAATGAGGGTGCTGGACTAATGTAATGAAGGAACTTAGGATTCCTTCAATATAGGATATATGTTATATTTAATAGATTCTGCTGTTTAGAAAATAAAAATGCTTGAAAAATAATTTGAAACTGGTTACTCCAGATCTATGTGACAAACCCTGAAGTAGTCCAAGAAATTTAGTTGCTTTGACTGAAATTTGTCTTTGGCCATATGATTTCTGGTCATTGGAATTCACTTTCCTGTAAGAATCAGACTAAACCGTGTCACCTGATATGGTGCTGCTATGATAGCATCCAAAGAAGCAGGCACAGGGAAAACTGAGAATTAGCAGTATTAAGCAGCAAGAGAGAGAAACTGAAGCCCATGATAAAGGAATTGTCTTGACTTTCTAAACTCATAGGGGAAGGAAGAGGTTTTGGTTCACATTAATAAGCAATAACACTAACTGGTAACCTTTTCATATAGCATTTACAGTGTGCCAGGCAATATTTTAAGTACCAGACACATAGGAAAGCTCATTTAATTTTCACAGCAACCCTATAAAATAGGTATTATTATATCCCTACTTTACAGATAAGGAAACTGACACAGACTAGTTAAGTAGTTTGCCCACAAGCATGCACCTATTAGAAGATGGGCTTAGGATTTCAAACCAAGAATTCATATCTTGATTTGACAGGCATGAGATAATAGTGAGACCATTCCCTTCTAAATCTCTTGGTCAATATATTATGAGGACAGCAAAATTTCTCCTAGATGTCAGTTCCCTCAAGATCAGGCTATTGAGCCTTCAGAGTAAATTCCCAAAAGACACTAGAGAGGATCTGGATTTCTAATTAATCTAAGAGTTGGCAGGATGTGCGAAATTAATGAAAAGAGTTCTGGTAAATTCCATTTAACTGTTTCTGCTCTTATAAGTACCTTGGCATGGGAAGTGCTCATAGAGAAAATCATCTTACAAATTGGTAATATACTGAATTTATTAATGCTTTTAACTGTAACAAGCACCATCCTTCAAAGGATTCCCTTTGGACAGAGATGAAAACTGAGGCCAGAGGGTTGCAGTTAAGTGACTCATTCAAGGTCCAAAGTAAATGATGTCAGAGAGGAATCAAAACTCCTATTTCCTGATCTTAGACCAAGGATTTTCAAATGAGACCAGATGGCTCCTATATTTCATTTCTCTTTCTGTCTCCTTCCCTCTATTTCTCTCCTTCAGAATTTCAAATAAATTTCATCTTAGCATCCATGTAAGTTGGGATCCCCACAGAAGTTCAAGTTAAGGATAGTTGAAGTGACTGCCTAGTTAAAGGTAAAGGATTATACAATCATGTCCATAGATTCCCCTCCTAATGCCTCCTCTCTCAATCTCACCACTATTGCTGTCTTGACTTACAGCTTAATTAATTCACCCCTAGATTGTTGCCTCTGGTTTCTATGCCTCTATTCTTCCCCTTTCCAATATCTATGTCCCTGCTACTTGCAATTTTATCTTTTTAAGGTTTCATTTAAAAACCCAAGTCTGTTTAAAATCTTCATGGGTGTCTGGTATCCTGAGGGTTACTCCCTAAGTCCTTGGTGTGTGTAAAGGCACTTGGGATTCATAGTCAAGAGAAATTTCTGTCTGTACTTCCTTGTATGCCAGGCAGTCTTTATAGATACTTTAGCCTTATAGACTTTCTGAGAAATACTATACATTTTAGAGAAGTCAGTGCGGTATTACTATTAAGGATATAAGCTTTGGAATGTGAGAACATGGGCTTGACTCCCAGCTCTGCTTCCACTAGCTCAGGACAGCTGGAAGGTTGGCTGGAGGATGCATGATCTAGGATGACCTCCGTCACATGCCTGGAAGTTAACAGGTGATTGGCCAAGGGCTGGTGGAGTCTCAGATGGTGTTCACCATGGATTTCAGCTATTTAGTCTCCCATCTTCCAGCAGGGCAGCTTGGACTTATTCATATGGTCCCCTAGGATCTCAAGGGGAAAGATTCCTTCAAGGAAAGAGCCCTAATGTCAAAGTATGTTTCAATCTTTTGCATGCATCACATTTACTAATATCCTTGGACCAAAGCAAGTCACATGAGGGAGCCAAGATTTAACGGATGGTGACCCCACCTCTTAATAGACAAAGAGAAATCTTGAACAATCTACCATACATTTTAGGTTCCAATCACCTCACATGAATAATGGAGATGCTAATATTCATTGATGAATGATAAATTTACAGTGAGGATTAAATGATATGAAATATATCAAGTGCCCAGTATAGTACTGGGCACTTACAATGCACTCTATAGATCTACTTCGCTGTTTAAGTTCCAATATGAATCATATAGCAGTTATTAAAACATAAGGAATATTCTCAGATTGTTTTGGCAGAATCAAAGTTTGTTACTGCATTCTTGCTGTATAGTTTTAAGTCGTGTGGCTTTTTCTATATTTTACTTGCTTTACTGTAGAATATTGATGAGTGTGTCTTTTTTTTTAATTTTTTTTAAATGTTTTATTTATTTCTAGGAGAGAGAGAGTATGAGCAGGGGAGGGTCAGAGAGAGAGGGAGTCACAGACTCTGAAACAGGCTCCAGGCTCTGAGCTGGCAGTCAGCACAGAGCTCGACGCGGGGCTCGAACCCACGAACCACGAGATCATGACCTAAGCAAAAGTCGGACACTTAACCGACTAAGCCACCCAGGCGCCCCAATGTGTGTGTCTAAAAGATGTTACTTAGTTTCCAGTAGAGTCCAGGTGTAAACAGCCCAGGGTGGTGGTGGGAGGAAGGCATTATACACATGCAGTATAATCCTTACAGTGGACCACAATAGGTTAAAATTGTGGATTGTGAGGATGAGAAGTACTTCACAATACCCTTTGGAATTACTGATTTTGTTACAGCTTATTTATCTGGATAGGGTTTCTGGTTGAATTCCTAATGCTCACAATTTCATTTAACCCATTTCATCAGAGTTGTGGGGGTCTGCAACTGGTTGTGTTCTAAACAGTATAGAAGGTATCAACCAATTCATCTTGTTTTAGAATTGCAAAGATGCCTGCAGTAATTTTTTTTTTCTGTATCCAGGCCCTCTCAATGGGATTTTGCAATTCTCTTACCAAGAGAGACAAAGTCTCTCTGCTTGAAACTGAGCTGGCCTTCTGACTTGCTTTGGCCAATAGAATACAAAGGAAACAATGTTGTGTGAGTCTGAGCCTCCATGCCAGGAAGCCTTGCACACTATGACTCTTGACACACTGAAGCTTCCACATGAACAATCCTGATTTCACAGATTAAAAAGTCACGTGGAAAAGAAGCAAGGCTTACCAGCCAATAGTTGGCCAGCCCCTTGCAAATGCCTGCCAACCATGAGACATGTGAATGAAGCCATCCCAGACATGTTAAGCCAGCAAGTCAACACAGACTCATGAGGAAGCCCAGCCAGTTAGCCTAGGCTTCTGAGACTGGAAGAGTTGTTCAGGCAACTAAGTTCTGGGGTGCTTTGTTATACAGCAGAATTGGACACAGAACTAATGTTGCAACCTTCCACATACTTTTTGGCAAGCCTCATGAATAACCTGACACCTCATGAGAGAGCCCAATGGTCTGTTTGTTGCAACCTATGTGCTTTGGTAGATGGGGAATTAAAATCTTTGCTAGAAAATTCTCCCATCTTTCTGTCACAAGCATGGGAGAAGAGTTTCTACTCATTGTCTTCCTTTCCTATGGATATACATTCCGTGTACTCAGTACATCGAGGTCTCCCATCTGTGAGTACACCATGAAATGCTTCTCTTTGGCTAATGTGGCATAAAGAAAATGGCACAATTTTCATAGACCAACCTAAGCTTTACCAGAACTCTGATATTAGTTGTGTGATCTGAGAAAATTATTCAACTTCTCTGAGGCTCAGTTTTTCAACTACAAAATGAGAATAATTTGTTTTATCTTATTTTATTTTGACAAATTAAACTATAGCTTGAAGTTACTAGGTTAAAACACAATATCTGTGTTGTGGTTTAAAGTCAATCTCAAGTGCTTTCGCACTTCTCCTATTGAGAAACATATACTATGTTCTTTCTGTTCCCTTGACTCTGGCCAGGCTTGTCTCTACTTTGACCAACACAATACATTGAAAGTGACACTAGTAGTTTTCAGGCCCAGATATTAAAAGACTAGCTTCCTGTCCATTGACTTCTACTTCCTGTCTGTCAGAACTCAGAGCCCTGAACCTTGAATCACCAGGTAAGAAGTCTGACTACCCTGATGAAAAGTATACCTGGAGAGGATACAGAGAGGGATAGGGACTCAGTAGAGATCAGTCTTTCAGACATCCTCATTGATATGCCATGCAGGGAAATGAAGCTGTCCTAGACCCTCCAGACCAGCCCAACCACCTGATTAATACCAAGAGTGACACCAGGGGGCATCATCACATGTAGCAGAAATTTAGTTGGAAGGACCCTACTTAGACTCCTAACTACAGAGTCCTTAGATATAATAATAAGATGACTACTATTTTGAGCACTCAGCCCTGGGTTAGATAAGAACAATTTGGGACTAAGAGTATCCTGGGGTGCAAGACTTCAGTGTTCAAACCAGTGAAGTCAGCCTCAATATATATAGAGATTATCATTGTGATTTTGTACTAAAGCAAAAATGAACAATGCTGTAGCCATTTCATAATCCTAACAAACCTACGCTAGAGCCACCATGGGATTTCATACCTTCATAGGAGGTGAAAATATTTCTGGATGAAAACACTGCATGATGCCGTTTTATAGAAGATGACCTATTGAAAATCAGTTCTAATTGATTTTCCTTATCTACAAGGCAATTTTTTTAAGAATGGCTTTCTTTAGAACCTTTATAACATGAATAAGAAAACAGCAACATGAGCCCCAGTGGCATTTCAAACTTCATCTTCAGTGAAACCATTTTTACTGAACTTCTGAAATAACTTTATCAGAGCATTGATAGATATAGCTCATGTCTTGCTATAATTAATTTCTTTCTCAATTGTTATTTGGAAGACTTTAAAAATGTATAATAACTACTACCTTAGTTTTTATCTGAAATACAAATTGTAAATTTATTTATGTTATGAAATAATTTAAATTGTTGTTTTTCTAATGGCAAAAATAATGTTCTATGTCAAAAATTTAGAAAATGTAGAAAAGAACAATATGAAAATATTCTTGATAAAATAAAGGCATTTTCCCTCTAATTGCTCTTTGGTTTTCATACAGGAAGGAAGGAAGGAAGGAAGGAAGGAAGGAAGGAAGGAAGGAAGGAAGAAAACCCTAATTCCTCATTCTTTTGGGTGAATGGAGAACTTGGCAGAGTAGTGAACTGGTATGATTTCCAAAATCCTAAGGGATTCTGGAGTCTAGGCATCAGCTCAAATTCGAGACAGGTGTCTCTCTTGATTCATATATATATATATATGAATTCATATGTGTATATGATACCAACAACAAACAAACAAAAACAAAATTTATTCATATATAACAAAATATAACAAAAACAAAATATATTTAAATATATATGATATCAACAACAAACAAAAACAAAAAGAAAACAAACAAACAAACAAAAGCCCTCTCTTGGAATTACTGTTTTCCTATTCAAACCTGTTATTTTAAATTGTATGTTTCTGACCTTTGTAATTACAGTGACACTACATTTTTCCCCTGTTATTTAGTGAAAATATTTCACACTGTTTCAGCAGGCTCTGTTTTCAAGCTCTGTCACCAGGCCCTAAGTGTTGGTGCTGCAATGCACCCACTTTGGTTCTGACCGCAGGATCTCCTTTTGGGCAAGCATATTCTAAATGCCACAAAGGAAGGTGGCGGACTTTGGTACTGAGGAGCTCCGACTGCAGATGGGATTGGGTGTAAGGGGTTTGTGAGACTCAGCTGGTGTCTGGCTTTATCTCCCCTTGAGTCTAAGGCTGCACATAAATATCACTCAAGCGTTCCCAGAAACAGTTGGCCCAGCTTGCCCGACCCTAGGGGAGTCTGGCGAAACTGAACCCGCCTCTTGGTTGCTAGAGAATTGCCTGCTTTCCCACCTGCATTCCCCACCCTCAGCTGGTAGGGTTTTAGGGTGGGTGTGTATTTCAGTTTGTCAAAAAGAGATCAGTTCCTGTGCTGAAAGGCAAGCCTGGGGCAGTGTTTGACAGAGCCTTAGGGACACCGAGAGGGACAATTACCACGTAAGTGGTTCTCACGCTGGGTCTGGCATTGGGTGCCAGCTTGCACATTAACTCCTTTGACAGTATTTTCCCCAGTTTACTCAACATTCTCAAGGGATGGCTTTGTCGATTGTTTCTCTGGCTGCTGTTTTGACAGTCGATAGCCCCTTGATGCCAGCTTAGGCTGTCTAATAAGAAAGAGGCCAACGTGAAATTTTAAACCCAACAACTGCTGGTCGTGGTATGGGGTGGCTCCAGCTCTGTTCTCTCTCTTTTCCCCCTCTCTTGAATGGTAATGGGCTTTTATCAAATGCGTCTTTCCTCATTCTCCCAGGCTTTGGGGAAGGAGGATCATGCATTAGCTGGATGGGTCAGAATCAGGGGGAGTTGAAACTTCCAACGGAAACTGACAGGGGTTGCTAACCCTGAATGTAAGCAGATATAATATATGGTATTAAGGTGACTCCAGACAAATGCCTATGTTTGGGATATTTTCTGTGTCAATTTCCAATGTGAGTCAGTGATAGACTGGACAAGAATAAGGCTCTGACCTAAACAACATGGCTTAAAGGGCAGAGGGTGGGTGGATTTATGAACAGATTCTGCATCCTACAGCCACATCAATAAGACACATAGACATCGCAGCTTCCTGGTATTTGTAAACAGTTGCAAAAGAAAGGTACAGAAATAGGAATTGCTTTCTTCTCTAAATCCCCTGGTTAGCAGAGCATTCCAGCTAAAGCACATTCCTGGCATCCTTCTAGTGCCCACCTACCAAGGTGTAAATACGGATCAGATGCTCTTTTTGAGAACAAATCTACAGTCTGAAACTAGCTATCTTGGTATTGTCATGATTTTTCCATATTGTTCATGTTGCAAGTTCTGTCCATCTGGTAAATTTAACCTATTAAATCAATTTTCCTTTTAGCTGCCACACTAAGTGCCATTTTGAATTTTACCAATTGAAACTGGGAATAAGTAAAATGTTTGCTTTTCTCCCCAATGACTCTTTATCTTTATCTAGCCCAAATTAAAGTACAAAAAATGGAATAAATTTTTACTTAAAAAACGTTTTTGCTCTTTCAAAAACAAATGTGATTTTCCATGCCTTTACTTTTATAACATAATTTCTTAAAAGATTTTCAATTTGGTTGTATAGAACTGTTTGGAAAGTAAATGCAAATTAATATGGACTTTTTGTATCTGATTATCAATACCATAGTCTTCTATTTCGATTAATAGAGTGGTAATTTATACATAACTCTTTGTTAGTTCAGAGATCCTAGTGTCTTAATTTATGTTTCTCATAAATACCAAAGCAACAGAAAAGGAAGAGTGTGATGGTAACTTATTCCAGAAATTAAAATGGCCCTCTTAATTGGTCTTCTTAATTGCCCTGACCACACCCTTTTTTGGGGGGAAGGGTAAGAAGAATAACCCACAGACTGGAGATTAAGTTATAGTCATCTGATATTAAAGGAGAAGAACATTTTAAAAATGCATTTGCTGATCATTGCCACTTGCTTTGCAGAACCTAATACATGCCTCCCTGATAACATCAAAGGAATTAAGGCCCTCTTTATGTAGCAAATGCTTTTCACAGTTCAATAACCATTCCTGTTGCCGCTATAATATTTCACTCACATTTCCCCATGCTCAGAGTAGGCCTCAGAATTGGAACTGTTTCATTTCTATTGAAAGTACCTTCCTCTCTTCTTGCTGCATTTGACCACCCCTCTCCAAATATTTGTAGGCGATAATCATTATATTCTTCAGCAAAGTGGAAAAATAATTTCTCTGCTTTGGGTTCTAGCTTCTGAGACATAGAGAATAAAAATGCCCTGCCCCGGAGTTATCACTCATTTTTCTCTGACTGTCTAAAGAACCGAACCAGGAGGTAGTGCATGAGTGGCTTGACACATGAACCAGAAACAAACAGCAAAAGACAGGAATCAAGAGCCCTAATGTGCCTGCAATAGAAACTATTGTGCAAGGCACTTCCTGGGAATTATTTAGGGATTATGGTGTCAAAATTGCTTAATCTGTAGGAAATACCCCAGGCCTTCAATTCACATCAGCAAAAGTGTATTAAGTGCTTACTCTGTGCTTAGGACTGAGTTAAGCACTTAGGGGAACAAAAAGAAAATATAAGTGTATGGCTGTATAAGCAAAAGTGTGAGTGAATTCTACTGAAGGTGGTAAAAGGTGGGGTGTGTGCCTCTGTGCACATATTTATTTTCTTCATCTTAATAACATTGTAGGTAGGCCTTCTCAACTCCTCCCTAGATATCTTTGAAATAAAACAAAACAAGTTTTACTCCAGTTTAATTTTTAGTTACAGGAACAAACACCCTGATGGTTTTGAAACCTAAGAAGGAGGAATCATTAAAATCAACATCTGTCAGAGAGCAAAATCGGGAGGAGGCAGCACTTAAAAAGACTCTCAGATCCTTAAAAGGCCTGCTATGAAGACATGAGGGAAAGGAGAATGAATGGGAAAGGAAACTAAATGGTATGTGTTCTGTATGATTTATTTTAGCAACACCAGAGAGAAGTTTGAGGGAGACTCGTGAGTCTCTAACATTTAGGAATGTTTCACCTCTTGTTTTGTTTTTCATTTTCACTCTACAAAACGAACAGAGTCCAATCTAACTTTTTCATTAAATCACCTAGATAGTTCTCAGGTTTCTCGACCCACTCTGAACCCTCTTTGAAGGAAAGATTCAGCCATGCTTGTTGTTTTAAAAGGTTTCTAATCACAGGAGAACCACATTCAACTTTGCTCATTTCCTGTGCCAATTAACAGACAGGAGTGGCTGTCTCCCCGCTGTTACCACAAGGAATTCCGGGGACTGACCCTTTCAGATGTGACTCCTAGTGCCTGGGAAAGTGGCATCAGTTTGGGGAAGAGGCAGGAAGTTGGAAATCCTGAGAGTTACAGACCGAGAGCCTGAGAACCAGGAGGGCAGGGCAGCTCATAGGCAAAGAGGGTAGAAGCCCCAGGAGTGAAGGAAGCTTTATTTTTATTTCTAAATTTTATTCTGTAATGAAAGTCTAGGTCCTGGGAATAAAACAAGAGCAAAAATACCTTGTTTTATTGGGCACTCAAGGAGATTCCTGGGCCTGGTGAACACTATATAAATCTGCCAAAAGGGCCCAAGTATTCCTGTCCCCTGAGTTTAGCTGAAGGGAAAGGAAGCTGCTGAGGTTGGGCCAGGAGGCCTAAGGTTCTTGTGGTGGCTGGGGTCCCATGCTTACAGCTGCTGATTTCCTCAGAATCCAGGAGGAGGTTGGACAACATGGGAAAAGGAGCTTAAGAAAGAAGATGAGATGGATCTAAGAGAACTGTAATTGATAAATTGGAAAGGCTGAAACCAAATCAGGAAAAGCTCTTTCCCCTACCTGGAATAATTATCCAGTCTTCCACTCTTGACTAAATCTTTGAAGTCCTTCCTTCTGCAGGAGCTTGATACATTGACTATTCTACTGTATTAATTAACCACTGACATACTGACCCTGTGTAACAAATTACCACAAAACGTAGTAGTTTAAAACAACCGCCATTTATTATTGTCCTAAGTCTACAGTGGCCTGGGAAGTTCTTCTGGTTTGGGCTAGGCTTGGCTTATGGCAGTGGGACTCCTGCAGATGATTAAGGTCAGCAGGAAGTGGGCTGGGTGCTAGCTGGTGTAGGGTGGCCTAGCAGAGAAGACCCAGCCTGTGCCACGTGCTCCCTCATCCTCCAGCAGCCTGACCTGGGCTTGTGCTCATGGAGGTGGAATAGTTCCAAGAGACAGCACCAGTGGACAGGACCTCTTGAAGATAACTGCTCCCTATATCAGGGTCAGAAGCTGAGCTCTGTTCAGCTCCAAGGAACCACATGAATTGTGGCTGGAATTGTGAGAACATAGAGCCCAGAGACCTTTCCTCTTCTTTCCACAGATATTTGAATTCCCACAGATGGGTATGAGAACCCCAATAATGGCTATGAAATGAATTTCAACAGCTCAGCAGGACAGGGATATAGGAATTAAGACTGTTTTAAAGAAAATTATAAGGAAATGTATTCCTGAGTTTTACAGGCCAAAAATTCTAGGTAAGTTCATGGCTTTTTAAGTCCCAGAACACAGATACCATATTTCTTAAGTCCAAGTACTAGGCAATAAAAAATAGTAATTAAGTAATTCTAGATAGTTACTACATTAGATATACAAATAGTCACTACAGTAGACAATACATAATGTCCCAGGTTTGTGAACATCAACTTTCCACCTCTAATTGAACAAAAAGAATTATCAATAATATGATTAGTATGATATTAAGTTATGAAAATGGTACAGGAAGAAAGAGAAAAGCTCTTGACCTCCAGGTATTTGTGTTTAATTTGGAGGTCCAGTCCTCCTGTAATCATTGCTTAGAGATAGGCACAAAGCCAGGAGTATATCCTGTGGTCAATCCAATATAAGCGTTCTGGCCTCAACAAATTTGTAAAGGCTCCATGTAATAAACTGATTGCAAAAATGGCCCCAATCTTCTGTTTTCATGCCACTTGCAATGTCATTTTGTAGCTACTGCCATCAAGGGACAAGGTCTGTTGTAATACCTGCTGAATCTGAGCTGGCCTTCTGATTCACATTAACGAACAGAATGCAGTGGAATTAACATTGCACCAGTTTTGAACCTTGTCATCCTCAAAGGCCTGTATTACTGGCTGCTCCCCTCCACCCAGGGCACCCAAGCTCAAGGACAGGAAAAGTCATGATCTTCCTATAAAATTCTACTTTCAGTCTGCCAAAAAGTCTTAAGACATGCAACTACACAGCATAGCTACCTGCTTACAGTCCAGGAAGAAATATAGGAAGAAAAACATCACAATTTCTATCCCAAATTATCCTGCCATGGCTTAATCATTTTCAAAGAAGCTTTGGGTATTCTTCAAAGTGTGTACCAGATCTAGATCTTGTTCACATCTCTCTAGCTTCCTTCCTCTCATAACCCTACTCAGAAAGAATCAGATGAGTTCCAATCAGCCCTGGCAGCTACCAAAGGAAAGGTCACAGGCGGTAATAATATAGGCAGGCTCCATAACAAGATGTTTGAAATATGCCCCAGAGCTATTAGATGAAGTAGTGGATACTAAAATGTGCTCCTAAACCCAGCTCTTTTTGTAACTTCAAGTATAAGCCAGCTGTTCATCAGCCTTAGGAAACAAATGCAGGAGTAACTAATTAAAGGAAGATGTTTCAAGGCTGAACAAGAAGGGAATGATGTTTTGATGCATGAATAGTTAGCCTTCATTGTAAAATCTTTCTTCTTCTCCGTATGCTATAACCATTTTGAGCAGCTTCAATCCAAATGGAATTTCTGTAGCCACTCAAAAAGTTGTAAGGTGTTGTTCTGACTCAGCTCTCTGGGAGTCCTTCAGGCTGACCTAGCTAGGGACATATGGTGCAAGGAGAGCTCACATATGATGGCATTGTGGCTTTAATTCTTCCAATCTCCTGAGGGTCTCCAATAGGTTATGGACTTACCACTGGGCAAACACTGGCAAACAAAAGATGTGTGGTCATTGCCCTCAAGAGCTTACAGTCTAGGGAAAACACAGGTGGTTGAATCCTCTGTTTGAATCTTTCTTTTCCCAAAATAGCTTCAAAATTGATTATCCAAAGTACACATAAAACAAGGCTCCTGTTCCTAGACTCTCAAGTATTGAGAAAGCTCCATCTGTTCTCTTCTTTAGAACAGTTGATCTCCCCATGTAAGACTCATACCATCTTATACTTTCTCTCATTATTGACTAATTGCTTTTACGCCTATCATCATTGCATCAAATTACTACAATGTTAGGATGAAGAAACAGAGAATCCTTTCCTTCACTTTCAGTTTTATGTACTACCAGGTTGTAGTGGCCACTAAATGTATCCACCATGATGACATCATTTCTTTTGCTATCCTCAACACTGAGGAAAAAGAACCTGAGTGGAATAAGATAATGATTTAAAGGAGGATCATAAGAATTAAAGCCTATAGAGGCCAAACAGGAAATGAAACTAAATAAAGTGAGCAAATAAAATGTAACAAGGGACAGTGAGGATTCAAGGGCAGCAGAAGGCATGTGCCCCACATAAAGAAATCATCTGTTAAGGCCCAGCCAATTGTTGCCAAGAGGGAATGTGGTGCTATTATTGCCAGAGCTTTTTCAATAGTGTGAAGAAATCCAGGTTTGATGTGCATTCCCTCAGTTTTGCAATTATGAGTAGTACTTGTTGTTTTTCTTTTAAATAATGTGTGGGCCACACACAAGATCACATTGGGTAGAACGTGGCTTCAGGGAAGTCAATTTGGTGTCCAGAATAAGGGATATAAAGGCACATTAAGAGGTTGCCACCACAGCTTCCCTTGCAATTGGGGCTGCAGTCAGTTTAGTCAAATATCACCCATATGGTCCCTCCTCCAAAGTTTAAAACCCAAAGAATACCCTGTAGGTTTATCACCAGTAGACATAAATAGGTGAATCACCCATCAGGCTGTAGATGTCACTAGGCCAAAAATCTTGTATTGCCCCTGCTCTGTATGGTATGATTTTCACTGAATTCTTTGGGTTTGAGGAGACAGTACATGCACCTCGGTGTGCCTGCATGGGTGTGCCTGGGCTGAGCCACCATAATGTGCCTTTGGACATGGTAGGCTCCTGGTCTGTCTCTGGTAAGGGAAGCGAATAGAGTCCATTTTGCCAGGGGTAAGCTGGGGGGGTTGGCTGTTCCCCAAGGATCCAGACTTCAAGCTGGCTTCTAATTCAGTTTTCCAAAGCAATAGATCTATTCAGAGACTCCTTATGGTTCAGTTTAATGAAACCACAGAAAATTTGCAAACTAAACTCACCAAGATGAGACAATAATAGAAAGCAGATTTTTCTTCTTTGGATGCCACTGCTAATGAGAGTGTCTTCAGGGAGGCACTGGAGTAAACCCATTCTCTGTGTCCTCAAGGTTTGGGAGAATAGAGAGCTGGCAAGGCTTTGCTTTGTGGGGCACACACCGTGCATGCTCCAGGGCCTTTGTACTTTATAAAATGTTCATTTAGTCTCCTAATTATAAAAACTTGCTTCAAGTTTTCAGATCTCCACATAACCACCTCACAGACAGCTTCCTTTACCAACTTAACTGCATTAACACCACCATTACTCTTCTTTCTCTCACTGTCTCTAGTTTTCTCCATAAAACTTATTGCTGCCTTCTACTGACACTGCACATTTATTTATTATTTTTCTTCTCCACTAGAATATAAACTCAATAAGGGCAGGGATCTGTCCATAAATTCACTGTTGTTATTGTCTGATATCTAGAACAGTTTGTGGAAATACGTAGATGCTCAAAATACATGCTCTCTGAGTGAATAAATGAGTCTGACTTATATGATAAGGCAAGATGTGCTTTAAAGAGACCCTGGATTTCTCCAAGCATCCTTTTTTTCTAGCATCACATCAGATGTCAGCAGTTAATACACACTCTTCTCCAAACCAGTATTCCATTGGAAATCTTTTACATATACTTGCTTTCAATCTTAAACTTTGTCATTTTGATTCAGCTGCTTTTGACAAAATGATGCTTCCCATATATAAACAGAAAAACTAAAAATATTTTTCTCTAAGTTGTATAAAATATACTTGGGCCATCAAAAGACCTTTGTTAAATTAATTTGATGGTTTAAGTATATGTGGATAAAATAATATTTCCTTTCCTTTCCTTGAAAGAAGGGTGAACAATTTTTAGACTCCAGTTATTATTTGGAAAATAATAGCTTTGGACATTAAATTCACTTCCTATCTGTACAACTCACCAATTTTAATACTGACATTTTAAAAATCTTATATAATTTATTTACCCACTCACTGGACTACCTTCAATACAAATTCCAATTATTTCTTTTTCTGTTTGATAACTGAAGTATTTTTTAAAAGCTCATTAACAAACTAGGAAGAAATACTTGTCCCTAGGCACTTACTAAAAGCTGGCATCTGAGTTTTCAAGTTGACAATTAGGCTTTGTGAAAAGAGTATCAAGTATATTCTTCCTTTCTCTTATTTCCCACGTAAAAGTAATTTTTAAAAGTGAATATTGCCTTCTAAAACACTGCAGAGAGGTGGTGGTAGAAAGAAGGGAATCACAGGTTAGTTGGAATTAAGCAAACATTTGAAGACTGGCTCATGACCACCCTGTGTCAAATGATATTGATCTTTGGTTCCAATCTCCATTTATTAAAGAAACAAACTAGATACATTTGCTTTAAATGACTACCCCTGTGTTTGCATGAGAAGGAGCGGGACTGGAAAATATCCAGAGATAATTGCCAATTCATTTCAATATGTGTTTGGTCCCAAGATTCCACCAAAATAGTTCTTGTTAGTGTGACCAAAGACCTCTTCACTAAAACCAAAGAATATTCCCAAATCTTCACCTTCCTTCTTGTGTCAGCATCATTTGATACTAGTGACCCCTTTCTCCTTTTTGACATGCTATCAGCCTGTGGCTTCCGAAACACAATATTTTCGTTTTCCCCCTTCCTTCATGGAACTCCTTCTGTATCTTCAGTATGGGAATCTCTTGTTCTACCCATTCAATAAATGTTTGTTAAAAGATACAACCCTCGCTTTTTTCTCTTATTCCATAATATTCTTAGAGGGTCTTACCTGTATGCCTTCCTTTAATCACCTACTGTATGAGCTAGAGTCTAATCTCCAGTCAATGTCCTTATCCTTCTACACAACCACTCACTTTCTAACTTCTGAATGTCTCAAAGACATCCTAAATTCAACTGGCTTAAAACTAATCTCAAGATCTCATAATCTTATCTTCCTCTGGGCTTTACTTCCCAGATCAAGATATCAACATTCATCCCATTATGCAAATCACCCTTGAATTGGCTCTCTTCTTTAATCCCCTGTCCAAATCAGCCTCAATTTTATTTGCTAATAAATCTCAAATTTGTTCATATCTTTTCAAAATTATAACCATTACTCTAAGGTATTATTCTCTCTGGAGAACTGAAAACTCCTTTGTACCCATTCTAACTTCACCTCCTCAACCTACGTTTCTTCACAGTAGTACAGAAGAGGCCCATCACCAGTAGCTTCAAACTCTTACATGGCTCCCTATTGGTTTCTAAGCAAACAGAACATATTAACAGCCTACAGAGCCCTTCTCTGCCTGGTCTCCACCCACCCCTCAGGCTTATAGTGTTCCCTATGGGCCAGCCATCCCTTTGGATATTTTTTTCCTGTTCCCTACTGCTCCTTCTCAATACAGGGTCTTCCATGTGATGTTCCACCCTCCCAGAAGCATTTTCTCTGCCTTACCTTGTTGACTCTTACTTATCCCTCAAATCTCTGTTCAGTGGTTACATTCTTTATAAAAATCTCCCTCACTTTCCTAACCAGATCAAATCTCCTGGCCCCTTTCCTTTCAGCACTAAGTCAAATGTAACTTTATATTTACTTAGATTATTAATTTTTACTCATTGTTTCTCATTACTCTTTATTAATGCCTACTGTCCTCATAGCTGCAAGTTTCATACAGATAGGAACCATCTCAAGTCTGCCCCTCCCTTATCTGTTTCTTGTCTAGCACAGTTTTTGTCACATAACAGACACATTCTTAATATTAGTTGAGTGAAGGAATAAAGAGAATTACAAAGTGGTATTTACCTTTGAGCTACGTGTCAAAGGTCAGATTTGGGATATGTGTATACTTTTGAGTCCTTTAAAAACAAACAATAAACTAGGCAGTGGTTGCAGCCTGGAGTTAGTACTCTAATCTCCCAATCTGATGATGCTCTGGAGCTCCAATCAGCAGACTCTGGATGAGAAAGGAATTAAGTTTCAGAAGGAATGGGAACTGAAGAGGGACACTGTCCAACCCTTTCCACCTTCTACTTCATCAGGAACAAATGACCCCTTATCTGCCTGGTAGGATAAAACACGTTCTCTTATAAAGAGCTCTTTTCCTGACAGCAATGATTATAATTTCAAAGCAAGAAACATATAGGTTGGTGGTATGGATGGAAAAAAGAAAAGAATAGAGAAAGGGAAACTTAATAAGGAAAATTGGTTCCTATATCTGAAAACTGGAAGGAAAAAAAAAGCATTTCACAAATGGAAGTGTGGGAAATAGTTTCCCTGAAATCTTTAGTGCCTAAGGTATAAATTCCCTGTGAGCACATATATGTATGGCTACCATGATTCTGGATTTCAAATAATCTCTGTTGTTCCTATAAAACCATCCCAGAATCTCCAAATTGTTGGCCTTCAGATGGGCTCTCCCAGAGTATTTCTCATATCCATAAGTGATATAAGAAACCTCTGGTCAACTATGTATTTTGATTTTTGGCTCAAAAATCAAAAGGTCACTGTATACACACTGCATTTTCCAGTTTTAGATAAAAACATTCCTGTTAATCTTAATCACAACAAATTGAAAGCACTCCAGTGTGGTAAAACAGGAGCGTGTCAGGGTACCTGGGTAGCTCTGTTAAGCATCCGACTTTGGCTCAGGTCATGATCTCATGGCTTGTGAGCTTGGGCCCCACTTTGGGTTCTGTGCGGACAGCTCAGAGCCTGAAGCCTGCTTTAGATTCTGTGTTTCCCTCTCTGTCTGCACCTCCCCTACTCATGCTCTCACTCTCTCTCAAAAATAAAAACATTAAAAAAAATTTAAAATAGGAGCATATCACTACCTGGAAGACATTATTAACATGTTAGAGATGCAGTGGAGCCCTTAGCTATGGCTAAACTCATAATACAATCTTTCTGTACTTTAGGACCGCACATCTTGAAAGCTTTTCACAGAAGTCCTACCAGATATTGCATGGATTCTGGTAGGACATAAGACTCATTTAAACTCTAGCACTAATCTCAGTGAATTCCCCTTCAGTTAGTGTTTTTGACCTGTGTGGATCATCATGATGAAAGGGCAGGGTTGAAATAAAACTTACACTGAACAGGTGGAACATGCACATAAACTGAAATTGGTAGCCCAAATTTATTTCAGGGTCATTTTTTACTTAACTTGTCCAATCCTTATAAAGTACTTTTTTAGCTACTGGGAATTAAAAACCAAGAGATTTGACATAAAAATCCAGAATCTCAGCCTCTTTTTAAAAACTGTCCTGATAACAATTGTTTAGTCTTGATTGTGTATTTTACTAGGTTATGTGCCTCTAAAGATACCTCAATTCCTTCCATGCCACATTCCCTCCACTGATTTATTTGGACTACCAACCTGATCTCTGTAAAAGGGTTAGTTACCAATCTTTGCCTGTACCCTTAGTAATAAAATCAATCCAGACTCAAACTCACTTCTAGCGCTGTTCACCACCATGAACTCTGCTTCTTTTGGACTGTGAACATTCTTCATGTTTTGATTGCTCTAGGACTAGAGTCTTGCCTTGAAATCCTAGCCCTCATGAGTAGGTATCCACTATTTGAATGATCCTGAAAACAATGTTCCACCTATGACAACAGCTCTCAACCCTAGCTTCATATTAGAAGCCCTTGAAAAACTCTGAAAACTTTTGATGTTTAAGTTACAGTGCAGACCAATTAAGTTAGAATCTCTGAGGAAAGACCCCAGTATTCAGTATTTTTTAAAGTTCTCTGCATAATTCCAGTGTACAGCCAAGGTTGAAATCCATTCTGGGCAAATGATATGGATTATCTTCTTCCCCCCATTAGTCTGTCAGAGCCCCATGTTCTGCCCTTGTTTTCACAACCATCTCACTGTCAATTAATACCCCTTATGTATGATCACTTCTTCGTATGTTTCAATGACTCTCAACTCTGGTTGGGCATTAATCACTTGAGAACTATTAAAAATACGAATGTCCTTAATTGGATCAATTAAATTAATTAAATCAGAATCTCTTAAGCTAAGGTTGAGAGCTCTAGCACTATATAATTCAGTCTAATAATACAAACATTTCTAAGAAGATGTATCAGTTTCCTGTTGTTAGAATTATCTGTCTAACAAACAACTGCAATATTAGTGACCAGAAACAAGCATGCATTATTGTACATGTGTCTGTAGGCTGACTGGGCTCATCAGGGCAGCCCTACAGATATTGGCTTGGATTGTTTATACAACAGGGGCGACTGGTAGTTGGTTGATCTAGGCCGAATGTGGCTGGCACAACACAGCTGTTTCATGCAGCTCTTCTTCTCAGAGGACTAGCAAGCAAGCCTGGGCATGCATTCCTCATGATGGCGGTTGAAGCATAAATAGATAAAGGGAAACATGTATGCATATATTAAGCCTTTGCTCTGTCAAGTCTGCTAACATCCCATGGACCAAAATAAATCCCATGGCAAAACCAACATCAATGGATCAAAGGGAAAGAATTAAATTTCTAAATAATAATCTTTCACAGAAGATATAAATATATTTCTATCTTTTCTTTCTTGAATGATAAATAGCTTACAATTTAAGATGTAGGGAATATGTTTTAAGAATTCTTAATTGACTTCACAATAGTTTTTGTGGTCTTTTCAGCATGCAGCCACTGTTGAAGCGGTCCAGTGACATGCTGCTCTATCATGTCTTTGATCCCTGGCTAGATCTCTAGATCCCTGGATCTCTGTTCTAAGCTTGTGTTAGAAGTAAACAATTCTCTTGTGCCACCCATTACTGAATTTAGAAAATAAACCAAAGGGATAATATAAATGTAATAACTATCTGTTTAAAAGAGGAAATCATGGGCTTGTCCAATGGCATAGAACATTCTTTTCTTGTTGCAAATTTTGAAAATCTCTAATATATACAATAAAGTTTATAGCTATAACAGAGAATAGAATTACATATAACTTAGGTTGCAATCTTAAGAATCTACCGAGCAATAGTGGTCAGTGCAATCTTTCATCACCTTTACTTTGTACCTTTTTAAGACTAATTTCTCCCATTTTTTGGTAGATTATGTAGGGTGAATGAGTATCTGTTGTACAAAAGATATTCAAAGATATTTAGACCTTTCTTTGGAATTAAGTTAAGGAAGCATCTGATCATGGAAATTTGATGGCTGTGCCTAAGATCATGCACATACATTCTTTTCTAGTTGCAACCAAAAAAAAAACAAAAACAAAAACAATACCAAAAACAAACAGAATTTTCAACTGCATGTTCATAAAGCCAGACATTATCACCTCTTGATTATTCATTTGCTCATACAGCTTACTTCATTTATTAAAGACAAAGTTGAAATTGAATCTATGCAATTCATGTCAGTGGCTTTATGTGCTTGTGAATAATAAATAGCTTTCAGTGTTCAGGGTTGACTTTTAGGCTATAACTTGACATCATTTGGATTTCTCTTTTGGAGACCCAACAACATCATGAAGATTTTCACTTTAAATAGGAAAACACTTAGGAGGAGAGGCAAATATTCCCTTTGGAAGCAGTAGGGGAGGAGTGAAGGGAAGGGTTTTGTTCAGTCATGAAAAATGGACATGTGTCTTACGGTGGCTGCAGTTTAAGTAAACATAAACTCTGAACCAGAGATCATACCCATCATTTCCTCAGTGCTCGCAGCACTAAACCAAAATATAGTTTTATTTGGCTAACCCCAAAGTAGGATGTGGGTGCCAGTCTTGAAAACTACATGATCAGGTTTCAAGCAGACACCACTAGGGTTGTGCTTTTGTCTTAAGCAGGAAAGTCATAAAGGCATTACTACTCATAGCACCATCATTGTGTTTAGCAAACAGATGCAACCATAACAACAGTTAACTTCAGAGAAGTCTGCAGGGTCCTTGACTCCTTTAGAAAATGCAATCTCTCCATGTTAAAACTCTGCAGAGATAAGAGGCATTTTTAAGGGACTGTAAGAGAGACAGTAGGAACCCCAAGACACAGGCTGGTAGGGAAGGCAAGGATGAGATATTCTCCTATCCTCCTATGAGTTCTGAATCCATGTCTAGAAGCATCATCTGGACTTCTCTGGATATTCATGTTTTCTAAATGGTGATCCAGCAGTGAACAAAAAAGCAACCTGTGCTTTTAGCATGTCATCATTTTTTCTTTGTAGGGAGGATTCTTCAGTGACCAGGATCATTCCATTTGTCTGACGTTCTGCAAGCCTTAACTCTGGGCTTGCTGCTTCAGAGATTTTCATGGTGTGGAGTTTTATTTATTTATTTACCATGGAGATGTTGTTTCTGCCCCCTTTCTGGAGCCGGGGAGGGATGGGCAGATGATAGAGCTGGGTGCCCTGAGTTAATGACTAGCCCTATATTCACAAGCTCGTTTACTTTTGTTCTCACCTGACACCTCAATGCTGCCAATGAGCAGGAATTAATTTTATTGAGGGCCACTCAGTTCCTTAAAAGAAAAACTGCTCACTTGGCTGGAAATGCTTTGACAGAAGGCAGAGCAGCCGGTCACACTCGAACACCATCTTCTGGATTTGGGGGCAGAAGGGGAGTGGTAGATTCAGAAGGAGGAGGAGACCAAGCAGTTATTTCATGTGAGCTATTATGGGGGCAGCCTGAATCACAGCAGAGTCTATCAACAGTCTCTTGTGCTAAGGACACAGCCTGCTGCCCCCTTTTCTGCTACTCCCCACTGAATCTGTATGTGACCCCCAGCACCCTTCCCAACAATCAACTCCCCATAAGAAGGTAATCATCTTATGGTGAATTGGAGAAGAAGAAAAGGCACTCTAGGAAAATGTTATGATAATAGAAAACTCTTCAGTGTTGTAACCATCTGGTGTACTGCAGTAACAAAGAGGGTGATAATTGAGTGCCCAGTAACTTCTTTTGGCCTCAGATAATGGGCACTCACCCTGATTTGTATTCTTCACAAGAGTAATTCACCATCATTTCACACCACATCTGTACCACATTTCCTCCATCAATACAGCCTTACACATAAGTTACCACACTTAATTAAGTCCACATCATTCTCCTCCAAAGAACAGAAAGGTTTGTGTGGAGGCCTGAGTGGCAAAGAGGCACAAATGAGATTTTAGTGACTCTTGTTTTGTGGGAGGGATTGAGATGGATGGGGGGCTCATGCCACCAAGTTTCCGCTCCAGGGTGGGGTGGGTGGGGATGCGCCTTGACAGCTTTAGGCTGGGCAACAGCTGTGGATAAGCTTAGGCAGGCAGCCTTGTGGCCAGGCGTGCTTACAGAGGGGATGGCGACCCCATTGTCACATAATCTTGCTTTTGAAAATTTTCTACAATGGATTCGATCTGATTTCTAAGGTGCTGTCACCAGAGCATCATTAAAAGTCCTTTAAGAAACTAGAGAATAGACTAGATCACCAAAGGCAGCTTTGTCCCCTCCTCTCTGTCTTGCTTTGAAGCTCTTTCCCTTCCAGCTGACAGAAGGGGCACAGCCTGTAAGCTCTGAACAATTAACACGGATCATTTTATTTTTCTTTAACCAACAAGACAAAGTTACTGGGAAAATCAAGGCAACACTCTGGAAGACAGGAGCTTTAAACTTTACTTCACCATCTTCTTGGTGTGATAAGAACAATTCCATGTTGCTATGGTTAGCCATAAGATTCATTTTAGCAAAAAGTTTGTTAGCTGGTGTATGTGTGTGTGTGTTTGTGTGTGTGTGTGTGTGTGTGTTTCTCCCCAAAACCACTCCTAGAGGCTTAACAGTTCCCTCCTCTTAGAGGCTGTGCAAGCAGCAAATGGAAAGGAAAACTGAGCCTAATGAGGAGGACATTAATCAACAACCTAAGTACCAATGTATGAAAGCAGAGACTCCCCCAGTCTCTCTACTATCTTAGTCATAGGTAAATTAGCAACTCTTTTTCCTCCCTTTAAATGATAAGGAGGGAGCCAGTGTGGGGATCTTGGAGATATTTCTCACAACAAGTGTCAAAATACCCTGAAAGCTCCCGGGGGTCCACCTCCCACACACAGTATGCCCTTCATTTGTTTATCTAAATGCTGACAAATTGCAGTATTTTAACAGCCTATCTTGGGTTTGGCTTCATTTGCATGGCGTGCCCTCTATCTTTGAGCTGATAATGAGGCTCAACATAAAGCCCTCATTGAGGGCTCTGCAGAGCTGACAGTGATGAATACAGAGCTGGAGAATTAGGTGGTTAGGAGAAGAATATGCTATTGTGCACAGCTCCTATCCTTTTATCTTCCCTGCTGCTCATTTTCAGGTCTTTCAAGGAAACTGCCTCCCTACCCTTTCTGGCCAGTGTCTTTTACCTCTCTTTCACTTTGAATGGGCACCATCTTCCAAATCGTCAGCTCAGCCTGGTGCTATTTTAGTCACCATAATTATCGTCCTGTCTCATCCTATGAAATGCTAGAGGTTTCCTTTCACTGTGCGAGCCACTGAAAAGCGGTGAAGCATTGTCTCAGGAACAGTTGGCCCCTCCACCCGCTGGATTCTCAGATATTCTCTTCTGCATTGTAGAACCCAGCCACCTTCTGTCAGAAACACTCAGCCACTGTCACTGGACAGAGTTCTTACTGACCACACCAGCTAAGTGTAAGGAGGTTACAGAAATTTAGTATTCTTCAGAAAATCGGTATTTTGAAAGTTGTATGCTCAAGCATCTGTAATTTCAGTTGATGCTGCTTACTTAACATTTTAAAATTAAGCACAGAAAGGATGTGTTTCCCAATGTGATACGTGGGAAAGAAACTTTTAGAGATGAGACAGTGGGATAATGAATATGTTTGGAAAGGATCTTATAGATGAATCTGGCTGACCATTTTCAAAATAAGGGAAGGGGCACAAAAGGTGAAGTGATTTGTCCAACATCACACGAGTCTGTGAATGAAACCCCAACTCACACAGGTCCAGGGAAGCACACAAACTAGCTGAGTGAGCTCACAGCAAAACAGGCTGGTGCATTCTACTCTGTTTCCGTTTCCTTAAATAAGGACTCCCAATCCACTTCATCTAAATGATCACTTTTTTTTTTTTTTTTGCTAGTATCCCATGAAAGAATCATATGTAATTCCCAGACCCCAGACTCCCTCCATCCTGATTCTTGGATCTAGAATTCATTCTTATTCTCTGGTGATGAGACTGGCAATTCTCATTTCATCTGTTTCCTGCCTGTTTTCCTTGTTAGGTGACTGTTTAGGTACACCCTAAAGTCCTAGCTTCTTGGATTTCCCTATTTTCTTTAATTCTATTCAATGGTATAGGCAAGACCTTGAATCCACTAGATGTCAACAAAATGGTCAGAAAAACTATAAAACTGATGGGCAAAGAGAGTGCTAGATAATGGCTGAGATTCCATCCACGTTTTTTTTTTGTTTGTTTGGTTTTTTTTTTTTTTTTTTTGTGATGCCATGAAATTCTGAAAGCTTTTTGTTAATGCTTACATATCTATGATAAATTTATTTCTAGGTCCTTATCTTTTGGAAATTTTCTCCACTTATTAACTTAATACATACTTACCATGGAAAAGAAGGAAATTAGAAAAGGGTATTTCATTCCTTACCGTCTCTAGTTTATCCTTTGATCTTTACTATATATCGCTATATATGTCTTTGTTCTTTCAAATACATTATCATTATATTCTGTTTCAGGGCCACATATTTCCTTCCATTGAAATATCTAGTTTTTAAAAGCAAATACTATATAGTATACATAATGGCTCTAAGAAGTACTGTTTACATAGCTGGTAATAAATGGCTGGAAGGTCTCATGAAAGATGGTGAATAATAAGAGTTTAACATATAATGACAGGTTTTTGTGCAAAAGAAATTGTGACTTACATTACTGAAAAGTACTGAGTTACATAATCTGTTAAGTTGGAAAGCCGCATGCTTTGTTTATATTTCCTGGATGCAAGAATCCATAGGATATATATAAGATAGAGTTGAACAGAATGAAAGGCACTGATTCCATTCCTTACTATCTAAGTTTGGAAATTTGAAATTTGCTTAGCATTTCTGAGTCATCATTTCTTCATCTGTGAATGACAGTAACAATGCCTCTCTTTAAGACTGTTATAATGACTTAGGATAATGTATATTAGCCACTTAGCACAGTGTCTGATGAATAATAGTTTCTGCAAGTGTAGGAGTTTAATAAAGATATTTGTGAAATCTTCTGGAATTCATCTCTGTGATATATTCTTATGCCTCTAGTAGTGTGTTAGTGTAGTCTGAATCTTCCTGGTAGTTTATAGGAGGAGACCAGTGGATCAGTTTCCATTGTGAAGATACATTTGCCATTCTGTATAAAAAACCTAAAGGCCTAGCCCCAGCACTGCTTCAAGGGACATCGAGAGAATGGTGGGAAAAGCCATCTGTTCTGCCGGGATGGAGATGTGATTGATAAAATTTTATGCACGTGCTCCTTGCAAGTCAACAACTGGGGTCTGCCTGAGTGTGGATATGCTGTCCCTAGAGGCATTTAAGAGGACATATGTAGTGGCATTTGAGTGCTAATTTTTTGCTTTGGAAAGAAAGGAAGATTTGCATTGGAGACATTAATAAAAACACAGATTGAGGCTATAACACATGGAAAATAATAATCCTCAGCATAATAACAGCAGTCTCATTGTAGAACTCAGGAGAATATGTACATTTACTGGTCCCATTTAAAACATCCAGATTATTTGAGAGTGTAGTATAGCAGAAGGCATTCTCCTAGTTAAAAATCGAGTGGTAATTCAGTTTAGTTCCTTTTCAATTATGCAACAAATCACCAATCTACTTTGAATTTGATTTTTTAAAGTTGTTCACTTCAATAGTGTATTTTCTAATGTATCTTGCAATAAAATGAAGCGAAGATTAACAAAATATTTATAACAATTTGAGTGTGAAAGCTTATAAGAAGGAAGCTTGAGATACAGTTCTGTTCTACTTAATTACACAGTAGGAGACATCAACATATTCAGATGGCAGTCATAATTAGCCTTGAGCAAAAAGAGAGGCCTTTCCTGATCAATCTAAACTCTACCAGTTTTCCCCTACTGTTTTCACCTTCTTCCTCAGTGATAGAAAGCCCATTTTAGCTAGGTGAATGACTTCCTGGATAAAGACTACATTTCCCAGCCTCCCTTGTGGTTAAGTGACCATGTGTCTCAGCTCTGCCATCACATGTAACTGGAATCAATATATGCCCATTTTGTGGCATGTCTTCTGACTTGGCTTCTAGCATGCTAGCTGGGATGTGACAGGAAAAATGGAAACTCCTACAGTTCCTATTTGCACCTTTGACCTTGTGAATGGCATCTATATAACAACATAACAACAACTAAAAGAAACAGAAAAGTCTTGAGTCTCTGACATGATAGAGCATCATACTATAATTTTAGCATGCAGCATTTATAAAATGTCCAGCATTTATAAAATGTGAAGGAAAAATATACACTTCTATGTTTTTAAGCCACTGTTTATTAGGTTTGGGTTTTTACAGATTACACTAATCTTACTTGATGTTTCCATAATTTGCATTCCCTTTTGAAATTCAAATGATTATCAGATTTTCCAGAATCTTCCCGCAGCATATCAAGAAGGGATTTATATTATGGGGGTATATCTGCTGCCCCTCAGTGTCAGGCCCAGAGACTCATTCCCAATATTACTTTCAGGGGGATGAGGTACAAATCTAATTACCATATTTTTCCAGCATGTATAAAATTCCACTGTGACCATGAGCTCTGCATAGGGATTAGGTATGTACTATTCGTACTACCCCAAACAAAAATGTCAGAAGTTCAAATCATTCCTAATTGGTCAGTAAATGAGCACTGTTTGGAACTCCTGGTCTTCGGTGAGTTCTGTAATAAGGAGTATTCAAAATATATAGAAGATGTGTTTTTTGTACTAAAAGAGTTTTGCTGACAAAGCAAGATATCAAGACTGAAGCTTAAATTGAATAATAGGATACAACCTGTAGCAAGAGTTTCTGAAGTGGGCACATCTTAGAAACAGTCTCATGTGAAAGAGACATGATAATGGGATAAGACTCATAAAATAAATGGGGGAAAAGACAGAAAAAGTGTAAAGACAGTAGGAATCCATTTATTCAATAGTCTTAAGTGTGTGAGGCTATGCTAGGTGTTCAGGATGACAAAATTAAGCTTGGACAAGTAATTGACTTCACTATATCTTAGTTTCCTCATCTGCAAAATGAAGATAATAAGAGAGTTCTATTGAGGATTACATTTATTAATGCATATAAAGCACTTTGAATAGTACCTGGTACATAGTATTTACTCAATAAATATAATCTATCATTATTGGTGCTATTATTTTTTTTAAATTAATGTTTATTATTTTTGAGAGAGACGGACAGACAGACAGACTTTGAGAGGGAGAAGGGCAGAGAAAGAGGGAGACACAGAATCCAAAGCAGACTCCAGACTCCGAGCTGTCAGCACAGAGCCCAATGCAAGGCTTGAACCCACAAACCATGAGACCATGAATTGAGCCAAAGTTGGACACTCAACTGACTGAGCCACCCAGCCACCCCTATTACAATTTTATTTTAATTTACTTTTTTTTAGTAATCTCTACACCCAACAAGGGGCTTGAACCCACAACTCTGTGATCAAGAGTCTCAGGATCCTCTTACTAGACAGCCAGATGCCCCATTATATTTGTTTAGAGGAGCTCAGAGTCTAGTGAGGGTGAAAAGAGGTAAAAACTATTAATAGTAGCATAGCAAAATGAGTACTATAACAGAAAATTGATACAGCACTCTGTCAAAAACAGGAGGGGGAAACAAAGAGCTGGGAGGAGGCAATTGTGAGTCCTCCCCAGAGAAATCATATTGGAACTCAGACATGAAAGAGGACCAGAGGAATTTCTCCAGATAAACAAGAGAATTCCAGGCTGGGGCACAGTTTGTGCAAAGGCAAGGTGGATATGCTGAAGTATGGCACGTTGAAGAATGCTGCTGGTTCTTGGGAAGACAGCCAGGATAACAACCACTGGCACATGCTGGCATAAACACAGCATTTGCTTAGAACCAGAATCCATTCTGATAGGACCACATCTGTTCTGACTGTCTAGTCCCCATGCTGAACTGGTTATTATTTTGAATATTATTCTTCCCACCCTCCAAATGGTGTGGGAGATGATGTGGGAAGTGTCAACAAAGGCTTTGTAAATCTTGGTAAAGAACCAGAAAGAAGTCTTGATGGTTAGTTCGTTCACTACTTCCTGAAAATCAGACACCCACTTCACAGAGACAATTGCTACAGTTCCTTGTTCTCCTTATTAGTGATATATTCTTGTGTAAAATTTTCAGTATCATCTAATTGATAGTAAATAGGCAATTAGCACTGAAAAAATATATACAGCTGCTGTGCTACAGAAAGATGTAAACTGTGTCATATGCCATTTAAAAGATTTATGCAAATGTGATAAAAGTGGATGTGCTCATGGAATTTCCACACATTTTCCCACCTTGCCTAAACCACATTGAGTTGTTTTGACTGATGATATGTATATAGAAGTGATGAGTATCACTCTTGTCAAGCATTAAGAGCTAGTTGGTGAGTGTTCCATGTATTTTCTTCCTCTGTTATGCCACCATCGGGTGGTATGTGATGAACATCTTTGCTGGACATGTAGCCTGAGTAATGAAGCTCTGTCTTGATAATGAACTGTGTTTTTAGGATTAATTTATAACAACAATACAGGGTAGTACTATGCTAATGTCAGAATTGTTAACATAAGCATAGTGTTATACAATTATGAACTGAATGCTTGTGTCTCCCCCCAGTTTGTAGGTCAAAACTCTACCCTCCAATGTGACAGTTTTAGGAGGTGGAACTTCTGGAAAGTAATTAGGATTAGATGAGGTCATGAGGGTAGAGCCCTCATGAATGGGATTAGTGACCTTATAATTATGAGTCAGGAGACCACTTGTTTCCTCTCTGTGAACTCTGCCATGTAAGAATACAAGAATAGTCAGAAGTCTGTGATCCAGAAGAGGGTTCTCACCAGAACCTAACCATGCTGGCACCCTAATCTTAGACTTCCATTCTCCAGCACTGTGAGAAATAAATTTCTTCATTTAAGCCACCTAGTCAGAGTACCTGGATGTCTCAGTCAGTAATGTGTGGAACCCTTAATCTCAGGGTCTTGAGTTCAATCCCCACATTGGGTGTGAAACCTACATAAAACAAAAGAAAATATATAAGCCACCTACTCCATGGTATTTTGTTATAGCAACCCCAACTGACTAAGACACACATCAAAACCTAAAATATATAGCTCTGGCTTAATGACTGGTAGTATGTAGTAATGAAATATCAAAGACTACAAACATGACAATCCGTGTTTCTCAGGAATAAAATATTTGGTAAAACTATCATCTGAGAAAGCTTACTTGGTACACGACCATTTGGTTCTAAGTCAGAAATTCAGGAAAGACATTGAAAAACAGGATCTTAGTTTTTCAATTGCTTTTCTGGATCTAGATTTGCCAAGAGGTCAAAGATTTGAAAGAGCTGATTTGAGAGAGAACTGACTGGTATATATGTAGAATTGAAAGACATAGTAATAGTGTAGCAATCAGGGACCCTGCACTGTGAGAAAATCTGGATTTGAAACCCCTAACCACATGGGTTAGGATCTAAAGGGGATTTTATTGAAAATCCCAATCAGATTATCAGATATTACCAATAAGATCTTTCAGAGCAAAAGGTATGTTTTTGTTTGTTTGTTAAGTGTGATCTTCTAACTAGAGCCAGTAGCCTCAGTAAATAAAAAAGCTAGATGGTATATGCTGAGAAGGTAAGGTAATAGGTATTTTAGATTATATTTAAAAGAACTGTAAGTGTGATTAGTGATACACAAAACTTGTTGGAAGCAAGTGAATTAGAGACCTATTGAATTGTTGAGAAAATTTTACTGCCAAAGATTTATAAAGCCTGTCTAAAAGTGTCTGTGACTACTGAAGTCTAAAGCAACTCTGGTCTCCCAATCATTCATGGTCAGGAAGCAGGCTGACAAAAGTTGTGCAGGCTCAAAGGTCAGCATATTCCCCAGTGCCCATTAAATGTGGCCAAGGAATATAATGGACAAATAAGAATATCCTGGAAAGAGATCCAAAAATGTTGGAGAAGAATGTGTATGGAGTCTCCCAGAGAACAGAATGAGTGTTTAATCAAGTAATGTTCTGCATCTCTAGATCCCTAAAAGTATCCCCAGAGAGAATAGACAAATGGTGTCTATGTGTCTTCCATTATTCCTATTTATTAAGGTTAACCTTATTTCTTTTTAAAAAAAATTCTTTTTTTAATGTTTATTTTTGAAAGAGAGACAGACAGAGACAGTGAGAGCAGTGAAAGGAAAGAGAGAGAGGGAGACACACAATCTGATGCAGGCTCCAGGTTCTGAGCTGTCAGCACAGAGCCTGACATGGGGCTCAAACTCATAAACCATGTCATCATGACCTGAGCCAAAGTCAGCAGCTTAACCGACTGAGCCACCAAGGCAACCCTAACCTTATTTCTCTTGTACCATCATATAATGGGGTGAGTAGAAAATATGTTTAGTTCATAAGAGTTTGTATTAAGAGAAACTATATTTGGAAGCGATCAAATAACTTGTGTATCATATAGATATTCTGCATTTCGAGCAGGATACATGATAGGATGGAGTCTTAGATAACTTCTCTTGGGGAATCATTGAGTGTTTTTCTATATGTGAGAGTATATCAAGTGGGATTTCCACAGGAAACAGAAGGCAATCTCAAATTAGGAATACTGAAGTAGAGTTATTGATAAAAGGGTGATTTAGAAAAAAGATGTAGGTAACATATTGAGGGAACAGTAGAGATGATGCAGAAACCTGGGGCTGTTGTCATGCCTAGGCCAAGAATGAAGAGAGTGAATGGTTTCCAGGATCTGGAAGGAGAGCATGAGTGAGTCATTTAGGTCAGTTTCAAAAGGCTCAGAAAGCCAAGGTGACCTCACAAGGAGAGAATCAGGGGCATAAATATCCTGACCTAATTCTCCACCTCCTCTTAGGCCTCCTGGGCCTTCTTCTTTAATCATTCCAGATGGAAGCCAGGGGGCATTGAAGCCTTTGGATATAGTCCATATATATTAGCTTCATTGGGCAGAAGGGCTGGCCAGTGAAGAGGGAAAGATGTGGAAGGGAAGACAAGATACATGAAATAGGCAAAAGGGGGTTATTGACTGATCATAATAGAGAATTCAGGCACATAGTCCTGCTCACAACATTTTTCACATAGTCACAACTTAGAGTCTTATTTAGAGAATAAGTACAAGTTATCAGTAGCAAAACCCTTATGATGCAGTTGCAGATGGGTGGAGTTCAGAGCTTCAG
Organism: Hyaena hyaena; assembly: GCF_003009895.1. Lineage (NCBI taxonomy): Eukaryota > Metazoa > Chordata > Mammalia > Carnivora > Hyaenidae > Hyaena > Hyaena hyaena. The sequence continues at coordinate 218,167 of NW_024081682.1, read as the reverse complement.
CACCAGATCAGTGATCTAGACATTCAGTTAATAAGAGGTTGATGTAAGCCAGGACTCAATATTCATGACTCCTATCAAGGTATCATGCTGCTAGCCTAGTACTAGTGATCGCCTGGTTAAAAGTGAGTAGCAGGGGACAGAGTTCATGAAGTATGGTAGTGTATGAGCCCCAGGAGGTGATCACTTCATATTCTCCACTGACTACCCTACTTACCTCTTGATTGATACATTGACTTAACGGTGCCAATTCTTTACCTCTCTCTATTCCCATGCCCTTTACCATGTGAATTTCCAGTTCCTTTCACTATAAAGATGGAGTCTGTTTTTACCAACCCTTATATATAGGCTATCCTTGTGATTTGCTTTAGCTAATAGAAACAAGTACAAGAGATAATACCAGATCTAAGCCAAGGCTCAAGAGGTCTTGTGTTTATTCTTATGTTCTGAACCTATGCTTTCATCATGAGAACATGCCCCGGTTAACCTCCTGGAAGATAAGGAAAATCTAAAGCACAGCCAAGTCACTCCAGCCAAAGTCATCATGAGTTAGGCAATAGCCAAGCTAACCCCACACATGGGAGCAATCCCAGGCAAAGACCATTGGAGATGAAGCTACCTGGAGTTGATTTGAGATGTCTGAACATAGTTATTTTTGAATACTAGTGAGGTTTTGTAGCTGTCTATTATAGCACTGCCATAACAATAGGTAAATGATAATCTCTCTCATTCCTCCATGGCCATATTATAGCTTCATAAGGCTATTATTCTACTTTAATGACAGCTTTGACTACATCATGACTTTATTTATTTATTTATTTTTAATGTTTTATTTATTTCTGAGAGATAGAGAGAGACCGCATGAGCAGAGGAGGGTCAAAGAAAGAGGGAGATACAGAATCTGGAGCAGGCTCCAGGCTCTGAACTGTCAGCACAGAGCCCAACGTGGGGCTTAAACCCAGAGCTGTGAGATCACTACCTGAGCCAAAGTCAGACTCTCAACTGACTGAGCCACCCAGGCGCCCCAGACTGCATCATGACTTTAAGTTCAACTCTCATGAAGAGCAGTTTTCACAATGTCTTTGTCTTCAGTCCTTATAAGAATTATTTTAGGCTCGTATTCACCCTCAATCTCTTGAATAACACTTTAGCCTAAATCAAACTGCTTTGGGTTTAAATTCTAGCCTGGCTTTTTAATAGCTACAATTTTGGTAATTCAACTTGCAAAGCCTCAAACTCCTTTAAAATGGGAAAAAACTGTTGTCAGAACTAGATGGGAGAATGCATAAAGATTTTAAAATATATGATGCCTGTGCTTTCACTCATTGATAAGACTTTGTCACAAGAGAATAGATCCTATCTATTCCTTATTATTATCACACTTAGAGGTGAGGTGTGGCATGGAAATCACCAAACTGGATGTAAGCGGTGAGATGGACTGTGTCTAAAACCAGTTTTCATTTCTGCCTATTGTTTGTTGCATCTTTTTCAAGGGAGAACAGTTTTAGTGAGAGCCAATAACTTTATGAATAAAAACAAAGAGGCCAAGAGTCCTTAGTTTATGTATGGTTTGCGTTTGCATATTCCCATGAAGGCAGCCCTGCAGGTTACTCAAGTCAACAAAGTTTGGAACAGGTGATTCCAGTGCTGTGCTAAAGCCAGCCTGCACCTGCCGGTGAGAGTTGGTCAATGTTAAGCATTTTTAAAGCCAGTTTTTATATAAACTTATGAAAAATATTAAAAATTAAACTTATGAATCTACAGTGAAAGAATTAACTTTAAAAACAAAGGTAGTACATACTCAAAACAAATCATTTCCTAATTAACTTATTATTTGGGCTCTTGAGGTTCTTTATGTCAATTATATGGTGGATTACAGTGTGCTGCTGCATATCTTTTCCCCACTCGAGTTCAGTGAAACTACACTGATCCACTGAGGCTGGCCATAGTGGAAATATATTCACCATGGAAATCAGCAAATTCTATAGATCTAGGTGTTTTGTTTCAGCAAGGCAGTTGATCAGTGTGTATCAACACACAACCGAGTGGCTCCATCAGTTGTGCTTAGAAGGCACTGTTACATTCACATTGGCTTAGAATGACACCCCCTACTTGTGCTGTGTTATATTTTGCTATGATACTAGAAAGTTGCCTATAGCTTTCAGTATTCCTGCAAGGAAAAATTTTCTTTTTCAACAATATACTGATGAGTCAACAAACTTTAGAACAAGCCATTAGAATTAACTACAGAATGTGGTCACTGTCATTCTTAGCTACCTCATGCTCTGGCAAGGGGTAGAGTGAGAAAAGGGGAGCAAGGATGAGGCAACCTTGGAAACCCAGAGCAAATATTTTCTGAGGATTCTGCCACTGATCCATTTTCTTGGCTGACTGTGGTATGTGGAAAAACTAGTGACTTGGGGAGGCGGAGGGTGGACAGGAGCTGAGAGTTCCAAGCCCTGTTCCATTGCCTGCTGTATCTTTGGCCTTGCTGTAGTCACTTTGACTCTCCTGGGCTTCAGTTTTACCCACAAAATGAGATTATATGAGATAAAATGTAAAGATCTTTTTTAGCTCTCAAACTTTATGATGTTCAGTTCAGAGAGAAAAAAAGAGAAAAGGGAAGAAAGGTCTCTGAAAGACTCTCCATCTTCTCCACTCTTCATAAAGCTTTTGTGGCAAGGACAATTTCAGAGAGGTGTGATAAGTATGAGTGAAGTTCTTCTTTAAAGAGAGAGATTTCAATGCAGTGAGAAAGGTTTTTAATAGGGAGATTGCAACCTGTACTTCACAGCTTCAAGATTTTGTTAAGGGTAGGTGAAGAGAAAACTTGGAGCTTTCACTTCCCTGGACAATTTTAAGAGTATACAAGCTGTACTGCAGCAAGTGACCAGAAAAAAAGCTGCTTTTATACTTCATAGATTGTTGGTCTCTGGAAATATACCCTAGAAGGAGGTAGGAATAGCAGAGATGAGAGATGGGGCCTCAGGTCTTGTTGGGTAAACATCCCTTTTGGAACTGGTCAGCTCTGGCCATCCCCTCAGTCCCTGGATTCCTCCAATGCCTCACCTTCCTGCTCTGAGGCCAGCAGCCACCCTGCCCCTGTCTCCACTTGGGTGAGTAGGGGCTAGCTTCCACTGCCACTGGGCAGAGTAGGGGACACTCATCGTCCTGAGTCAGACATGCTGGAGGGTATGACCTATTAGACCACAGCACTCTTGCCACACGCACACTGGAGTCTGACTCAAGACCACAAAAGCAGGACAGTCAGACTTCTGTGGCCAAGATCTCCTCACCTCCTCAGTTCCCAAACTCCCTGGGTGTCAGTCATCCCATGCTGTGAGCATTCCTGGTGGTGGGAAACCTCAAGGCCCTGGGAGGATTTCAGGAGAAAGAAGCAGTTTAGGGCAGAGTGAATTATGCTTTAAGAACAAGTTGGCACCATATCCTCAGATGAAAATTCTTTCAGACTTTGCAAACAATTCCTGACATCCAAAGAGGGCTTTGACCTCTAATAATTTTGCTTCTCAACTAGATTTTAAGCCCCCTAAGCTTCCCTGGTTCATGCTTCTTCAGTGCAGTCATAAGGGGCACCTCGGGTATTTATGGTTTGATGAATGTTTCCCCGTGGAGCCCTGTTATTCCAATTCATGAACCTTCTAGAGATGGCCATCATCTGCCTGGCAATATGATGGCATTGGTCAATGTTGCCAGCTCACCGGCCCACCACAAATTATGTCTCGTCTTTTGCAAACTCACTTAAGAAAACAAAATACTTCAGTGTTCAGTGGCCAAGAAAACCCCTCTTCTCTATTTGCTTTAGTTCTATGGTGGAATGAACACACACACACACACACACACACACACACACACACACACACACATATATATATATTTCTCCCTATGTGTCTGTACTATTTTGCTCAAAACCTATCTAGTCCTGAAAAGCATTATTAGCAAACCTACTTGTTTTGATAGGTAGATCAATTTTGAAGGTTTGTCCTAAGTTTTTCCCTAAATCATTCTTTAGTAGTTCTTCATTAATTGATTGATCAATCCAGACCTAAAAGTTACCAATTAATTTTAGCAATATTAGTAGTCCCTTACCATGGATTTTCAGAGCCAAAGAATTCTACTCCTACATATACACTGAAGAGAAATGAAACATATGTCCACATAAAAACTTATGCACAAATATTCACAACAGCATTATTCATAAGGGCAAAAAGGTGCAAAACCCACAAATGTCTATCAGCCAATGAACAGGTAACAAAAATGGGGTATAGCTATACAGTGAATATTAATTCAGACATAAAAGGAAATAAAGTAGATGAACCTTGAAGACATCATACAGGCAAAGAAGCCAGACTCAAAGGCCACATATTCTATTTATATAAAGTGTCTAGAATAGACAAATCCAAAGAGACAGAAAATAGATTGGTGGTTGCCTAGGTGTTGAAAAGAGGGGTTGGGGGTGTGTGAAAGTATAATAAAGAGACACCTCACAAGAGTCCAGAGGCTAGAAGTAGAAGCCCTATCACTCAGTGTCAATTACAAGAAGAATTTTTAGTTATAGCCTTTAACAGAAAAATCAACAGGAAACAACTATTAATTACAGGCCTCCAAAAGGAAAGATGTACATTCCACCTCCTATAAGTTATGAAACTGACTACCCCTGCAACTCAGCCAATGAGAAGCCATCAGCACTGTGAACTAGTGTTATCCCCAATGGATTCTTGTTCAAAACAGCTCCTCCCAACTTACTCTTTTTTCTCCATAAAATAACCTTTCTCTCCTTTCTTGCCTATAGTTTTGCCATAGCTTACATATCCTGAAATGAAATTTTCTGTTATTCCCAAATAAACTTATTTTTTTGCTGGTAAAGTAACTGACTCTTATTTTTAAGGCTAACAGGGGAAATGAAGACTGATTATTAATGATCATGTGTTATTTTTGGTGGGGGTGGAAAGGTTCTAAAATTGATCATTGATGATAGTTTTGCATAGCTCTGTGAATATACTAAAAACCACTGAATTGTACACTTTAATTGGATGAATTGAATGGTCTGTGAACTAGAGCTCAATAATATAATTATAATTAAAAAATTAAAGAGCCAATCTTTCAGCCTCTAATTTTTTATTTCATAATTTTTTCCTTTTTGTATTTATCATCAATAATAGCACTTTACTATTGTGCAATTAAGAAAAATATGGTAACAATCATGTTAAGAAACAATAATATAATAAAGTAATTATCAATAATAGTGTTAACATACCATTTTTTAATGGAATAGCCTTTTATATGAAGCAATCAGGAAATATGATTTTGTTGAATGGCCCAGCAACAGTTATTATTTTAGTCTTTTAAAAATTATCAGCTTGTGTGAAAATCAAAGTTCTTTTAATGCCTCCAGGGATCTGTGTGACCTACTTTGCATTTCTTCTATACATCATCTCCTGTCACTCTTCCCTTGTGCAATGCTTGCTTGCTCTCTCTCTGCACAGTTGGCACGCTCACACCTCAGGCCTCTTCCCTGGCTATTTCCTGTATCTGGAATGCTCCTCCCACATACATGAGCATGCCTTCACACCCATTCAAGCTCTGCCTGGGAGTCAAGTGCTCACTGAGAACTCCTGTGACCACTCTAGTGTATCATTCAAATATACTAAATAATTTCCTTATTTACTATGTTTATATTTTCTTGTTGGTTTCCCTTTCAGAATATAAGCTCCATCAGGTCAGAGATATTTAGTTATTGTATTCCCCAACATATCCCTTGCATGTACCACAGTGCCTGGCATATTGTAGATGTGCAGTCAATAACTGGTGAATGGATGAATGGACATAGATGCTAGTAGCCCAGTTCGAAGTACACACTTTGCTCTTTGTTACTTTATCAATCAGTCCATCTCCAATTTTAGACATTCTCCTCACTTGGACTGAATAACCAAAGATAAAAAAAGAACAAACTGAAAAACAGGGAATATGTATCTTTGGAGAATAAGGAGTAAATCATTTTAAAAGTTAAGAATCCATATAGAGAAACATACAATATAAAAAATCTGAACTACATATTATTTTTCTGGTAAAGATATTGATAGATCACTCTAAGATCCTCTTAGAGTTAACATCATATATTCAATCAGCCAGTTATTAATTGAGCATCTTCTGTCCTCCAGGCACATGGTGGCAAGTGATGTAATGGTGGAGCTTACATGGTAGTGGGAAGACCAACAAAAAACAACTAAATAAGTACATATGATGCCAAGTGGTGCTGACACCTATAAGGAAAAATCAGTAGGGTAAGAGATAAAGAATTAAAGGGGTGCTGGACTTGTTGACAAAGGCCAGTGTGACATTTACACAGTAAATGAGGGAGTAAAGTGAGGTAAAGACTCATGCACGCTGGGAGAAGAGTGCCTCAGACACAGGGAACAGCTAATGCTAAATCCTACAACTGAAATATGTCAGCATCTTCAAAGAAAAGCAAGGAGTGTAAAGGAAAGTGATAGGAAATGATGCTAGAGTGGTGTCCAGGAATCAAATCATCCCAGGCCCTTGCAGACCATCGTCAGAATTTAATGGCTGTATTCTTAGGACTAAGGGACACTCTGCCAAGTTGAAGTGACATGATCGCTTCTACATTGAGTGACATAATGTGATCTATCTTTCAGAAGAAATGTTTTGACTTTGGAAATGAGAATATAATCAAAGCAATAGGATGCATTGTATATGAAAACCAAAGGGAAATCTGGAGCTTTACCCTCTCAGGAAAGCAGCATCAGGCCTCATGGAAAAACAAGGTAAGCTGAGTCTTCTTTGCCTTGGAAAAATCAGACTATAGAATATTGTCTTCCTTCTGGGACTACTCTGCATGATGGCATGTGTATAAAGGCACAAACAGGAAAGTGAGGAGATGTACCTCCTGTAATGTGGAATAGCAACTGTGTTGTTGTGAGTTATGTCTCCTCAAAGGCTGGATCCAAACATATCATGGGATATACTCCTGATTTCAGGATGTTCTACCAGTTCCCCAAAGTTACATAAAACAGGGGTTCTCAATTGAGTTTGCTCCTGTCTTAGATTAAGTTCTCCCAAAGCAATTCCTGAGATAATACTTCAATAGCAAATAGTTTTGGGGAAGTAAAACAAATATAGATTTAAAAGAGGGAAAGAGGTACAGCCCATAAAGGGCATTTCATTGAACCAGCTACTACTGTGAGCAGTTGGAACTTAGTTTTGCTGGAGACCACTGGGAAATGGTGTGAAGAATATGACTTGGATTTATGTCACCTGATTGGTGGCAAGGGAATGGAGATATGTATGTATCAAGTCCTGTCTGTCATTCACCTAAAGCTGCTCCCAGGGAGTGTTCATTCCCCTTCTCTCCTGGGCTGCCATGTGAGTGTCTAAGCTGATGGCTGTGGGGGCCAAAGAAAGTCCTAAGGCAAAGAGGAAGTTGGGCTTCTGTTCCCTGAAGGAGTAAAGGCAAGGGGCATGGTTAGGGTACACATGGTATCTGCTCCAAACACCCATAAGGACTACTGCCATTCTTGGAAGCTACACATAGTGGCACTCTGTGGGTTTTTTTCAGTGAGCCTCTTGTTCATCCTGGCCTCCCCAAGTCCAGTCTCTATGCCTTGGGCAGTGCTAGAGGTGTACATCCTCCTGTCTAAATCTGTGGGTCATTCTTTAGTGGAACTGATAGTCTCTGAAGGGTTGATAGTATTAGTAGCAGTGAAAACATAGTGAGATTATCATGAATCAGTGATAATACCCTAAGTGATTCTTTGGGGAACTCAATCACAGAAAAGCAACAGTTTGTAGGTTATTTTCTGTTTGCAACTTTTTCCTTGGGGAAGAAACTAATGAGGCCAGTGACATCTATCTTGGACACTAGCAACCAACATTTTTCTGTTTCTGTCCCCAGTATATATTGTGTCTGGGGCATGTGTGTTCTAAATGATTTAACAAAAGCCATTCTCTCATTGGCAGGCAATGTAAATATAGTATGATTAGTTTAAAGCATTTTCCTGCTGAGCTGAAATCTTGATTTGATGCCAGCATTAATCTGGGAGAAAATTACGTATGATTGGGCTTAAATTAGACTCTGAAATGAAGTGTGTATGTGTGTGTGCACCCATGTGCACACACTTACATGGAAATGATGACCTGGTTTTAACTTTGGTGGTAAAAGCAAGGTTGTTGTAAGGCAGAAATGACATCATCAAGACCTCAGGAAATCCTCATTTGAACTTCCAAATATACAAATAGCTTCTTTTTATCCTGCCGTGAATCAAAATGATGCCATGTCCTGTAATGAAGGATGTTGTGGACCAGGTTGAATGGGAGCCAGCCATGAGTTGCCTTTCTTTATATGACAGTCATTTCAAAGTTCAGCATCTTTAGGCAAGTAATCACCTTATTTGGCAAATAGGAGTTCTGTTTCCAGATTTATTTTGGGGTGACAGAATTTTCATTTAATCTTTATTACCTCAGGGGAGAAGAAATGTTAATTTCTTGAGGCCAGATGCACAAATATTTATGTACTTTAAACAGGTTACTGTGAAGCCAAAATTAAAAAGAGCAATAGCTAAAAATAATTCCTACCATCCATAGTGACTTGAGCTACATTGTCATTCAGCCAAAGAATTTCTTTAAAAGTTGTCAAATGCAAATACATGTGGGAGTGGGTCAATAGATAACATTGGTTTATTATTATTTCTTTCATGCAGGAAACCATATGCAACCATTAGACTTTCTAAATATTAACTTCTCAAACTGATCAGGTAACTCGCTGCTGGGGATAGCAGGATGAAATGGTCTATTGAACAGGCACAGAGGGACAGAAGGGAGTTAGTTTAACTAGAGCACAGTCAGGGCAGTGATACTAACACTTCTGAAATCAGCTACTCAATTCTCTCACAGACACAAAGGTGTAAGTCCCCTAAACCCAGCTGCACAGGGCCTGTGTGGCATCTCCTCTGTGGGATTTCAGAAGTGGGCACACTGCCCAGCTTCCCCAGCTGCAGGAAAGGAGAAATCACCCTAAATGCTGAGATAATGCCTGAACTTGCAGTGTCTTCTGTACCGCCTTCTGGTCCACCCCCATCAAATTCTATCTTTGTTTTAGGCCATGACTCATGACCCACCACCACCCCTCAGTCATCTGTGACTCATAGCTGAAGCCAGATAAATTGAGCCCTGAATGGCAGGAGTGGGAAAGCTACAGTGTTTTTTCCCTTTTTTTGCCTGGTGAGAAAAGTTAGGTCAAATGCAGGTGGTGAGAATCTTGAGGGTTGTTTTTTTTTTTTTCTTTCTGGTTTTGTCTTTTTGTGTTTAATTTGGGGGAATTCCTGCACTGGATGAGGGATTCCACTGGGTGTGCCCTTTTAAGGTAATTCAGTAATACTATGGTTCAAGCTTCTACCATTGGGAATAATCAATCTTTGATAGATTGTGAAAATGGTCCTTTTTTTTTTTTTTTTTTATTGTTTTTTTTATCCTTGGTCTTTGCAATGTAACTTTACAGATGCTTCCAAAAAGGATGAAGGGTCTTTCTTCATTTCTCAAATCTGGGTTTGGACACGTGGCTTGCTTTGGCAACAGAATGTTGCAGAAGTGATGTTGTGCCAATGTAGGGTCTAGACCTCAAGAGACCGTACATTCTCTGGCTCTATTACTCTGCTTCCTGTGATAACAAACCCAGGCTAGCTTGCTGGAGGGTGACAACCACGTGCAACAGAGCCAAGTCCTCCAGGCTGAGGCCATCCTAGAGCAGCCAGACCCCAGCCCACCTGCCAGCTGACCACAAATGAATGAGTCCAGCAGAAAGCAGCCAACTTTGGTCCAAATTAACAGAACTGCTCAGCTGATCTGTAGCTTCATGAGAAGAACAAAACCAGAAAATTGCTGTACTAAGCCATTAAGATGTGTAATACTTTTTGTTGTTATTGCTGGCAGTAGATAACTGACTACCCTTGTGCATGTTAACTCAACTATATAGACTGACATTATTACATTGAAGGAACTCATGCCATATGTATTTCAGGAAGCCATATTTCTGAATACTGAGACCTTTCAGTTATCAAAATATTGTAGCTTAAAGGCCCTCCCCAGAGTTGGAGAAATTTAAGGTCTTAAAAGTATGTCACATGAATTCATTAAGAAGAAATTTTACCCCTATCCTTCTGTACACAGATTATCAAACCTAGATGAAGTCAGTGCTATTGTGTTAGTTTGCTAGAGCTGCAAAGTACAAAGTATCACAGACTAGGTAGCTTTAACAGTAGAAATTCATTTTCTTACAATTCTGGAGGCTAGAAATACAAGGTCAAGATGTAAACAGGGTTGGTTTCTTCTGAGTCCTCTCTTCTTGGCCTGTGGATGGCCATCTTCTCTCTGTGTCTTCATATAGTCTTTCTTCTGTGTGTATCTGTGTCCTAATCTCTCATAAGGATATCAGTCCTGTTTGATTAGGGTCCACTCTATTGACCTCATTTTAACTTAATTACCTTCTTAAAGACCGTACCTACAAATACAGTCACATTCTGAGATACTGGCAGTAAGGATTTCAACATATGAATTTGGAGGGGCATAATGTAACCCATAACATACATCTTATGTGCTGCTTTTTGTTATATCTATAAAACACAGCTGTAATTATTTGAGCTCTACCTTGCTCAAAATCTATGTTTCTGGAATTGTATATTAGAATAGAATAAAGTTCCATTGCATTCCATCCTCACCCCTACAATACCACTATTATGTAAATCTAATATTCAAAACTGTGCAGCAACTATGTGGATATACAAGGTTTAGTGCTGATACTTCTATTCTTCAGAGGAAAGCAGCCTGAGAAAGTTAGTGATTTACCCTATGCCAAAAGTGTATTTCCAGTTGCCTGCCAAACTTAATTCTCTTTTATCTAACTTCATTTCCAATTAGTATCTCTACTATGACCCATACATATTTGCCACCATAGTCTGCTCCCAACTTCCTAAACACACACAATCCTCCTACTTCTGTGCCTCACATCCAGCTCTTTCCTAAGTCTGGAATGGCTTTCCCCACAGTATTGTTATCAAAACCCTTTCCAATTCTATAATCTCCAAAAATTCTTCCAATTTAGCAATTTAATCAGGTTGAATCTCCTGCAAATATCCTAGCCACACACTGTTCCGGTATGACTGCACTTTGTATAGTCTATGTTGTAACTATGTTGGTTGCTCATGGGAGCTGGAGTGACAGTTTATTCACTTTTAGAATTTCTACAGTGGCCACTAAAGTACTTTTCGTATCATAGGTGTCAGTGGTAGAGACTACCATGGTCACTATTTTCCATATTACCCTCTTCCTGGGCATGCAGCCTCCCTTGCACCTAAGTAGGGACAGATGACTGGATCTAGGCCAGTAGGATATATGTAGAATAAATGTATGACAGATCTCCTATGTATGGAAATGTGAGTCAGCTTCTTGTTTACTCTCAGATGTATCTACTGCTTTTTCTCCTCTTTTTATATGTACCACAGGACTCATTTCCCAAGTTCCCTTGCCTTCTGGATTCTGGGTGGTTTCAGTCAATGGGAGAAGCTAACTGAAAGATGGGATTTGTAAGGGAAAGGGAAGCCAGGATCACTATATCTCTTCCCCCCCAGCTCCCCCTTCCTTCCCAACTCTTTTAGCAGTCACATCTTGTCCATGACTCCCAGTCCATCAAACAAGATTCTACTATGAATTTTGCTCCTATTGGTTATTCAGACACTGTATATAGGATCCTAGACTCTGGCAAAGATACTGTGTCCCCATTGTCCTACCAGCCCTGGGGTAATAGCAACTTCTTGATGTTGCTCTGTTTGGTCACATCTCTGTCCCTTGATTGGCTTCTGTAGAACAGAAACTCATAATGCCTGCCTCACAGGGCTATTATTAAATCAAATAAGCTAATATATGCAGAATGATTGACATAGTGCATGACAGAAACCAAATCTTGAGTCTCTCCAGAATTTCATAGATATGTAACCTTGGAATTCTTTCCTACTTTAGTCTCTGAAATTCTACCTCCTCTTGGTTTCCTTCCTACCTTTGTGGCCATTTGTAGCTTGTATGCTTTGCTGCTTCTGTATCCTCCCTTCAGTCCTTGCCCTGTAGAGACCTCACATTATTTCACTACATCTCTTCTCTCAACTCCATTTTGAGAGAGCTCCCTTCCCTTCATGGCTTCAGTGCTGGCCTTTCTTCAGAGAGGGCATTCCACGTGTGTCTTCCTGTATCCCATGCATCATCTTCTCCTTCTCAAGTTTCCATTTCATTTCCCCACTGGCCTCCTGGGCCCTTTCTGTTGGCAGGCCTGGTACTGTTCATGGAAGGAGTATTAGGTAGGAAATGAGAGGACTATTCTCCAATGCATCGTTGATGGATTTCATATCTTCAGACCTTTTTGGGACTTTTTTTTGGTATTTATTTATTTTTTAAATAGTTTATTGTCAAGTTGGTTTCCATATAACACCCAGTGCTCATCCCCACAAGTGCCCGTCTCCATCCATAGATGCTCCTTTAAGAGAAGGCTTTGGAGACAGACAATTCCTAACACTTTCTTGTAACTCCCTTGACTTGGTTTTGCATCAAAATTAAATTCATCTCCGCTTCCCACTGCTGACTTTTACTCCCAACTTCCTTGTATCTGTCAGCATTATGTCATTAAGTCTCAAAACTCTAGGAATCAGATATGAATTAATTACTCTCCTTTCTTCTCCCTCTTTCTTGAGAACCCTGAGGCTGTCAAGGAATTAAGAATTTGGCCATTAAGTCAAATGATTTGAGTTCAAATCTTGACTTCTACATTTATTTATTATGTTACATGAATACATGTCTTTAAAATTTTTTTCACCTGCATAAAAGAGGCTCAAGGAGGAGAGCACTCAGTGCAGTGCCTGGCATACAGGACACACTCAATAAATATGTATCATTCATCTATCCATTCATCCAATAATTACTTGGCAGTGCAGTTATTTTCCTTTTCAAATTTATTTTTACTTATTTTTAAATTTTTATTTATTTTATCTCTTGAAAGTTTGGATTCTTTTTTGAGGGATGCCTAATTTCTTCTATATCACAAAACAGCTTGCATAATAAAAGTCTCCACAAAACGTATGGGGGAACTTATACTCCTAGGAATAAAATATATAGGTAGGGTGACCATGCATCCAATAGTCCAAAGAAGTCTCAGCTCATTCCTATTCTTCTAGTTTAATTATAAATAGCACCCCATTTCTCTGTTTGAATTTAGATGATAAATTATATGGTCCCCTTATACATAAGTGATCTGTTTGGGTCTTGGGCACTATCACCATCAAAGGGCTCTTAGAATAAAGCCCCATTTATAAACAACATTAAGAGTATTTAAAAATAAATATGATTCCTAGCTATTGTGACTTTTTAAACTGAGTGTAATTTATGTAATATGATTCACTGTATGTTTGATTCTGATTCCTTACTACATTCTATCCTCTATGTTTCAATAATGGAGTCCATCTGATTGGTGGCTTAAAGTTAATTTCCTAATTGAAAACTCATTTGCATTAAATCTGCATTAAAAAACAAATATGTAATAATTCCTTCACCAACCTGGATAGTAGACACAATTAGGGTCTTTCTCACAAAAGATGTCACCCTGAACTCTTTGTATAAAGTTGAATTATATCTCACAAGAATGAATTAAAGTTTAACATCAAAAGCGAGGTTCTTAACAGTTGTCTTCAGAGAACCAGTGAAGATAAATAGTCATCCTTAGTGGAGACTACAGTGTTTTCTTTGTTGTTTTTGCTTATGTTTGGATACCTTAGTATCCTATCCAATTAGCATCTTTAAGCAATTCATTCCAGGTCAGATGTGGAACAAAATTGCCAATTCATTTCTCTCCACAGCTGGGGCAGTCCTTCAAATTGCCAGAGGAATTCTAGGGACTCTGGGGCCATTCTGAAAGGTGACACAGGACCATTTCCTAGGATTCACATGCTCAGTGTCTTCAATTAGATAAAACATTGGGGATTCAATTGAGGTGTCCTAAATTCCCTGTGACTTGAGGGCCTCAAATATTTTTAACATAGTAAAAGAATTCAATATAATTCAAAACCACAAACTCTTTTCTCAGCAAATATTATGCAATATGTGATTGAGATCATAAATATGACTGAAATGTAATCTTTGCCTCTGTTCATATAAAACAGCAACTTTCCTCAATCCTTCTCACTATGCCCCCAAATAAGTAAAACCATGGTTTCCTCCATAGGGAATATCTATGGGGATTATAGTTGGTTGCCAAACATATTCTCCATTAATAGACTTGTATATTAGTTAACAACAGTGATTAGATAAAAGGGTGCACTTGACGTCAACCTCCAATCATTAGGTCTTACTGCTGTGTTGAAATGGAAACCTGACATACCTACTCTTGCATATGTGTAATTAAAATATTGATTTTGAGGCTCTTTCCACAGAAGTTCTGCTTTAGGGGATCCGGGTTGGTTCCTAGAAAAATCACTTATTCAAACACTCCAAGGGATTCTGGCAGGAATCCTTCCAAATCTCCAGCAGGATAAAATCTATATTGCCTCTCAAGATGAAGAGCAGTAAGGTGGTAGTTAGATCTCAGAAGTATTCAAGAGCACAAGAGGGCAGAGAGACGCCTTCTCCACTATAATAGGAGAAAGAAATGATGTGGACAACTGATTGCAGTAATGGCTCCAATTTGTTCTTGCTTCCTAATATGAGGCCCCTTTGCAGCACTGTCCTGTACTGACACTAGACTTGCCCATGTGACTCATTCTGTCCAATAAAACAACTCTATTGGGTAATGTATATGCTGCACATACACACACATACACATACCATGAGAAAGTGTTAAAATGGTTTTCGACAAGACTGTGGATGAATATTAGTATTTTGATTCCTGTTAAATTCCTTTAGTTTTATATTGCTAGGCTAACCCATTGATTCATCCATTTATCTATCCATCCAATATTGACTAAGCACTAATTATATGCCAGTTTCTCTTATAAGGTCTAGAGTTAATATTGCTCCAGTAAATGATTTGGTTAAAGCCCTTCTCATCTTTTACCTTATCATTTAAAAACTCTAATATGTTGAGATTTTATAGGGACCTAAAATATTCAGAAGTACTATAATAAATAGGGTTTTATTGGGCTTCATAGTGGATATTTGGTTCTACATTTTACAGTTGAACTGGACTGTAACTGCTTATCAGTGCTAGGGTTTGGTGCCTAGGTTCTCCAATTTAAGGGCTTCCTACTTCTCTGGATCCTTCCTCCTAGCTTTCAAATGCTAATTGATAGCATGAAATGCAAGTATGTTCATTCAGTTTTAAGGTTTGTTCTTTATTAGGCAAACCATCCAGTTTTTATTAGTACTTCACCTTTTTAGAATCTTAACACTGTCTCCCACCCTCCACCCACCTCTGATGCCACCTAGAATGGGTTTTGGTCCATTCCTTACATGTTTCATATCAAGTGTTGAGGAAGAGGAACAGAATGAGGGAACAACTATACACCAGTTGTTGTTGCCAAGTTAACACTACTAACATGCTATGAGGCAGAGCAGACACTGTGCTGGGTGTCCGTGTGGATGTCTGCCATGTCCCTCCCCAGATCCACTCTCCACCTTCCAACACAGGGTATGTTCTGTACCACAGGGGGCTGACCCATATGGACTGTGCTAGCAGGTTTTGTCTTGATTTGGATGTCCCCAGAAGTCAACTCTAAGGATCAAGATTATAGTGTAAAGATGTATTTTGGAGGAGATCCCAGGACACAGCAAAATAAGACAGAGAAAGGACTAGGTATATATCCAAGAATGGATATAGAATCAATGAGTTATTGTAGGCAACTGGTGTTGGATGCTGAGGTAACTCCAGGAGACAGTGAAGTGTGAGGAAGCTAGGTATTTGTTCACTAACTCCCATCAGTCATGGGCTTAGGGCTGCTTTTGTGTGTACCATTTTTGCTGTGGGCATGGGCCACATGTGCTCCCCTGCTAGGAAAAAAACCCTCAGGCCAAAAGTCTCCAGAGTAAAAAGCTTTCCACAGGTACTTGAGTGTGGATGGGGATGTGGTCAGGGCTACTATTTAGTTTGGGTAATGGCTGGCACCTGTAGAATATTCAGAGCGTGAGGATAGTGAAGACCTAAGATTATTCTCGGAGTGTTAACCCTTCTGACTCCATGTCTACCCCCTCTTGTAGTTGCACATTGGCTGCCACCCCTCTGACAAAGTGCACAGATTGTGTCATGGTGTCCCTCCCCCTAGAGCTCCCTCTCTGGTTTCCTGTAACTGCTCCCTGAGTTTAGCCCTTCAGTCCTAACATGTTACAGCTCCAGGGTGTCACAAGCCTCGAGATGCTGCACAGATTCCTTCCTTTATGTTTTTCCTAAGCCATGCTTGCAGTGTTGTAAAAAGTCTCCTTATTAAACAACCCTCTATAAACATTTAAATGTACCCTTTGTTTCCTGATACAAGATATACCTTTATATCTGGAGTAGTCTCACTAATACCTCACAACAACCCAATCATTACAATGTTCCTTGTTTTGCAGATGTAAAAAGCTGAGAGATAAGCTGCCCTGTGTCCGTGTCCACTGGGCTAGCAGGAGGCAAAATTGAAAGCCAACTTTGCTGACCATGAGGTCACATTCTAAAACCTTGTCATCCAGTCTTCCTGTTCATTAGAAGTGCTATCACTAACCCTGGACCCTAGCTCAATGTCAAGCCCCATGGCCTGCTATCCAGCCCTCAGCAAGGACCCCATTGGGCACTGGGACCATCTGATGCAGGGGAATGCAGGGTAGCATGCAGTCAGTAAGGACCAACTGACCAGGTGACACCTCACCAGATGGTCGCCTGCCCCAGTGGCCACTATTGAAAACCTGAAAGAGACAAAATGCCTGTGGAATCTTCCAAGAGGGGCCAGATGCTACTTAGGGAAAACCTGTCTACACTGCGGCATCATGCAACTGATAAACAAAGCAAGGAATGAGGAGCTGCCCTGACTCATTTCAGAATAAAATAAATGCCTGCCACCCCTTTTCTCTCCCATTCATTGTTATTTCATAGGTTAAAATAACCTCTATCAAAAGATTAATATTAAAAACAGACTAAAAGATAAACTCCCCATATCTACCTTAAAGATTTCCACGGAGAAACATCTGAAAGGGAAAAATTAACAAGAGTCTTCCTGTTTGCTGCAAAGCCTGAGGGTGTATTTTTTTCCATGGCTAGTATTTCTGTTGGCAAAGAGTGCATGCTATTGGAGCATATCTCCCAGGCCTTAAGTAGGGGCAATGGGTCGTGCGGGATGGAGCCTTATCAAATGGGGCCGGACCGTGGTTTTGTCTGATGTGACCCTGGGGTGCCTGCTGGGATCTGTGAACAGACAGGGTCTGCTGGAGTGCCCTCCGCCTCCCTTTGTTCTGCCCAACTCCAGCCTGCAGCAGCTGATCTGGTTATTATGTTCTTGAAAAGAATTTCTAGGTGGCCACAGTGACCATAAGGAACCGAGAAACCACGAGGGCTGAAAGCCACGGAGAATAACACATGGGCTGTTGAGTGCTAATCCCGCCCATAATTAGAGGGTCCCTTTTAGCCCTGTGGTGCCTGCAGAAACTTGAACTAAGGCAGAGAGGGGCCGCCGGAGTTCTGAAGACCACCATCTACCAAATGTGTGTTCATCAGCAAAATTCTCTCATTTCATGGGACTCCATCATTTTGAAAAGAAATTCAGAAGGCTATCTCAAGTGTAGATTTGGGGCAAGACCTGACCACATTTAAGATTTAATTAAAATTACATTCATTTTCTCAGCTCCTTACCCCCTACTCCATTCTTAAAATCACGTGCACTTTAATGGAAATTTAGTCAACATGGGTCTGACATGTTTTCCTTAGACTCATCAAAATGCTATTTTGCAAGAAGGATTTCATATCCAACAAGATTTACATAAGTTTACCTTGGGCTATGTTTTTAGAAATAGAAACTGATGTTTGGATGCTCATTAGCAGGTTTGCCCGTTCTGAGACTTGACATGGCTTCAGCTGTGGTCCATCCATCTACTTTCCACACTCCCTAATCCCATCCCTGGCATCTCAAGGTCTGCATTGTAATAAAGATGATCTGTGCCTTATTGATTGAATAAAACCCATGTGGGTGCCCAGGAACATGCTGCCATGTTCTGTGATGTCACCTTTTATTTTAATTTGTCACATACTTCCTGTTGGCTGAGTATAAGAAAATGTATATCCCTGGTCACAAAGTTGCAATCATGTGTGATAATTGACTAAAATATTACGTAAACTTTAAAAAAGAGAAGTAAACCATAGATAACTTTTTAAAGTGATATGAACTGATTGCTGTTTTAATTTTATTTAAATACAGGTGTTACCAATAAATTATAAGAGGAAGATAATGCTATGAATCTATATAACAGTTTTTACTTTTTCAAATCCATTATCTTGTTAGATTCTCCTAACAACAATGTGAAATAGATAAAGGCAGATTTTCTTATTTCCTTTTACAGATGAGAAAACAGGCCCAGATTTCCCACAATCAAATAAAAGAGTCAGGATTGTAGCCTGGGTCTTTAATTTCTTATGCGTGCTTATTTCATTAAACCAAATCACAGGCTGGAGTGTAGGTCTTTAACTTCAGGACCTGCTTGTCCAAGTTCCAGTAAGATATCTGTTCACATCTGGTTCTGTGGCTAAGGAGAGGGAGAATTCTAAACACTAGTTGCCTTGGGTAAAATTCTTGCCTGCCTTAGGATCTCCATGAATAAAAATATGGAGGTGAAATTCCACTAATGACCCAGCAGATCTTGCCCATGAGACTGTTGCAAATACCTTTGGGGGCTGAGAATAAGAATGGAAGATGTAAATTATGTGTCCCTAGAAGTCTGTAATATCAACTTGAATTAATCTCTTATGTAAAGGAAAATCACCAATAGGGGTCTAACTGAAAATGCCTTTGGCTACCAAAGATGCAAATACAAACTTGGAATTTGGAAGGACACTGGATAGAGGTATAATAATTTTAATTAGTTTCTTAACTTGAAGCAGATGTACAATGCCACTAGTTAGCAGATTGGCTGTGTTTGGAGCCAATTTGGAACATCTATTAACTGTTTCATTCTGATTGAGAACAAACCGGCTTTTTAACTAGATATAACCCTGAATCAGAAGCAGCATATAAGTAACCAATTTGCATCCTACCCAAAAGTCCACACCAAAAGAAACTTTGAATAAGACACACTTATACCACGTATGACACCCCAAAGGTCCTACTGAATGACAAAAGATTTATGCACATTTAAATTACATTTTACACGATCTCTAAAATGACCGCGTATGAAGGGGGATTAGCCTAATTAAACAAGGTGGTGAGAATGCCTCAAAGAGATCCAAAGCCCAGAAACCTTCCAAGTAGGATCAGAGGGAAGGCTTCCAGACTCTATCTTGCCTCTTTCCACTGCTCTCAGGGGCTCCCATTACCCAGCCACAGTAGCACACTGTGTATGCAGTGACATCTAGTGACAAAGAAAATAAAACCAGCTCTAGGGACACTTTTCTTCGCCCAAGAGTCTCCACAAAAATGACGCTGCTGTCGTCACCATAGACTTGTGTACAGTGGTCCCTACTATAACACACACACATTTCTTTCTGCACCAAACGTTTGTTGAGGAGAAGAGAAGGAAGTACCTTGTACCAGGAAGTTTGGGCAAACTACCCTGACATCAGAACCCAGAAAGGCATTTAAAGTACATTTCTATCTGTCTGTCCACACAGTGAAAACTGGCATTCATGCCCCTGACACACAGTAGGGAATGTTCTGAAAAACTGCTAGCATCTTCCAAGGAAAGAATATATTATGATTAATAGAACATGCTGTATTATACTCACATTTAAAAGTTCAGAAAAATATATATATGCACAATTTACACAGGCAAGACAAAGATTTAACCAAATCTTAACCTATTAAGATCCATTTTAGATTAATTGGGTTAAGCTATAATAAAATACGCCTCTTTTCATTTTGTTTGATTTTAGGATTTTGAGCAAAATTAATGGAATATATATTATAAATAATGATAGTTATGGGAATACAAAATCACATCTTTCTTTGTATAATGAGGAGTTGGGATCTTGTCTTGGTAGAGCTATGAGAAAATGAAATAAAGGGGCACCTGGGTGGCTCAGTCAGTTAAGTGTGTGACTTTGGCTCAGGTCATGATCTCATAGCTCATCAGTTTAAGTCCACGGTGGGCTCTGTGCTGACAGCTCAGAGCCTGGAGCCTCCTTCAGATTCTGTGTCTCCTTTTCTCTTTGCTCAGCTCATACTCTGTCTGTCTCTCTCTCTCAAAAACAAACATTAAAAAAATTTTTTTTTAAAGAAAGAAAATGGAATCCAGAGATATATACTAGCTTCTTTTAGCCACACAGTGGCTGGTTAGCTGTATTCTGGCCAGGCCCTGGGTGTTGAAGCGCCAGGCATCCTACCTTTCAGGAGGCAATGACAGTGCACCCCACTATTCTACTGGCCCAGACACCTTGTTGCCTTACAGGTACCTGGGACTTGTAGTGGGGATCTGGAGTGTAAATTTTCAACAAACACCCAGCTGATTCTTATGCAATTATTCCCCAGTTCACACTTGCCTTATATGCCCTAGTAAAGAATGGAAAATACCACCGGAGACATGGAGAGAGTTCAAACTCTGTAAAGGTAATTTACAGTCATGCAAGTTTCCTGGGACTGAGTCCATAAATGTATAGTATCATGAACCAGACTGTCCACTTTCTGTTCGCTTTTTGCTGCAGCATTTTAAAAAATTGTGCAATTGCTAGAATATTCTCAAGTGAGTTGCAAAGTGGCTGAAAGGGTGTAATTGGTTTCATTTTTTTTCCTTTCCTTTCTTTACTCTTTCTTACTTTGTTGTTGTTATTGTACTTGCCATTTCTATCCTTGGGACTCTTTCTCCTGGCCTCTATGGAGCAATAATAAGCTCTATAAGCAAATAAACTCTTTAAAAATTAGGCCTACAATGATATTTTAAAGATACTAGCCATACCATGGCTGAGGCCTGATAAGGGCATTTGAGGTTTCCCTGAACTATCAATTGGAATTAAATGCTAGCATACGCAATAATCATTGATACAGCAAAAGAGCTGACTATTTAACAGTCTCCACAGCAAATTTCCATAGTCAACTGTTATAAAGAGAATAATCAACTAACTATCTTGACATAAAGTGGAATATTTATATATAGTTTTTTTTAACTGGCGCATCATATGCACTTTGATAATAAAATCTAATTTTTCTGTTGCTTTTAAACATCGTTTACACTCTTAGACTTTATTTTTTAAATTTTTTAAAATGTTTATTTATTTTTTGAGAAAGAGAGGCAGAGCACAAGCAGGGGAGGGGCACACACACACACACACACACACAGAATCTGAAAGCAAGCTCAAACCCACAGCTCTGAGATCATGACCTGAGCTGAAGTCAAATGCTTAACCGACTGAGCTACCCAGACACCTCTACATTCTTAGACTTCAGATTCTAGTGCTTACTGCTATTGTTTGGATTGAGATTTGTTTTTAAGATTTTTCTTCTCATTTGTATTGGTTTTCAACTATCTTTCCTTTGAAGTTCTGAATGTGCAGTAACTTTGCAGGTGATTTTTTTTCACATATAAATCTACTATCTGAAGGACATAGGAAAGCTCTTTGAAGCTGATTTTATCCTGGATGTTGATTTGATCTTGGGTCTGCAGAGCCTCAGGGGTCTGGAACCTGCTTCAGGGACTGCAGGGAATGGGGGTGGTTTGGAGGAAGTGGGAACTGCCAACATGGAGAATGATGTTTTGTGGGGAAAAAATCTTTTCCACTTCAAGCAAATTTGCAAAATGATTTCCTATTAATGATTTCCTAGATATTTCCTAGGAAAACATTTCTCTCTCCATCCTCCACTACTTTTTCCCTTTATTAACTCATCAGCATAATTTTGTTCCAGAACCAATTAATTGTTTAGATTTCACAGATCCATGCAGTGTGAATATCCAGAAACTGTGTATGTAGAAACTGGAACACTGAACCCAGTATTGAGGACAGCATTTCTGCATTCAACGGAAATACTTGTTCTCATTCTACAGATTTTCACTTGACTAGCATTAGCTTTTCTTTTCCCTTCATTTTAAAGACAAGTGCTTATATTATAGCAGGTTATTTACCCCACTCCTTTCCTTTATCCCTGCAACAGGGAAGTGGCTATTAAAGATTAATTAAATCATATAATTTCTTTCCTCAAAAAATCTTATTGGCTCCTCAGCCAGAAATGTGAGGCTTATTTAGAAATGTGAGAAATGTGAGCATATTTAGCACTGCAATTTGTCCCCACCCACAACACAGCACTCTTGATATTAGTTACTCTGCTCTGATTTGCTTTCAGACCACTTTATCACTTTGCAACACACTATTATTCAGCCATCCTTCTATCCATCCACCCATCCATTAATGCTGGAGCCTGAGTTGCAGTGGCTTGAACAACTCTAGATGCTAATATGGATTCCCAGGGACCATGTCTTGAGTCTTAGTTCTGACTTTCAACCAGGTACCCTTTTTTCTCTACATGATGTCTTCTGGGGCCAGAATGTTCGAGAAGGTTGCTTTGTGTACATCTCTGACACCTCAACTGGCATGGCTGAACTGGTAGGAACTAGCTGAGTATCCCTCTGTTCATGCTACTTCTCCGTGTGGCTAGGTTGGTTTCCTAATAGCAAGGCAGTCTAAGGGTAGTCATCATTCTTACCTGATTTCTACCTTTTGGCAAAGTAGATTGGCAATTGTCAGGAGCTGAGGGAAGGAAGAATAGGTGTAGCTGCTTATTGGGTTTCCAATAAGGAGGTTTCCTTTTGGGATGATGACGTGTTTTGGAACTAGATAGAGACAGTGATTGCATAACACTGTGAGTGCACTGAATGCCACTAAATTAATCACTTTTAAGTGATTAATTTTATGTTATATGAATTTCACAATAAAATGCAAAAGTAAAGTCACTCACAAGTTTTCCAAGACTGAAGTAAAGACAACTACACAGGGTCTGAATACTGGAAAAAAAGGTTCTTTTGGAAGTCATCTTTAGAGACCAACTGCCACACCTGATCTTGTATATAAGTCCATTGAGGGCAGGGAGTTCTTCCTTTGTGAAATGGAGGCATTCTGTGTCTCTATTTTAGATCGTTATGTCAAGATCACTGCCCCCCACCAGCCTCTCTCACAATGTTACAAAACAAGGGAACGTAAGATGTCCTATCATTATTGCCCACAAAATTAATACAGTACTTTGTAGATGTTAAGGTTTCCAAAGAACTGAGTTAGTAATTTTTAGTTAATATCTATGGCCAAACCTCTTTCCAAAGATCTTTCTAACTGGTTGGTCGAAACTCTCCAACGGCTGGTTCAAATTTTAAATGAGAATATATATTGGAAATGCTTTGCAAACTTCAAAACAGTATATAATTCTTGGTGTAATGCATCACTATTTCTTCCATTTGTTCATTCAAGCACATTAATTGAACACTTTCAATGCAATAGGTGGAATAAAATGGAATTCTGGCTTTAAAAAAGCATGCTATCTACATAAGAGACAGATCATTGAACAACTAATTATACTACTGAGTGATAAACTTTCTTTAATAGGAAGATGGGAGGAAGGTTTGGAGTCTTGAGTTCCAGTCTATCATGGAATCTAGACATGAGAATTTCAGAATACCTCCTGCTGCTTGGTTGTAGAGTAAGGAAACCTATATGACAACAACTATAGTTAAAACTGATGTAACTACTTCCACAGAGGGTCCACTGAGAGAAGTGCTCTCCCTAAGCCACAGAAACTGAGGTCCCAGACTGTGCTAAAATTGTCCACAGGCACTATTGGTTCTGAACTTAGAAGAGACCGATAAGCAACAAGTCTTTGGGCAGAAAGAGGTACCTTCTTTAATTGGCATCTTTGGCATTCTGATTATTTTTTCAAAATGTGAATTTTTCTCTATTATCCTTTATCTGGGATATGACAGCAGAAACTGTTTCCAAAAAATGAAAGCTTTATAACATTTCTTTAGTATCTTTGATTCAATGAAATTCATAAACTTCAAATTATCTTTGAACTTTTAACACTCTTTTAAGTTTTTTTTAATAGAAAGAAAGGTAAAAATCTGAATTGTGTCATGCTAACGTTTCATAAGTTTCCTAAATGGTAAATATAGGCATCTTATTCTTTTAGAATAAGGGACACTCTTCAGAATGGGGCATAAAGTCTAATGTAAACTATGGATGAAGACATCATTTGTCAAGAGAAAGTTAAAACCTTTATCAAGTATGTGATAATATCCTTCCCTATTGGGGGTCAGGGGAAGATAAGATTGCAATCAGATCTTTGTTGTACAACAAACACATACTTCCTCAGAATGCATGCTTCCATTTGTATTTGAAATTCATAAAAGACCAAAGTATTTATTTAATAATATTTCATTTGGGAAAAAAAAAAAGCAACTTGATATTTCACTTTATGTTGATTGAGTTATCTTTTAGTGGTTTTTAGGGAGAGCCAAGGGGACGCTTCAAGCATTTAACCTTGAACCCATCTGGATCATGAGGATCAATAGTACAATGTAAAGCCAAGATAGAAAATAAAGTAAAATTAAAAAGGATGAGATCATATAGAAGTCCTCCAACAAATGAAACACAAGAATAAATTAAGTAGAATTCTGAAGTAAGACCTTTGTTACAGGCATTTAAGGACAACTTATAGATGTTATTTCCAGTTTACCATGGCCCTTTTCCATTGAAACTGTAGTTATGAAGGAAGGAATCTGCAATTCTAAGAAATCCTTATGAAGGGGAAAAACTAGAGCTACATTATGGTATAATTCCTAGTTCACTGAAATTTTGGGGAACTAAAGAGTACTTAAATCTAGTATTAATATATATCACATGTTGATAAAGGCATATTCATTTTTACTCCTACTTTAAGTGTTTAGTACTTTTAGCAATTAAAGACCTATATATCAACAAAGATGTATTTGGAAAAAAATTCTAAAATATGCTTTTATAATTAAAATGATAAAATATATTTAAAATTATTTAGCCATTGGGGCTTCTGGATGGCTCAGTGAAACATCTGACTTCTGGTTTCGGCTCAGGTCATGATCTCACAGTTCTGTGAGTTCTGGCCCACGTCAGGCTCTGCACTGACAATGAGGAACCTGCTTGGGATTCTTCCTCTCTCCCTCTCTCTGCACCTCCTGTGCTCTCTTGCTCTCGTTTTCTCTCTCTGTCTCTCTCTCTCTCTGTGTGTCTCTGTCTCTCTCTCAAAATAAATAAATAAATAAATAAATGTAAAAATTTATTTATCCATAGATGACTAGTTTATTAGTGATTTCTCTGATTTCTTACCATCTGATACAACCATTCTTTTGGAGGCCAAGAAAATCTGTCGATTAACGTTGAAATTAGAAAATTGCTAAGATACCACAACACCAAATGAGTCAGTCACTGACCAAATGATCATCCCCAAACTCAAACTATTCTGGGGGGTTAGAGTGTCTACTTTTATACTATACACATGACAAATATAGTTTATTGAAGTTACTCTGACCTATTTTTTTAATATCTTCTTTCTCTAAGAGAATATGTCTTACTGATACATTTCCTATATACTGATCACACAACTATTATACCTTCCTAAACCAGCCTACTAAATGGGAAACAATCTGGAGTTCTGAAACAAATCATTTGATAGAATTGCTAGAATATTTGATTCTAGTGAATATTTTCAACTGAATTCCTTAGAAAAAAAACCTATTTTTCACTTTTTACAGAAGAAAAAATGTGACAGAACTTTTATTTCATTGACTGTGTTTAGCCTGAATACAATTGGCATGATGCTCTATCAACCATCATGGGAAATGAAGGAGATAAAAGTTTTCTGCTCATAATAAAGAAAAAATCATGTATAAAGAGAACAAGTAAATTTGAAGATTATAAAAGGCATCAAAAATTGATGGAAAAACTGAATTCCTGAGAAAAATGTTTTCATATTTGTAGGGTAGATGGCTACTGCTCTGAACTTTTGAGAATAGATACCACATAGACACCACAATCACATTGCTAGGGATGTTTGGGTGGCTGACTTTAAAGATTGTAAATATCAGTGTGAAATGACTGGTTTTAAAAATCCTGTGTGTTGTTCAACCCAATAGGAATCCAGCCAAGTTCTCATTCCCAGATCTTTCTTAGAAACAGATTAAGGCGGGAGATGGGTAATATTTATCCTTGCCCCATTGTTAGAAGTAAAATTAGGTAATATTAAGAGCAATCCTAAAGAGTAGAAGATGTATCAGTGAAAGGGGGCTGTGGAATGGGGATTGATGGAAGAGCAGAGAGTACTCTACAGTCTCAGCAGATGGTGGGAGAGTGCTCAAACCATTTCAGAGGTGTGATCTTCTTAATGTCTCTCAGGGGTTTCTCTGATTCTCAATGTGAGTGTAACCATTCACTTGAAAAGTATCTAGACAAAACCTTAGAGAACGTGTGTGTTTAGCAGCATGTATACATGTATACAGAGAAATGTCTATGATGCAATGTTGTTTATATTTGTAGGTCTTACTGATTAGGAATTAAACTGAACCAACAGGAAACAATGAAGTAAACTTTTCACTACATTAATGTTGCCATATGTGAAAATGGGGCTGAAGTATCACACAGGTAGGAACAGAGATGAGACACTTGTACCTACATTTCTGTTATACAATAGGGAGAAAACAAAAAGGGAGAGTCTGCTCAGAAATTTCTATTACATATAAACATAAACTATTGTTTTATTCCAATTGAGTTATTTTTAATAGATTTTAAATAATTTCTCTCAATTTCCTTAAAAGTTCAAAAGTCACTCCTCCCCTCCCCGCACCCCTCCCCCTGCCACCTAGTTCACTTTCTTGACTAAGCCTTTCTGTAATAATTCAAAGCTCATGATGCCCTCATTGCATATCTAGTGTCTAATGTAATGCAATTGTAAGTATATATTAATAAGATTAATTATACAGCTGTATCTATGTGACAATTTTCCCCTTCCTATCTGGCATCTTAAAAGATTTTCCAGTGGTCTTGTCATGCACTGAGACATTCATCAAAGACTCTGGCAGATTCTAGTAGTATATTTAATTAATGTATTTTAATATCAATATCTTTAATGGTGAAAACTAAAATGGATTTGATATTTAGCTAACAACCCAAATCCATTCAGAGACAAAAATAATTAATAAAATGAATGACTGCTGTGTTTAATGTAACTGAATTTATAAATAAAAGTTACTCGATTGCTAGGACACCATGGAGGACTTACTACAGCCATCTAATTTTGCTTTCCTCAAAAACCCTATAAAAAGTACAAAAACTGATTTAACATAAAAGACATACCCACAGATTGGGGATAACAGTAGAAGAGAGAGGAGCTATACAATTTTGAGAAGTAACTTAGCTAAAATCTTTGTTGTTGGGTCAAACAGAGAACCAAACTGACATGGTTCTTGTGGTCATAACAAGGCTCAGAAACCTGAAACATTCGATGCCTCTGAGCTTAGGGTGAAGAGGACACTGGCAAAATAGAAGGAAGGGATAAAAGCTTTTTAAAGCATTTACTAGATCTCATCCCACTTCTTACACTGCAGTGGAAGTTAGGTAGGAATAAAAGACAGGGCTCCAATACCAGGGTATATCATGCACAGTTGAAGAAATGAATAGCATAGTGGAAAGGCAGAGGAATGATCTGATTTTATTCAAGGA
The DNA here is from genome assembly GCF_003009895.1 of Hyaena hyaena. Lineage (NCBI taxonomy): Eukaryota > Metazoa > Chordata > Mammalia > Carnivora > Hyaenidae > Hyaena > Hyaena hyaena. The sequence goes on along the minus strand of NW_024081682.1, from coordinate 190,275 downwards.
TCCTTCAGGAAGTCATCTGCTCAATTGAAAAATTAAACCTGTAAGATTTAATTAAAACTATAGCTTTCCACCAAATATTTATATCGTATTTATGATCTTTCATTCTAAAAGCAATTTACAAATGAGGAGTGATTTTTATCTAAACAACTTTGAGACCAGGAATGAAATTTCACCTTTAACAGATTTCCAAAAAATAAAAATGTGTAGGGATGCACAAAGTTATTCAAAGTCAGTTTGGTAAAAAAAAAAAAAAGGACAAAATTTATTCTGCAGTGGCTATCTATCTATTTGGCTGTTATAGGAAAATTTCACCTTAGAAAAAATTACTTTGGAAGAAAATAAGCTAATTGGACAAAATGCCCTGATATTTTAGTTAGGTGTAAAATTTTATTTAAAAAAAAGAAAGAAGGTAAAATTACAGAGACGGTACACAATTTTAAATCCATGTTTTTTAGACTTTCATCTTTGGTTTGAGAATATATATCCAGTGTATTTTGTCTCAGTAAGATGTTTGAAGGAATTTTATATGTTAAACTTATGAAGAGTGTATCAGGAGCTTGGGAAAATGGCAGAGTCGGAGGGCCCTGAGCACACCCTGTCCCACATTTACAGATAGATGTCAACTACATCCAAGTCCATAAACCGGAGAGTGATCCAAACACTGGCAGAACAAACTCTACAACTAAATAAAGAAAAGAACATGCATCTGAAAGGTTAAGAGGTCAGAAATGTAGAGAGACACTGCCCACAGGAGGGAGGGAGCTGTGCACACAGAGAGGGCAAAGAAACGGGCCCTCATATCAGGAAGCTAACCCAGGAGAGATTAATCCCCATAATGTTTGGCTTTAAAAACCAGAGGGGTGTAATCTCTTGAGTTTTTAAAACTAGTGGGACTTGGAACCTGGAGCTTTAAAAATCAGCTGACTCAGCACTGTGTGAACTGAGACAGCTAGTGATAGGTGGGTCACTGCTCTTAAAGAATGAGAAGCCGGCATCGACAACACAAAAATGCATTTTATATAACACCAGGGAAAGCAGGAGACAGATATGTTCACACTGATTTTGGAGCATGTTGGGGACTTCTCTGAAAATAATGGAACAGGCAGGGGCCATTTTCCTCCTACACTCCTGAGGATAAACACAGGGCCATCGGTGGGAGATAGGGATACACAAACACTTGCTACATGACAGCTAGCAGTGCACCAGGTCCACGAGTTCTTCTAAAGACTCACCCACTCCATGCCTGCTAACCTCAGCCTTGCGCTCAGGAAAATTTTGTTAAAGCTGTGTGCACACTATGCCCAGCCACAGGTGCAGAGCTGCTGTGTATCACCCAGTCACAAACCTCCAGCCACCAGGTGCCAGGCCCAGCCTTGTGTCCCCAGATAACCTGGCCCACAGATCCCAGCTGACATAGCCTTCAGGGGATCCTGCATAGGACTAGTGGCCCAGCACAAATTTTGATTAACACTGCTACCCCACCCTCAATCTCTCTGGAGGGCACACCTTTTCAGAGCTGGCTTACCTTGTTCCCACTAATATCACAGATGACAGGCACAGCCTATGACAGGGAGAGAGTCAGTGCAGATGACTGCACTCAAAAGAAAAGTGACTCAGACAAAAGAACAGGGCATAAGCAATAAACACAGGATACCCTCCTAAAGTGCCAGGTTCTGGTGAACAGGGGACACTACATTGCAGGGCACTCCAGGACCAATTTTCATAACATCATTCATTTCAAGAGCAGAAGACATAGCTGACTTTCCAAACACAAGAAACAGAAACAGAGAGGCAGACAAAATAAGGAGGCAGAGAAATTTATCCCAAATGAAAAAACAGGAGAAGGCATGGCTAGAGATCTAAGCAAAAGAGATATAAAGAACATGGTTGATAAAGAATTTAAAGCAATGGACATAAGAATATTCACTGGACTTGAGAAGTGGGTAGAATATATGAGTGACACCCTGAACACAGAGATAAGGAATAACATAGCCAAGATAAAGAGCCCAATAAATGAAATGAGAAACACACCTGACAGAATGAACAGCGGGCTGGAAGAAGCAGAGGGACCAAAAATGATCCAGAAGCAGAGTAATAAAAAATAATTAAGTGGAATAAAAGAAAGAAAAATAAATCATGCAAAATGAGAATAAACTTAGGGAACTTAGAGACTCCATCAAATGTAATAACATTACTATTATATGAGCCCCAGAAGGAGGAGAGAGAGAAAAGGAGGCAGGAAATTTATTTGGAGAAATAAAAGCTGAAAATATCCTTAATCTGGGGAAGGAAACAGATAACCATAACCAGGAGGCACAGAGAACTCCCATCAAAATCAACAAAAGCAGATATACACCAAGACATATTTTAATTAAATTGGCAAAATATAGTGATAAAGAAAAAAAAAACCTAAAGCAACAAGACAGAAGAAGACAATAACTTATAAGGGGAAACCTGTAAGGTTAGCAGGGGATTTTTGGGCATAAATTTTCCAGGCCAAAGGGATTGGTGATACTTTTAAAGTGTTGAATGGGAAAAATCTGCAGTCAAGAATACTCTATCCATAAAGGCTATCATTCAGAATAAAGGAGAGATAAGCAGTTTCCCAGACAAACAAAAACTAGAGAAGTTTATGACCACTAAACTGGCCTTGCAAAAAATCCTAAAAGGGACTCTTTGAGTGGAGAGACCAAAAGTGACAGTATAAAGGTAGAAAGCATAAAAGCAGTAAATGTGAATATTTCTGCAAACAATCAGTCAAGGAACTCACAAAATATAGGGACGTAAAATATGAAACATATACATAAAATGTGGGGAGAAGAGGGGCAAAGAATAGGTTCAAACTTAAACAATCATCAACTTAATATATCCTGCTATATAGAGAAGAGTTTATATACAAACCTAATGGTAACCATATATCAAAAACCACTAATAAACATGTGAAGAATAAAAAGAAAGAAATCCAAATATATCACTAAAGAAAATCAGCAAAACATGAAGAGAGAAAGAATCAGAGAAAATCTTCAGTACCACCACAAAATAAATAATATGACAAAAACATACATATCTATCAATAATACTTTAAATATAAATGGACTAAGTATTCCAAACAAAAGACATAGGGTGACAGAATGGATTTAAAAATAAACAGACTCATCTATATGCTGCCTACAAGAGACTCATACTTGACCTAAAGACACCTATTGATTGAAAATGAGGGTATGAAGAAACATCTATCATTCAAACGGATGTCAAAAAAAAAAACTGGACTAGCAATACTTATATTGGACAGAACAGACTTTAACACAAAGACTGTAACAAGAGACAAAGAACACTCTATAATAATAAAGGGCACAGTCCAATAAGAGGATATAACAATTGTAAATATTTTAGGACCCAATATGAAAGCATCCAAATATACATAACAGTTAATAACAGTAAGGGGAAAAATCAATAGCAATACAATAATAGTAGGAGATTTTAACATCCCACTTACATCAATGGACACACTATTTAAACAGAAAACCAAAAAAGAAACAATGGCTTTGAATGATAAACTGGAAGAGATGGGCTTAACAGACATATTCAGAACATTACACCCTAAAGCAGAATACACATTCTTTTTAAATGCACATACTACGTTCTCCAGAACAGATCACATAATAGCCTACAAAACCAGCTTTAATGAATTCAAGATACCATGCATCTTTTCTGACCATAACACTATGAAACTGGAAGTCAACTATAAGAAAAATTCTGAGGAGACCACAAGTACATGGAGGTAAAATAACATACCACTAAACAATGAATGGATCGATCAGGAAATCAAAGAAATAAAAAAGTACATGGAAACAAAGGAAAATGAAAACACAATGGTCCAAAACCTTTAGGATGTAGTAAAACTGGTTCTAAGAGGGAAGTTTATAACAATACAGGCCTACGTCAAGAAGAAAAATCTCAATAACCTGATCTTACAGTTAAAGGAGCTAGAAAAAGAACAAACAAAACCTAAAGCCAGCAGAAGAAAAAAAAATGAAGACGAGAGCAGAAATAAATGATACTGAAACAAAAAAATACACACACACACACACACACACACACACACACACACACAACAGAATTGATCAATGAAAGCAGGAGTTGATTCTTTAAAAAAATCAATAAAGTTGATACATCTCTAGACAGACTTATCAAGAATAAAAGGGAGAAAACACTCAGTCACAAGTGAAAGAGAAGAAACAACCAACACCACAGAAATACAAATAATTATAAGAGAATATTGTGAAAAACTATAAGCCAACAAATTGGACAATCTAGAAGAAATGTATAAATTCCTAGCAACACATAACCTATCAAACCTGAAACAAGAAAAACATGTGAGGGGCGCCTGGGTGGCTTAGTCGGTTGAGCGTCCGACTTTCGCTTAGGTCATGATCTCGCGGTTTGTGGGTTCGAGCCCCGCGTCGGGCTCTGTGCTGACTGCCAGCTCAGAGCCTGGAGCCTGTTTCAGTCTGTGACTCCCTCTCTCTCTGACCCTCCCCTGCTCACGCTGTCTCTCTCTCTCTCTCCTAGAAATAAATAAAAACATTAAAAAAAAAAAGAAGAAAAACATGTGAATATACCAATAACCAACAAAGAAATCTAATCAGCAATAAAAAAAACTTCCAATACAAAGCACAGACCCATATGGCTTCACAGGTGAAATTTATCAAATATTTAAAGAAAAGTTAATGCCTATTCTCCTCAAACTATTCCAAAGGAAAAAAAAGAAAAAGAAAAAGAAAAGGAAGGGAAACTTCCAAATTCATTCTATGAGGTTAGCATTATTCCTATACCAAAACAAGATAGAGGTACCACTAAAAAAGAGAACTACAGTCCAATATCCCTGAGAAGCATAGAATGCAAACCTCCTCAACAAAATACTAGCAAATCTAATCCAACAATTCATTTAAAAAATTATTCACCACGATCAAGTGGGACTTATTTCTGGGTTGGAAGGGTGTTCAGTATTTGAATATCAGTCAGCATCATACATCAATAAGAGAAAGGTCAAGAACTGTAAGATCATTTCAACAGATGCAGAAAAAGAATTTGACAAGTACAACATCCAGTCATGGTAAAACCCTCAATAAAGTAGGTTTAGAGGGACTATACCTCAACATAGTAAAGGGCATATATGAAAAACCCATAGCTAATATCCTTAATGGGGAAAAACTGAGGGCTTTTCCTGTAAGCTCAGGAACAAGACAAGAATGTCCACTCTCATCACTTTATTCATAGTACTGGAAGTCCTAGCCAAAGCAATCAGACAACAAAAAGAAATAAAAGACACCCAAATGAGTAAGGAAGAAGTAAAACTGTCACTATTTGCAAATAACTTGATACTATATATAGACTACTCCAAATATTCCACTAAAAAATAACTGCTAGAACTTATAAAGGAATTCAGTAAAGTTGCAGAATACGAATAATAATATACAGAAATCTGTTGCATTTCTATACATCAATAATGAAGCAGCAGAAGAAGAAATTAAGAAAACAATCCCATTTGAATCTGCAGCAAAATAATAACATATGTAGGAATAAACCTAACCAAAGTGGTGTAAGGCTTACACTCTGAAAACTGTAACACTGATGAAAGAAACTGAAGATGACACAAAGAAATGGAAAGACATGCCATGTTCATGGATTGGAAGAATAAATATTGTAAAAATGTCTACACTATCCAAAGCAAGCTACATGTTAATGTAATCCCTATCAAAATACCGACAGAATTTTTCACAGAAATAGAAAAATTCAAAATTTATATGGAACTACAAAAGACCTCAAATAGACAAAACAATCTTGAAAAGGAAAAACAAACCTGGAAGCAGCATAATTCCAGACTTCAAGTTACATTACAAAGCTGTAGTAATTAAAACAGTATGGTACTGGTATAGCAGACACATAGATCAATGGAATAGAATGGAAAACCCAGAAAAAAGCCCACAACATACAATCAATTAGTCTTCAACAAAGCAAGAAAGAATATCCAATGGGGAAAAGATAGTGTCTTCAACAAACAGTTGGGATAACTGGACAGCAATATGCAAAGGAAAGAAACTGGAATACTTTCTTATACCATACATTCAAATAAATTCAAAATGGATTAAAGACCTACATGTGAGACCTTAAACTATAAAAATCCTGATGGAAAATATAGTCAGTAACCTCTTTGGTAACAGCCATAGCAAGTTTTTTCTAGATATGTCTCCTGAGGCAAGTAAAACTTGCCCAAAATTAACTTTTGGGACTATATCAAAAAATTAAGCTTCTGCACAGTGAAAAGAACAACAAAACTACAAGGCAACTGATGGAACGGGAGAAGATGTTTGCAAATGGCATATCTAATAAAAGGTTAGTGTCCAAAATAAAGAACTTATAAAACTCAATACTCCAAAAACAAATAATATAATTTAAAAATGGGCAGAAGACATGAACAGACATTTCTCAAAGAAGACAATAAAGACAGCCAAAAGACACATGAAAAGATGTTCATTATCACTTATTATCAGGGAAAAATGAATCAAAACTACAATGAGATATCATCTAATTGAGGGCTAAAATCAACAGGTGCTGGTGAGGATGTGGAGAAAGGGGAACACTCCTGCACTGATGGTGGGAATACAAATTGGTGCAGCCACTGTGAATAACAGTATGGAGGATAACAGTATGGATTGCAAAATGGTGCAGCCACTTTGGTAACAGTATGGAGGAGTTAAAAATCAAACTACCCTAGAATCCAGCAATTGTACTACTAGGTAATTACCCAAAGAATTACCTAAAGACACTAATTCAAAGGGATACATGAGGGGCTCATGGGTGGCTCAGTTAGGCATTTGACTCTTAAATTCAGCTCAGGTCATGATCTCACGGTTTGTGGTACCGAGCCCTGAATCAGGCTTCTTGCTTACAGCATGGAACCTGCTTGGGATTCTTTATCTCCTTCTCTCTCTGTCCCTCCCCAGCTGGTGCTGTCTTTTTCTCTCTCTTAAAATAAATAAATAAACAGAAAAAAAAATAAAGGGATACATGCACCCCTATTTATACTGGCATTATTTACAATAGCCAAATTATAAAAGCAAATTATGTAAGTGTCCATTGACTGATGAATGGACAATTAAAAGTGGTGTGTATGTATGTATGTATATACATATAATGGAATATTATTCAGGAATAATAAAGAATGAAGTCTTGCCATTTGCAACAACATGGATGGAGATGGAGAGTATTATGTTAAGTGAAGTAAGTCAGAGAAAGACAAATACCATATGATTTCATTCATATGTGGAATTTAAGAAACACAACAAATGAACGAAGGGAAAGAGAAGAAAGAAAAAACTCAAGAAACAGACTCTTAACAATGGAGAACTGATGGTTACCAGAGGGAAGGAGTGGGTGGGGGATGGGTTAAATTGATGATGGGGATTAAGGAGTGTATTTGTCATGATGAGCACCAGATGATGTATGGAATTACTGAATCACTATATTGTGCCCCTGAAACTAATGGAACATTGCATGTCAACTAACTAGAATTTTATAAAAAAGAGTTACATTAATCAATACTTAGAACTTTGGTGAACAAATATGTTCAATTCCTAATATTTTTTATTTATTAGTCTTGCAGTTACATGTCCATGTATGGAGAACCAATAATTGGTCATCTATTATCAAATTGAATGCTGCATGTATAGACATGCATAATGATATTGATGATGATGGTGTTGCTAGAAAATTAGCCTTAAAATGATATCTCATATTTTAAAATAATAATATCATACATAATATTATGTATAACAATTCAAATGAACAAAATCGATCTCTCAAAAAATTATAAAAATATAGTATTATAGCATTTATGTAAAGCTTAACAAACAAAAATACCATATTGAGTGATTCAAAAAGTACTGAACAATGGATAAAAATGAACTACTGATACATTCCACAACATGGTTGAATTTCAAAAACATGATGAGTGAAAAGTCTCACATAAGAATATATGCCAAATGATTCTATCTACATGAGTTCTAGAAGAGGCAAATGATTACTTGCCTATGATCTATGGTGATAAAAAAACAGATCAGTGGCTCTTTGGCAAAGGTAAACCAAATGGAAAAGGGTATGAGGAAACCTCTGGGGATAATGAAAGTGTTTCATATCTTTACTGAGGTGGTGGTCATATCATCAGTCTTAAAATATATACATTTAATTGTATGTAGCTTATGCTTAACAAACTCTATTTCAAACAAAAATTATAGTGATGATGATAATAATAAAAAGCTTTATTAAGTATCCCCAGATGTCCTCTGTAGCAGGTAAAGGAATGATGAATTAAAATCTTTAGCAGTGATAACTTTTTTTGTAATGAGCAGAGGCTCCAAGAAAACCTGTTTTTAAGGACAACCTGTATATGCCTTTATTAAGTCTGTATGTTTGATTATCAAAAGTAGAGTCATTGGGTACCTGGGTGGCTTAGCCAGTTAAGTGTCTGACTCTTGATTTTAGCTCAGGTCATGATGTCATGGCATGGGGCCCAGTGTCTGTACTGTCAGCACAGAGCCTGCTTGGGATTCTCTCTTTCTGCCCTTCTCTCTCTTCCTCTCTCTCTCTCTCTCACTCTCTCGCTCTCTCGCTCTCACTCTCAAATTAAATAAATAAACTTAAAAAATAAAAAGTACAGGCATATCACTTTACATGAGCTCTTTCCACATTTGATCTATCAATTGTATTTACCACCATGTCAATTTGTACAACTTCTCTATTTCTGGGCCAATGACTGCTTTTGCAGCACCTCTTGAACTTCCCTATCCTGATCCAAAATAGCACACATGGGGAAGACATTGGTGCTATTCGGACGACATGCTGCTCTCAGATTATAATTAACTGCTTTCCACTTATGGCCTTGGCCTTTCACACGATGATAAGCCTCAGTTTTATTTTGCTTATTGATTATCGGCACTCTACCTCTTACTCAGAAGACCTGGATAGGTCTCGTGGTGTGCTTTCTTTCTTACAGTCCCTTCAACTCACCAGCCTTGGGCTCAGATAAATACTTACCTAGTGTGATAGAATGTCACTGTCACATACTTTGTGCTTGATAAGAGTTTGTTCCCAACTCAAATACAAATAGTCAAATGAGGGGGCTTTGCTAAGGCAACAGATGTCACATGCTCCCTGAAGTGTGGGAATGGTGAGGGAATGAACAGCTGGCTGAGAAGAGCCTTCAGCAGGTAATGTCATGAGGCATTCTGAGGTTCCCATCAGCCACGGACACAGCCTTTAATTTTATTGAAGTACACTAAGTGGACTCTGAAGATTTTAAAAATATATATTTATTTTAAAATATTTCAAACATACACAAAATTAAACAGGGTAGTACAATGAATTTTTATATATCCATTATCTAGATTCAAACGTTATTAAGAGTTTGGTACATTTATTGTATTCATCATAAAAATGATTTTAAATCAATTTTTATTCATCTTGCATTCTTCTACATATTTCACCATATTTCCCTAAAATTGTGGACTTTTAAAAAATATTGGCACTGTACAATTACTAAAACTAACAAAATGGCCAATGATTTCTTGGCATTATCTAAAATTCAGCCCACTGTCACTTTTTCCTCATAGTCTCAAAGTGTCATTTTGCAGTCTATGTAATTAAATCAGGATCCAGGCACTGTCCATAGTTCCATACATTTATTTTGGTTGCTATTCTCCCTCAGTCTAGAGCAGTACTTTCTATTCTCCTATTTTGTCTGCATACCATTGGCTTATAGACACTGGGCCACTGCTCTGTAGATTGTATGATTTCTGGAAATGTCTGCTTCCTTTTGGCCATCTAACTTGTTTCTCTGTCTCCTGTATTTCCTGTGTGTTCAAGGCAGGATTAGATTTAGATTCCTTTTTTTCAAACTGTCATTCACCTGTTCAGTGTGCTTTATCAACACAAAGCACACCAGACGGCACACTTATCAGTTGTGCCATATCTAGTGATACTAAGTGAGATCATTACCATTAGGTTCAGGTGACTAATGACCTGATCTGTCCATTGTAAACATTTAATCATTCTTTCATCCAACAGTGATGATCATTCCTGATCAATTATTTCAATAGGAATTGAAAATGGCAATTTTTCTAATTCCATCTTTCTTTCCATATTCCAACAGCTGGATTTCTCATATACATACTATTTCCTTATCAGCTTATCAATGTGTGGCCACCATGAATACAGCTTAAACAGGAAAATCAGAGGAAATGCTCTCCTAAATGCTGTTTTCTGAGTAAAGAATTAGTGATTTTATGAACTACAATAGTGTATAATGCATTGCTTTTTTTCATGTGGTGTGCGGGAAAAGGGAATGTGGATGTGGAGAAGGTGGCTTGCTCTTCAGTATGTGTGTGTGTGTGTGTGTGTGTATACATATATATAATATATATATATTTATATATGTATGTATACGTTAGTATATATGTATATATATGTTAGTATATATGTATATATATGTGTGTCTATATATATTAGTATATACATACACACACAGTTTTTTTCAATGTGTTTCAATAAACTGCATTCAATATTCATTTTGTTACTCCAACTGTCCCATTTTTGATCATCTTCGTGTTGGCATAAATATCCCTTTGATATGTCATATGTAGTCTCTAATCTCTTCCTTGTTTTCTGACATAACAGAACTCAGCATTATTTTGTGTTATTTCCTGCCCTAACCCTGGAATCACCATTTACCCATGGAGCCCTGGTTCTTTCTTTCAGTAGTGAATGACATTTTGGAGCCCCCATCAGGGTACTAGGTGTGCACATTGCTATTTTCCTGTCTTCTAAGGCTTTCAGCAGACAGTGCTTTTATAGGTTAAAAATGTATTTTCTCTTGGTAATGGTATAAACTGTATTTTTTCCCAGTTTGTCATTTTCATTTTATTTTTCATAAGGTGGTATTTTCCTTATAATAGTCAATATTATAAATATCATTTAAAAAACTATAGTTAATTTTATTACATTTTCTGTATTACTTTTAGATTCTGTCATAGTTAGAGAGATTTTCTCACCACTGAGTTACAAAGGATTTCACATTTTATGCTCAGATCTTGAATCAAAGGGCATTTGCTATGGATTATGATATGGGACATGAATTGAATTTTATATTTTTTAATAGCTAGTTTTCTCAATACCATTTTTTAAAAAGTTAATCTCTTCTTGGGCGCCTGGGTGGCTTAGTCGGTTAAGTGTCTGACTTTCGCTTAGGTCTTGATCTCACGGTTCGTGGGTTTGAGCCCCGCGTCAGGCTCTGTGCTGACTGGCAGCTCAGAGCCTGGAGCCTGTTTCAGTCTGTGACTCCCTCTCTCTCTGACCCTCCCCTGCTCACGCTGTCTCTCTCTCTCTCTCTCTCTCTCCTAGAAATAATTAAAACATTAAAAAAATTTTAAAAAATGTTAATCTCCTCCCAACTGATATGAATCACTATGTTTTTAATTTTTCAATTTCATATGTACTTGGGTCTATTTTTAAATGTTCTGTTACTTTTGTCTATCCATCTTTCAATCACACAATTATACAGGATTTATACTGTTCTTTAGTGTCTATGTCTAAGCTCCCTACATTGTACATTTGTTGTAGCACGTTTCTGATTGTTTATTTTTTAGTATAAACTTTGTCTTCATTTTGTCTGCCCCTCCAGAAAAAGTCATTGCTATTTTTATGTTAATTTTATAAATTTGTTTAGGTGACATCTATATGGTGTTGAGTTCTATTAAGGAATACAATATGTCTTGGGGTGCCAGACATAGTCCTGATGAACCTGGATGTAAAAATTCTCAACAAGATACTGGCAAATCGAATTCATCATTCAAAAGAATGATTCACCGTGACCAACTGGGATTTATTCCTGGGCTGCAGAGCTGGTTCAATATTTGCAAATCAATCAATGTGATACACCACATTAATAAAAGAAAGAATAAGATCCATATGATCCTCTTAATAGATGCAGAAAAAGCATGTGACAAAACACAGCATCTTTTCTTGATTAAAAAAAAAAAACTCAAGAAAGTAGGGATAAAAGGAACATACCTCAACATCATAAAGGCCGTATATGAAAGACCCAGAGCTAATATCATCCTCAGTGGGGAAAAACTGAGAGCTTTCCTCCTAAGGTCTTGAACAATAGGGATGTCCATCTCACCATTGTTGTTCAACATAGTACTAAAAGTCCTAGCCTCAGCAATCAGGCATACAAATTGACAAGAAGTCCAAGTTTCACTCTTCACAGATGATCTAATACTCTACATGGAAAATCTGAAAGACGCTACCAAAAAACTGCTAGAACTGATACATGAGTTCAGCAAAGTCACAGGATATAAAATCAATGTATAAAAATCGGTTGCATTTCTATACATCAATAGCAAAGCAGCAGAAAGAGAAATCAAGGAATTGATCCCATTTATAATTTCACCAAGAATCATAAGATACTTAGGAATAAATCTAACCAAAGAGGTAAAAGATCTGTAAGCTGCAAACTATAGAAAGCATATGAAAGAAATTGATGAACTACTGTTCATACATACTTGATAGTATGTTCAAGGCACCTGGCAAAAAAGTGACCATCTTATCTTGGAGACACCAGCTATCCCTTTACAGCAGGTTTTTGTTATGTGTGTGCTGTGATTTACAGAAACTAGCTGACAATCAGTTGCATTGGTAAAGTTAACCCAATACTGTATAATACTCTAATACTCACTATAACTGTGACAACAGTTGCTCTCAGTGAGCAGTTCTGCTCAGAATTCTGTACAATACAATGCGTTGAATTAACCCTAGCCATGAGTTTCAATCTCATTTCACTTAGATAAGAAAGGAAAAATGTGTTTCTTACATTCACTAGGAAGGACAATGCTATGGGATTAGGACTAAGGATGAACAGCTTGAATAAATGTTTATCACCAATGAAATAGTCACATTCAACTGTTTTTAGCATGTAAGGGCAAAAATTGTTATTGACAGAGTTGTTTTGCTTTCAGAGATGAGAAATCAAGATTTTAGATGTCCTAGCGAGTATGGTAATTCTAATAACTATCAAGATCTGGGCAGAAGTTACCGGTTTCCAAGCGTGATAAATAATTTCACTAGGGGTGAATCAGAGAGTGGAAGTCATGGTGGCTGAAACAGAGCTACACTGATAAATGACCCTGTCCTTTTTCCCTTCTTGATAGTTTATTGGTATAATCATCAATGAATACTCCAAAAATTATAATTCCTTGAATCACCAACAGCATTACCAGAGCTTATTAGAAATGCAGAGTCTTACATGAAACGATGCTCAGCATCCCTCCTCATCAGAGAAATACAAATCAAAACCACACTGAGATACCACCTCACACCAGTCAGAGCGGCTAAAATGAGCAAATCAGAGAACTCTAGATGCTGGCGAGGATGTGGAGAAACGGGCACCCTCCTACACTGTTGGTGGGAATGTAAACTGGTACAGCCCCTCTGGAAAACAGTGTGGAGGTTCCTCAGGAAACTAACAATAGAACTCCCCTATGACCCAGCAATAGCACTGCTAGGAATTTACCCAAGGGATACAGAAATGCTGAGGCATAGGAGCACATGTACCCCAATGTTCATAGCAGCACTCTCCACAATAGCTAAAACATGGAAAGAGCCTAAGTGTCCATCAACAGATGAATGGATCAAGAAGATGTGGTTTATCTATACCATGGAATACTACATGGCAATGAGAAACAATGAAATCTGGCCATGTGTAGCAACATGGATGGACCTTGAGGGTGTTATGCTGAGTGAAATAAGTCAGGCAGAGAAGGACAAATACCATATGTTTGCACGTATAGGAGGATTAGGAGGAACTTAACTGAGGAACAAGGGGGAGAAGAAGGGCGGAAATGGTGGGGGAAAGGGAGAGAGGCAAACCATGAGACTCTTGAATGCTGACAAAAACTGAGGACTGATGGATGTGGTGGGGAGGAGGGATGGGCATGGAGGAGGGCACTTGTGGGGATGAGCACTGAGTGTTATGTGGAAACTAATTTGACAATAAACTATTTGTGAAAAAAAAAAAAAAAGAAATGCAGAGTCTTGGGCCCACCTCAGATATACTGATTCAGAATCTCTAGGGTAGGTCCTTAGAATCTATGTTTTAACAAGTTGTCTGGATGATTTTGATACACACTGAAGTTTGGGAAATACAACTTTGAAAAACACAGAACCACCAAGAAGTTGCATTTTGAAAATAACTGGAGACTTGGAGAAGGCAAACAAGATGACTCTTGGAAATTAGATAAGTCCTGGTAAACTGATGACTATAAGTAATCCATCTGGAACCCCTTTCTTTGTGGATTACATGTTAAGAGTGGAGTACCATTAGTGTAACCAAGGGTTTTGTTCTGAACTATCCAAGTTTTAACAATACAAATCCTGTGTCCTGAAACCTCTCAGTCCTAGGCAAAGTCAGATAGTTGAGCACCCTACCCACCATCTGACCAACAACCCAATAAATGGGAATTTATGGGACAAGAGCTCTTAGAGTCTCCTGCTGCTCCCTGACAGTAGGATACTAGCTTTGTAAAATGTCACTATGGAGCAGGGTTACCAGATGAAAGGTTTATATGAAAAATGTGGCAGATGACAATTTAGTTAATCTAAAACTAACTTTAGGAGTATTTTGCTAATTACAGTTTGTAATGGTTAAGAGTATGACTCTGGGGGTGCCTGGTGGCTTAGTTGGTTAAGCATCCAACTCTTGATTTTAGCTCAGGTCATGATCTCACAGTTTATGGAATAAAGCGCCATGTAGGGCACTGTCAGTACAGAGCCTTCTTGGGATTCTCTCTCTCCTTCTCTCTCTGCCTCTCTCTTTCCCTCTCTCAGAGTAATAAACAAACAAACAAACAAACAAAAAAGAGTATGACTCTGGAACCAAATTTCAGTGTCAGAAGAATTTTGTTTCCTTCATTTCCTAGCTGTGTGGTCTTTGACGAATTAGCATCATGGTATCTAAGCTTCTTCACCTGTGAAATGGTAATAGCAAAGTATCCATTCATAATGTCATTGGGATACTATCATTTAGAACATCCTGACAGACGATAAAAGTTGAACAAAGTTTACACATTATTCTAGTACTTGGTAAACTACCATTTGAGACTAGTACCCAGTGAACTAATATTGTAGATTCAGTGACACTAGCACTGGAAAATCTCTAGAACCTCATTTAGTATGAAGTCCCAGAGATTCTTTGACCAAGACAGCATAGATGTTCAATTTTCACTTTATGTCCAATCAACTGGTGGCTGAACATATTGTTCAGAGGACTTTGAATCTAAATCTGGAAATACAAGAAAGAATAATGCTATTGATTCATTTTGTCTCTGGAAAAAAGGAGGCAGAATGAATGTTATATAATTGCCATTGCTATAGTCAAGTATCACAGACAATTTGGCAGCATTTCTAGATGCACACAGCTATTCTAGATAGTTGCATAGTTATTCTAGCTTTATAATACAAAGGTTACAGAATCAATGTAACAGTTTAGTTCCACAACTGTATAGTTAATATTAGAGTATGAAAGTTATCTGTGCACTTACTAGATTTGTGCCTAATGGTGAACTGAATCTTGAGTTTATGTATATTATAACCAAAATTCATTTTGTACTTCTCATTTATTGAGTTTGAATCAGATGTACAGAGACATGTAGTATTTTAGTGGTATCATATGAAATACACACCCACATGCATACACACACATATCTGGTAAGTATTGATGTAATTGAAATAATTGCTATTTTTATTTGTTGAAAATTTCATTGGCTCACAATAAAGTTGTGTCCACTTATTGTTAAAAGTCATATATCATATACGTAGTAGTGGACAAAATGAACATAGTCCATACCCTCATGGAAATAAAGGTCTATTATGGAAGCTTGACAATAAATAAAATGTCATGCTTATAACTATATGACAATGGAGAGATGATTACTGTGGGGAGCCAGTTCTCCATCGGTCTCTGGTGTATCTGCATGTCTTCTGAGCAAGTACACCGATACTCTTTTTTTTCTAAACTGCCTTTTCAGAGCACAGCACAGGCATGTTCACTACCCAGTACAATAGAGACAATATATTCTGAATAAAAGGGCAAACAAGTTTGTCCATTATAAAAGATGCAGATTTGCTAAGTTCAGGGTTTCTCTTCCATAATGCAATACATTGCATGCACAGAGTCATCTGGCTCTCTCTGCATATCTCTGTGGGAACCTGGATTAAAAAAAAAAACAGCATAAATATACAAGTATTCTGGGGCGCCTGGGTGGCTCAGTCGGTTAAGCTTCCGACTTCGGCTCAGGTCATAATCTCATGGATCGTGGGTTCGAGCTCCGCATTGGGCTCTGTGTTGACAGCTAGCTCAGAGCCTGGAGCTGTCTTCGGATTCTGTGTCTCCCTCTGTCTCTGACCCTCCCTTGCTCTCTCTCTTTCTCTCAGAAATAAATTTTAAAAAACATTAAAAAAATACCAATATTCTGGCAACTGCTGTTATTGTAAGTAAAAATCTGTCCTTCATCTCTGACCCAGGAGTCTACAGTTTTCCATCAGATTCATGAAACTGTGGCAGGCTAACTTCTTTGCTTGCATCGGGGGTAAAATCTGATTTTTATCTTCGGCTTACTGGACAAGTCTGTCTGTCTGTCTCTGTCTCTCTCACTCCCCCTCTTTTTCCCTCTCTTCCTCTATGTCTTTTTCTCTTTTTTTCTCCTCTCTAGCTCTTTCTCTTTAGTAAGAACATTAAATGTGAGATAGCACAGTTTTTAGACAAAAATTTTTCATAAGAGCTTGTGAACATTTTATATTTCATTTATAATGTGAAACTTCTCTGTCTGAGGAAGGTTTATCAGCTTTTTGGTGTAACTAACTTGCAAGCAGCATTTAACAGAACAAATTTTCTATTCTCACAAGTATCCAAAATACAAGATGGGGCACCTGGGTGGCTCAGTTGGTTAAGCGCCGACTTCGGCTCAGGTCATGATCTCGCAGTTTGTGAGTTCAAGCCCCGCGTTGGGCTCTGTGCTGACAGCTCAGAGCCTGGAGCCTGTTTCAGATTCTGTGTCTCCCTCTCTCTCTGCCCCTCCCCCACTCATGCTCTGTGTCTCTCTTGCTAAAAAATAATAAAATATTTAAAAAACCCAAACCCCCCCCCCAAAAAAAAACAAGATAAACAATCAGTAAATGTGTGTTGAGCTTCAAAGAGTCAGGCCTTCAGAGGAAAATTTGACCAAGAGACTCCTCAAATACTAACAATGAGAAAAACAAGAGCAACCACCTTTTGTGGTTGTGGTTCCTAATTTTAATGAGAAGGCCCCTGGTGTTTCACAGTTATATATTGAGCTAGCTCCATGATTTAGATTTAGATTTTTAATCAGGTTGAAGAAGAACCATTCTACTTATTGTTTTTTATTAAAAATGGATATTAAAACCTATTAAATCTTTTTAGCAGTACTGAGAAGATGTCTTTCTTTTTACCAGTCATTAATAATGTTAAATTATACAAATAGGTTCCTAATATTAAAACTTCTTTGCATTCCTATTTGTTCCTGTGAGCTATTATTCATATGCTATAGAAAGTCCATGGGAGAAACAGAGTCATAAGAGCCAGGCTATAATAAGCAGGGAAAGATGTTTTCTGGGGTCTGCAATTTAGCTGACTTCTAGAATATTTTTTGCTTGTATTCCACAGGTGGACTTTTAAGAGTCTAGATATGTCTTGGAGTTCTATTTGCTTTATTGTCAAATTTTTCTGGTTATTTTTATATAAGTTCCTACTCTTTAAATGTTTTCAATTTGAGTTTCTTTCTTTAAATACAAATATTCTGAATTGTTATTTTATATTTGATAAATTAGTATCTTCCTTCTTTGTGGGTTTGGTTCTTCAGTTGTTTTTGGTATCTCTCTTTTACATATTGTTTCTGTGGGTGCCTTATTAGGCTGTGCGTGAGAAAGAGAGAGAGAACTAGTAAGTGCTGGAAATTTCTCTATGGAAATTCTTTGAGGAAATATTTGCATTTATTTGTCCCATTCCTGGGGGCATTGAATATTCATAACCACTTTAAATCACAATTCTTTGTGTGCATGGGGGATGTGTTTTAGGAAACATCCTTTTCAGTATCATTTTAAGTGTTCTTGGTCACCCACTTTTCTTCCTCCATCTTGCCATACAATTGCCTGTTTATTGCTGGTGCTGGTGGTTAGTGATTTGTGTCTGTATGCTGTGTCTCTTCATTCCCACATACTTTCTCTGCCACTTCATACTAGCATATGTGCCTTTGGATATATTCAAGCCTGGCTGCTCCTCACACTGGAGAAGTATCTGGTCTTTCTGTTTGTAGGCACAACTTTTGGGTAACCATGTTTGTCAGAGCGTTCTGTCAACTCTTGGCTTTATCCTTCAGCTAGGTCTCCTTTTCCTTGCATTTTTCCTTGCACTCAACCCTCCTGTCCTAGATTGTGGTCTGGGATTTTCCTGTCTTCTAATTTCTTTGTAAATGTAGTTATTTATTATCATCATCATCTCTATCATCATCATTATTTTTTGATGTTGATTTCAGAAAGGAGAGAGGGACAGAGATGCCTTAACTCAAGCATCTTTAACTGCAATTTAGTTTAACTAAGCTCCATCAGAAGATTCTGGGAGTCTCTGAGCTCAGAACTTGGAATTAGGTTACAGAATATCTAAAGTTATGTGGAATAATATAACCTTAAATCTCCAAAGATTTATTCTCTAAATCTATCTCTACTGCTTCCTGGAGTTTCACTACTACCTAAATCCCATCTTTCAATCCTACTGTATTTCTGTGGCCCTATGTCTATCCTTAATGGTTATTCAAATAAATCTGTTAATTATAACAGCTAAAATGCCAGAAAACAGTCTTGGAACAAAATTCAGATTTTGGAAATTTCTGGTCATTGGACAGAAAAAATTGTATTATAAAATTTTCTAACATTTGGGTATACAGAAGAGGTACAGCTCAGATAATGTAGTTAATAAATACCTAGCCTGATGGGAATAACACTGTCTACAAACCTTTTAAAAATCTCTGGGAATTCCAAATTTCAAGATATTTCATTATTTATATTAGAAAAAAATTAGGAATCTATAATGCCAATATGAAATATGAAATTGTGAATTATTTTGAATTGTGAAATCATTTCTTAAAACTATTGTACTATTTTTAAATGTGCTCATATTGAGTTTTGTAAACTCACTATTTCCCATAATATTAAGTACCTAAAGTGCTATAATTATAGGTATTCAGATGGATGCTGAGCTTGGAGCATTCAACCTAGTTTTCAGCATGAAATTGCACCTGTCATTCATCACGGTTCACAGGCAAAAGCTAGCTCAACATAAAAGCTACCTTACATTATTGTCCACTTTGTTTTATCTCTCCATATGGTGGAAAAGATGCCTCTTTGTCCTGACCAGCAATTAGAAGACAGGAGGATTTAGAGAACAATGTAAATTAGACCAGGGTCATCACAGGAGTAATGAAATCCTCTGTGTATTAGAGGTCCACAGAACCAACTGTGGTTTTCATTAAATTGGGTTCTAAGATAATCTACTGAGGGACACTTTCCCATATTTTTCCTTCTGGAAAATATGCCTATCTAAATTCTGTATTTCTTTAAGATAATAGGTTCTCCTCTGTGATTATGAGTTTATCAGTGGGAAGGCCAAGATAAAAAATAAAAAATAAGTTGGACTAGGTGAGTCAGTACCATATGGGTGGTCAGACAAGAAGCAAACTAGATTTCTAGATTCCACGTATGCTCTTCCAGTCCCCTCTCTGTGAGGCACTAGGTAAGTCACCTGAGTGCACTGTACCTTAGGGTCTGTGAAGTCTCTATGTCATCTTTACTTCCACAGGGGCAGTGCTCTTGAACTTCAGTGTGCACATGAATCACCCCAGGATCTTGTTAAAATACAATCTGATAGAGTAAGATGATAGTGAAACTTGACCTTCTTTGTTAAGCTGCAGTGAAGAGAACCCAAGATCAGATAGGGACTCTGCAGGAGGATATGGACACAGATATGCAGGGCATCTGGTGAATCTAGACAATAGTCCTAGATAAACAGTTTGAGGGCCTGTGAAAAGAAAGGAATAGTGTAATGGAGATTGATTTGAATAAGTGACAAAAACTAAGATCCTTATTTTGGGTCAAGTTTGACTAAGAGAAGTCCCAGGCAATGGGAATAAGTTACTAAAGTATACATGTGGTGATGCAAGGGAGGGTACAGAGGACCAATGCTAAGATTCCAAGTAATTACTCCATTCAGAGCCAGGCCTACCTATCATGTAGGAAAGAAAGGAGTAGATCCCAGGACTGCAAGGAACTTAGTTCTTAGAAGTATGCATTGCATCAGAACCTTGCCCAAGGAACCTGGTTGAAAGGCCTCCTGGACCAGCAGGGGTACAGAGTGCTACGTGGCAAATAAAGTTCAAGGTTAAGAATCGTAATTAAGCCAACACTGTAGAACTAGGAATATGCAGTTGGAAGACTCACTTAACACCAGGGTCAGAAAAATGCAATGAATTCCAGGGAGTCTACATGTGAATCTTCTGACTGAGTACATCTCAGGAAAAGAGGGGCAAGGCAAACAATCACTGAGTCAAAATCAGTGGTTCTCAAACTTGAGCATGAATCAGAATCACCTGAAGGGATTGTTAAACAAAGATACCTGCAAGTCCCAGATATTCTGATTCATTAAGTCTAGGATGGAGCAATAGCACAATACATATTCCTTTTAAGTGCATGTGGAACATTCACCAGAATAGACCATATATTAGGCCATAAAACAAATCTCAAAAAATTTAAAAGAATTGAAATCATACAAAGTATGTTTCCTGACTAAAATGGAATGAGATTAGAAGTTAGTACACATAGAAACTTGGGAAATTCCCAAATATGTAGAAATTAAACAAAATGGTACTAAATCATTATTGGGACAAAAAATAAATCACAAGCAAAATTAGAAAATACTCTGAGATAAATGAAAGTAAAACAAAACATAGTGAAATGTATAGGATACAGCTAAAGTAGTACAGAGAGAAAAATTTATAACTAAAAATCTACATTTAATTTAAAAAATTTTTAATTTTTATTTATTTTTGAGACAGAGACAGGGCACAAGCCTGGAAGTGGGCAGAGAGAGAGAGGGAGATACAGAATCTGAAGCAGGCTCCAGGCTCTGAGCTGTCAGCACAGAGCCAGACACAGGGCTGGAACTTATATACTGCAAGATCATGACCTGAGCCAAGTCAGAAGCTCAACCAACTGAGCCACCCAGGTGCCCCAAAATCTCCATTTTAAAAGAACAAAGATCTCAAATCAATAATGAAAACATTTGCCTTAAACTAAAATAAGGAAGAGCAAATTATATTCAAAGTAGGCAGAAAGAAGAAAATAATAAAGATTAGAGAATTAAAAAGAAAACAATACAAAATAGAAAAAAATCAACAGAAGCCAGAGCTTTTTGTTTGTTTTTGTTTTTAAAGATCAACAAAGTTTACAAAACTTAGGTAGGCTAACCAAGGGAAAAAAAGGCTCAAATTCCTAAAATCAGAATGAAAGAGGGGACATCATTATAGACCTACAAAAATAAGAATTATAAAAGAATACTATGGCATACAAACGTATGCCAACAAGTTAGCAGATGAAATTAATAGTTCCCTAGAGATATACAAACACTTCAATCATTTACTCCAGAAGAAATAAATAAACTGTATATACCTAAAGTAAAGAGACTGAATTAGTAATTTGAAATTTCCCACCAAAAAAAAGCTCAGATACAGATAATTTCACTGGTGAATTCTTTTTTTTTTTTAAGTGTTTTTTTTTAAATAGTTTATTGTCAAATTAGTTTCCACATAACACTCAGTGCTCATCCCCCCCCCCCCCCCCCCCACATCCATCAGTCCTCAGTTTTTGTCAGCATTCAAGAGTCTCTCATGGTGAGGGAGAGAGGCAAACCATGAGAGACTCACTGGTGAATTCTATCAAACATTTTAAAAATGAACACCAATCCTTCACAAACTCTTGCAGAAAGTAGAAGCAGGTAACACTTACCAGCTCATCCTTTAATGTCACCATTACCCGGATACCAAAACAAAACAAAAATAATACAAGAAAACTATAGACTAACATCTTTTATGAATATAGACATAAAAACTTCCATAAACTTATAAGCAAGATGAAACCAGTAACAGATAAAAAGAACTGTATCATGACCAACTGTATTTATTCGAGGAATATAAGTTTGATTTAACATTTAATAAATCAAACAATTTGATACAATATTATAAAATAAAGGGAAAAAATACATGATCATCCCAGATGGAGAAAAAACATTGGACAGTATGATAAAAAACACTCAAACTAGGAATAGAAGGGAAAATTTCAATCTGATAAGGGCATCTCTGACCAACATGCAAGCTAACATAATATTTAATAATAGATTTAATACTTTCTCCTTAAGATCACGAATAAGAGAAGGATGTCTGCTTCTATTCAACATTATACTGGATATCTAGCCAAGGCAATCAGGCAAGAAAAAAAAAAAGATATCTAGATTGGAAAGTAAAATTAACTCTATTTTCAAATTACATGATTTTATATATAGGAAATCCTAAGGAATCTACCAAAAATTATTAGAACTGATAACTGAGTTTAGCAAGGCTTCATACAAGATTAATATAAAAACAAATTATATGCAATACAATGAACAATTAAAAATTACATTGCAAAAAACCTTTTAAAATAGCCCAAAAAGAATTAAACAAAAGAGCAAGATTGTACACTGACAATTACAAAACATTGTTGAAAGAAATTAAATAATATCTAAATAAATGGAAAGATATTTCATGTTCAAGGATTGGAAGACTTAATATTGTTCAGATGGCAATGCTCCCCAAATTGATTTACGAATTTAATACAAACTCTATCAGAATCTCAACTGGCTTTTTATTTATTTATTTTTTTTAAATGTTTTTTATTTATTTCTAGGAGAGAAAGAGGGACAGCGTGAGCAGGGGAGGGTCAGAGAGAGTGACAGACTCTGAAACAGGCTCCAGGCTCTGAGCTGGCAGTCAGCACAGAGCCCGACGCGGGGCTCGAACCACGAACTGCGAGATCATGACCTAAGCGAAGGTCGGACGCTTAACCGACTAAGCCACCCAGGCGCCCCACAACTGGCTTTTTAAAGAAAAAGGTTTTGATAAAGTGAACTTAAAATTCATTTGGGAATGCAAAGTACCTGGAATAGCAAAATAATCCTGAAAGAAAAAGAAAAACAAGGTTGTAAGATTCTTACTTCCCAATTTCAAATCTTAGTATGCCACTGCAATAATAAAGACTAAATAGTACTAGCATAAGTATAGACCTAAATAGATTATACCTAAGAGTCCAAAACTGAACTTTAAAGTTTATGGTCAATGGATTCTTGAAAAGGGTGTAAAGAAAATGAGGAAGTGACAATTTTTAAGCAAATCCAGCCAGGACGTGATGCAAAAGAGTTAATTTGGACTCCTACTTCACATCATACTAAGACAAATTAAAATAGATCACAAATATAAATTTAAGGGTTTAAAAAATTTTAACTCTTTGAAGAAAATATACATTTCTGTGACTTTGAATAGGAAATAGCATCTGAAATATAATACCAAAAGCACAAAAGTAAAAATAGATAAATTGAACTTATTAAAACTCAGAGCTTTTTGCTCAAATGATACCATCAAGAAATGGAAAGAATCCATAGTTGGAGAAATTATATGAAAATGGTATCTTTGATAAAGTCATTGTACACATAATATATAAAAAACTCTAACAACTCAATAATGGAAAAGCAAATAAGCCAACTTAAAAAATGGGAATGGGTTTTAATAGACATTTCTTCAGAGATACACGAATGGTCAATAGAAACTTGAAAGGATGATCAACATCATTATTAGTGAATTACAAATCAAAACTTCCATGAGAGACCAATGTACACCCACTAGGATGGTTACAATAAAAAAGACAGACAACAAGTTTTAATATGGATACAGAGAAATTGGAACCCTCATACATTGCTGGTGAGATTATAAAATGGTATAGCCACTTTGGAAAACATTCTTCCAGTTTCTCAAAATATTAATTACAGGATTACTATATGACCCAGCACTTTCATTCCTAGCAATGAAATTTAAACATAAGTATAGATAAAAACTCTGATACAGATAGGCATAGCAGCATTATTCATAATAGTAAGAAAATAGAAACAAGGCAAATATTCATCAATAAATGAATGGTTCAACAAATGTGGCATATCCATACAACAGAATATTATTTAGCTGTAAAAAGGAATGAAGCATAGATAAATGCTACAACATGGATGAGCCTTGGAAACATTATCCTAACTGAAAGAACACATTCACCCAAAACAACATATTATAGGACTCCATTTATATAAAATGTCTAAAATAAGAAAATCTATGGAGGTAGAAAGTATATTAGAGTTGCCCAGGGCTGTGCCAAAAGAGGAAGATGTGGAGTGACTGCTAATGGGTATGAGGTTTTTTGGTGATTAGAATGTTCTAAACTTTGATTGTGGTGATCATCAGATATACTTGGTGAATATACTAAAAACCATTGAGGTGCACCTTTAAAAAGGTAAATTTTATATGGGAAGTGTATCTCAATGAAGCTGTTTTTGTTAAATGACCTTACAATTTATGTGTACTCATTTAAAAGTAAGGTTATTTTTGCCCCTTGGGTACTTAGGGGAAGAGGGAATTTGGAGGTCGTGGATTGATAGTCTGGGTTGAAGAAAGCATTTTACACTAGCACATGCTGCTCTTCTGATATTAAGAATAATAGGAAACTGAACACTGCTCCTATATTCATAAAGCCAAATCATTTATCAGCTTCCCTTATGTAAAGTTTCTCTTGGGAGCTAATTTTAGTGGCTCAGATAAAAGATTTATTCTGGAGGCTCCAAGTGATTCTTTTCTATAAAGAACTTTTGCTCTTTAACTCAGGAAGACTTGCCTCAGGGATTAGGAGATGGAACAGTGGAAAACTATTCCTAAAACTGTGCTCTAAGTGTGGTTATTCCACACCCACGGTGGCAGGCTTAGAACAAGGTCGTATTTCTCTCCTGGTTTCTCTTTGGCACCAGTTGTGTAGGGGGAGAATCAGACAGGAGTGTTACACAAAAGACTGGCCTTTGGTCTCTAACAGACTGCTGAAGGCTGGCTGTACAGATTTCCCAAGTGACCAGCCCACCTGTGGGGCTGCCTGGGCCCTGGGTGAAGGGAAGAAAGTAGAGCTGATCAGGTTTCCAGCTTTGAAGTGAAGAATGAGCCAGAATGAAGAAGCTCCTGATCAAAGGCGGCTGAGCGATAAGAAAGGCGACAGTACTTCTCCAGGGAGAGCCTGGGCACCTGTGGCCAGGTGGGGAGAGAACACCTAGCCCTCTGAATGGATGCTTTTGTTTCTGTTCCTTTTGACAACAGGAAACATTTGAAGCAATTGGAACCAGCAATTTATAAGTCAGATTGGCCTAGTGCAATGGTTCTAAAAATTGATATGCATCAGAATCACTTGGGGGAAGTTTCTGGAAATTTGGGAAAGCCAGGCCTGGGCTTCACCCCTAAAGACTAATTTCTTAGGTCTGGGGTAGGGATCTCAGCTCAATATTTTTATCAAGTTCTCCCATGTAATTTAGATGCTCCTAGAATTTAAGAACCACTGGCTCAAAAATCCCCACTGGGATTTATCACCAATCTGGAGGGGAAAGCTCTATTTGGGGGAAAATACATTTTCTTTCTATTATGGGTTTCCTAGAATTTCAAATTTTCATCAAAACCCTCAAGGAAGAGAAAGGTTATTTTCAGTAAATCTAATCTACCAATTCTCTGCATACAGCATAGAAAATCCAGAGGAATCTCTCTGGGGACCCAAATGCCTTTGTTAATGTTCCGAGCGCTAGGCTAGGTGATAGGGGTGGAGATGAATAACACAGACTTGTTCCAGAGAGCTCAGCATCTTGTTGGGGAGACAGACTTGTAAACAAAATAAATGAAATATAAGAAGAATGTATAAGGCTCTGTTCCAGCTCAGGAAGAGAATGACTAACTCTGCCTGGAGGGTGGGTGGAAAGGCAGCAGAGGCCTTCCCAAAAACACAAAATTGGAAGCCAGACTTTGCTGTTGGGGAGCAGCTTGCCTCCTTGGCATGGGGAAATACAGGTGACCTGGGAAGGAGGTGAAAAGATTCCAGACCTAGGGGAAGCTGTGCAGAGACATAGGTCTGTGAACCCTGGGAAGTTCAGGATGGCAGGAATACAGAGGAAGTCAGTGATAGGGTAGCTAGGGATAAGGGAGAAAAGTAGCCTCCATATGAAAGAACCTGCAAACCCCAGGAAGGAAACCTTTGGACTTTGCCTGGAAGAGATGATTACTTAATGCAGGATTTTTCTGTTTGTGAACCTGAAAAACCCAGAATCTTGGATAAAAGACTGTTGTTCAAGTCTAGTAAGTTTGAATTAGGATAATATGAGGGATGTGTCTCCCAAATTATAACAATTCAGTGTTTATTCCTCGTTTGATTTGTCAAGTTCCAAATAAATATGAATAACAATTAGTATTTGCATACTTCATACTCTAAGAGAAAAATTCATAGCTATTATCACATATGCTTCTCAGAGCCTCATAGTAACCACACAAAATAGATGTTATTACCTCAACCTTCTAGAAGAAGAAATTTCTTAGAAAAACTAAACAGCTTACATCACATAGCATATTAGGTAGTAGACCTACGGCTCCAGCACACGTTTTCTGATTGTGAGTCTTATGATTTTCCTACAAGATGTGAATTTATTGAGCAAAAGTGTAACTCTAAACACATACACACTCTAGAGACTAGAGAATGTACCATGAAGCAACCTCAAAAAAATTTTCAAGGGAGAAATGTTATGATTTCTGTGTATGTCAAAGTAAGTCTGGCCATGTGGGACTTACAAACAAACAACACAATCATGAAAAAGAGATCTCAGAGACTTACTACAGTAACAGGTTACTTCTTGCTCTCTTCATCACAATCTAAAGTTTGGGAGACATTCCTGGCCATCTTTCCTCCCCCTGCTAACTCAAGGCCCAGGCGGTTTCCATGTTGGAGCCATACCTCTTTGGCCATGAGGCTATACTGACATCCTCCAGCCAGCAGAAAGGACTTGGTAGAACCTTCTCACTCTGACTCTCGAATCAGCCATGTGACTCTACTCTAGCCAATGAGATGTTAGCAAATGTGACACCAGCAGAGGCTTGACAAAACACTGCACACTTGGCCTTACACATCCTTGTACCTCTCCCAGCTGATACTCACATCCTGACATTTTAACACTTGAACACTGTGTGCTACAGGGGGAATAAATATGCCCATGATTAAAAGACATCACCTTTATTTATTGTGTGTGATAATGTGTATGTGAACACAGTACACTACTCTTGTGATCTACACAGCTTTGAACAAATGTCAATTGCTTATCAAATTATGATTATCATTCTAATAATTATCATATCCAGGATACATATACTACTGAAGTAATATCTTAAGGTTCAGGAATGGCTGATATAATCTAGTGGAGAGTGACAAAAGATAAAAAAATTTTAAATTATGTGTTATTAACCAAACTAAATTAATTATGCCCTACTTTATGTTCTCTTGGGGGAGATCATGGCACAGCTACTAAAAACAATTTGAGGTAAGTAAGAGTTAGTTACTTTCCCCCAACTTCACTGCGAGGTATCAATGAAATCAAGTCTCAAACCAAAGTCAACTACATATCTAGTTGTTAATTTAGCAAAAAACCTGGCTATAAATTCACCGATGTTACATCTGCCTTGACTACTCCTTGCATGACATTTCACTTAAGGTGGACACAGCATTCCTTTTGAAGCTGGGCTCAGGTAACCAACTGTCCTATAAAATCAACAGCCAGACATAGTATCACTTAGAAACTGGTTAAGAGGTATTTGCTAACTTAATTCTAATTCACTATTTATGTATTATTGGGTACTGCCTCTAAAAATTTGTATCCTTTAACTTTGCCCATTTCTGGCATTCATCACACTTGTCAACAAACCACTCATTTTAACCAATATTTGTCAGATTCAGTAAACTAGAGAAACCATGATCAAGGCAGGAATCAGAGATGTTTTGTGGCAGCTGTTCCTGTAGTATGGCACTCTCTAAATAATGCTAACTTGTCACTCTGGATCATGCATTTTTGATGAAGAGAACTATCACTTGACTTAAAGCTGAAGCTAACTGACAAGCACATGATATTACTCTGACTAGGCAGAGGTGCTGTGACATATCTCATAGGGATGGTAATCCCATGTCTCTGGGGATTCAGATCATTGCTTGTTCTGTCTTCAAATACTGTGGATGTCTCTTCTCTGAGCTCTTAATTGGACCACTATTCGCACAGTGATGTATCTGATAACATGGCGTAAAAGTATTCTATGCTTGACATGGCCTCAAAATTCACACACAAAATATCAATTATAAGTTTTAGATATGTCTGTCATAGGCTGTTGATTTTAGGCAAGATTCCTATAGTCTGTAAAGACAAGTTAGACAGAACTGGGGGTACGTTCATTTTTAGAGGTTCACAACCTGGCAGGGGGTAGCTGTAGAGTTAACCTCTTTCCTGGCAAGAGGTAAAGTATTTTATGAGACTGACTGGGTTGGATCTCGCTATAGTCCACTGTCTGGGAGAAAACAGAAAGCTTTGTCTGGCTTTCAGGTATACTCCCTTAGACAAACTCCCTTCCCCGACCCACAGAGATGTGGTAACATGCAGCAGTGCTAAAGCAGGATTATGACTCCCACGCTGACATTAGCAATTGATTGAAATGTGGTTTCAGGCAAAGACAGGAGGAAATAGCACAGAACAATACAGCCAAGTTCATTGTAC
This sequence comes from Hyaena hyaena, assembly GCF_003009895.1. Classification (NCBI taxonomy): domain Eukaryota; kingdom Metazoa; phylum Chordata; class Mammalia; order Carnivora; family Hyaenidae; genus Hyaena; species Hyaena hyaena. The sequence continues at coordinate 161,201 of NW_024081682.1, read as the reverse complement.
CAACTCTGAGCTACAGGTCCCTGAGAACTGGGTGTGAATTGAATAGAAAGGATATTATTGGTTCAAGGTTCTATTGGTTGGTGTAGAAAAGAGGGCTTGTAGAATATCTGTCAACCTCATCTGACTCATAACCACCATTTCCATTTTTTCTTAAATTTAGTCCTCTATCCTCTTTTTCCCCTGCATGACTGGCAGATGTTCAGTATTCATCAGAAAAGAATGAGACAGTTGTGTTCCAGATCCAGATGTGGCCTCTACTTCAAATAATTGAGAGGGAAGAATTGACACTGATAGGCACTTTATGTTTATTAGTACATTTGTCTTACAAGATTCCTGGTTATTAGGGATTATCACAGTTGAACAGACGTAAAAACTAAAGATCAACGTGTTTAAGGATTTTGCTTATGGTTACCCAGGCAGTACATGGTAGAAACAGGGTTCAAGGCCAAATTCATTCATTCAATCAATCCACTCCCACCATCCTATTTCATCACTTGCTTTCCTGATATCAACTGTGCCTGACTTACTTCATTCATTCTGCTAGTATTTATTGGGCAAGAATTATATGCCAAGCACTATGTACTAGGTACTGAGGAGTTACTGATGCTTTTTCTATTCAACATTGATTTCCCTTCTTCCTCTTCTCCTTCCCTTGAGGGGTTCCCTTTCCTAAATTCTTGCTCATATGGTTTAAGTAAGTCTGATCGCATTCTTTGGCTCTGAAGGCAATTAAGCATCCCTGGCCACAGTAATCTGTTCAGGAGAGGATGTGATCCAATCCATGTCACTGAGAATCAGACTGGGTGCTTACTCTGGAACTATTAGAACAGAGAAACATTTTCTGTTAGAAAAAGTGGTAGTTCAGATTTAAACCTGGACTGTTGCTAGCCTTCTTTCTGAAATGGCAGGGGATTTTCTAATTTCTATTGTTGAAGAAAGCTGAGCCAAGAGATAAGGAGAAAACACCATTCGTGTACCTGAACCCTGACCTAATTGGAACTGGGAGTTGAACCTCCAAACTTTCCAATTTTATTACTCCAAATTTTTGTTTTGCTTTGTTTTTCTTACTTTTCTTTTCTACTCCTCTCTCCTCCCTTCTCTTCTCTTTCCATATCTTCTCCTCCTCATCATCCTTTTTTCTTTTAAACATAAGTAGATTTCATGTCTTATTTGTAAGAGAAAGATGCTTAGCCATTACACCAGGTTAATAAACATATAAGGGGTCTCTGATTTAATGAAGACTTTAGTAAGAAGATGGGAAATAATCAAATACTCACTTAAATAAGTGGCATAAACATTAATGGATACCCTAAGGAAAGTGACATTATTCTATAAAAATATCACATACACAAAAAAAACATATAACAAAACTTTGCCTGGCTGGAAAATCAGAATCCTCTTCTGTAAAAATTACCAAATATCTAAAAGATACACAGAATATAAGCAGATGGAAATCTGGAGAGCCTATGGTTTAGGTAGAGGGAACACAAGAGGCAAAAGGGACAACTGTATATCCAATGAAAGAACAAAAGTTCAGATAATTGGTAGCAGGGGAAACTGGTATAAAAAAAGATAGAAAGGTAAGCAAGAGCCCAGCCATACACGGTCCTGTGCTGTAGGGGAGAGTTGGACCTTTATCTAAGAGATATAAGATACAAGGGGTATAAGAAGCCATTTCAGATTTTAAGCATACTGACATGATCAGACCTGATATTTGAAATATGCCTACAGTGAAGAGAACAGAGGAAAGGTGACAACAGTAGATATAGAAAACCAATTAGAAGAGTGCTGCACTATCTAAAAGAGACATAATGGTAGCTTACATTGGGAATGGTATCAGTAGCAATGGAGAGGGCTGAACTGGTTGTGTGAATATTTCTAAGGTGAATTTGGTAGGAAAAGAGGCAGAATGGAGGGGATGTAAACTGTGATTCCCAGGTATCTGGCTCGAGCAACCTAATGGAAGATATTCTCCTTTAATGCCGCAGAGATCAATGGTAATATAGGACGTAGGCCAGAGAGGTAAAGGAATGAATTCAAGCTCAATCCTGTTGAGTTAGAAGTGTCTTTGAGATATGTAAGTGGAGATGTTGAGTAGGCAGATAGAATTAAGAGCCTATGTCTGGCGCTTAGACAATGAGGTTTTAGATACAGGGAAAACAATCTGGGAGGCAGTGATGTGTAGAATGAGGCTAATTGAAGCTGTGGGTGTGAATAACAGTGCTTAGGAAAAAGAGTACAGGGTAAAGTAATGATGAGAGGTGAGGGCTGGGCCCTATAACACTCCAGAATGTATTATCTGTTGTTAAAAATAATTTTTAAGAAAATATAAAAGTGTAACTTTCATAAACATTTAAAATGAACACATGTAAAGACTTTACTTAACTCAGTTTAAATTACGGGGACAGACAGATCTCACAACTTGGTTCAGTTCTTATATTGATCTATAATTACAAAACAATCCCTATCACAGTCCCAGCTAGTGCTTTTGCTAAAGTTGATAAGCTGATCCTGAAATTCATATGAAAATGGAAGAGGCCTAGAATAGTCAAATAAATCTTGAAAAAGAAAGAAGAAAGTTGAAAGACATACTTTCCAATTTCAAGTCTTACTACAAAGCTATAGCAATCAAAACAACATGGAATCAGGACTAGCATGAAGATAGCATTATGGATCAATGGGATAGAGGAATCCAGAAGTAAACTACTATTTATAGTGAAGTCTCAACAAATAGCAGACAGTTCAATGAGGAAAGAACAGTCTTCTCAACAAAATACTGAGATAAATGGAGATTTACATAAAAAAGAAGGTAATTGGACCCTTATTTCACATAATATACAAAAATATCTCAAGGGGTACCTGGCTGGCTCAGTCAGGTGAGTGTCTAATTCTGTAATGTTTATTTATTTTTTCTTTACTTTTTTTTTTTTTTAACAAATAGTTTATTGTCAAGTTGGTTTCCATATGACACCCAGTGCTCATCCCCACAAGTGCCCTCCTCAATGCCCATCTCCCAGTGAGCGTCTAATTTTTGATTTCAGCTCAGGTCATCATCTCACAGTTCAAGGGATTGAGCCCCGAATTGGGCTTTGTGCTGACAGCACAGAGTCTGCTTGTCTCTGTCTCTGTCTCTCTGTCTCTGCTCCTCCCCTACTTACTTTTGTGTGTGCTCCCTCTCAAAACAAATGAACAATAATACACATGTATACGTGTGTGTGTGTGTGTGTGTGTGTGTGTATGAGTGAACTGTACACTTAAATGTAAGCTAAAACTATAAAATGTAAAATTATAAGCTAAAACTATAAAACTATTAGAATAGTTCTTTGTGAGCTTAGGTTAGGCAATGGTTTCTTACATTACACCAAGAGAATAAGTAACACAAGAAAAAAAACTGGGTTGCATCAAAATTAAAAAACTTTGTGCTTCAAAAAGAAATGAAAAGACAATTTATAGTCTGTGAGAAAGTCATTGCAAATCAGGTATCTTCTGAATATAAAATGACATGTATCCTGAATATAAAATGACAAATAATCCAACTATAAAATGTGCAAAAGATTTAATATACAGTCCTCCTAAGAAGATATACAAATGACCAATAAGCACATAAAATGATGTTCAATATCATTAATCATTAGCAAAATGCAAATCAAAATCCCAGTGAGATACTACCTCATCCCCATCCAGGTTGGCTATAAGAAAAAAGACACACAATTGCAAGTGTTGGCATGGATGTGGAAAATTGGAACCCACCACATACATTGGTGTGGGAACGTAGAATGGTGCAGGTACATTGGAAAATGGTTTTGCAGCTCCTTCAAATACCAAGTAAACATTTACCATTTGGCTTAGCAATTCCACTCCAAAGTATATACCCCAGACAAATAAGAACATATGTCCACACAAAATTTTGTACACTCATGCTTAAAATAGCATTATTCATAATAGCCAAAAAGGTGAAAATAACCCAAAGTCCATTAACTGATAAATGGATAAACAAACTAGTTTTATTAATATAATGGAATATTGTTAATCCATATTTAAGTATTTATACATAATAGGCACTCAGTGAATGAATAATTAGTTACCCTTTGACTAATTCACCAGGTTGATGTAAGCATTGGGAATAAAATGTTGGCAAGGTGACCTAGACAGATCTAGCAACTGGCTACTTGATATCCACTGAGAAAGTTATGGCTCGTGATAGCTCTTGTATATATCTATACCACCGATTTCTGGAAAGGCCAGGAGAGCCAAATACAATTCATAGGCATATTAAATCAGTTAAGAAATCTTAAAATGCTTTGGGAAAGAGCTAGGTAGGGGTACAGTAGTCCCAACTGTGTTCACAATGTCAATCAGCAGTTGAAAAGATTAAAATATATATACATACCCACTCTAAGATTTTGAGTTAGTAGGTCTAGAAAGGGGCCCAGGCATGCATATTTAAGACAGTCAGTTGGTTCCAATTTCCATTTTCCTTGCACTCCCAGGAATATCTCATTGCACCCCTTCCAGATTCTAGTACCAGCCACTCACAGTTCTGAGTACCAGTTCTGCAGGGTCATTCATTTGTGTTTTGGGAGCATCAGCTTCAATTAGGAGGCATCCTCATCTTAGAAATTGTGGTTTCACTACTTTAGGACCCTTTTGGCAAGCTTTCTGCATTTCAATAATGCCAATATCTTCTCTTTTCTCCCCCAATCCCAAGGGTGATAGTTCTTCCTGAAGTTAATCTGTTCCATTAATTTTCCAGTTTTGACTTTTCCTACTCACTACATCTCCTATGTTAAATACTTTGTGTTAAAAGAGCTAGTGTGTCTTTGGTTTTCTTGACCAGATCTTGACTAAGGTACACATTAGGCTCCAAAGGCATTTATCCATCTTATGGAGTCACCTGGCACTTTCCTTCACGTAGCTCTCCTACTGAGTAAAGTGTTGTGCAGAGAAAATGCTTGCCAGCAACACTCTCACCCACACTGACTGTTTGGAAAACCCCACCCAGAATGATGTCTCTACACCCTGGAGTCTAGAATATCCCCACCAACTTATGAAACATGTTGCATACATAAGACAATTCCAATTGCTAACATCTGTTTCAAGATATTAGAGGCTAATCTATTTGGCCTGCACAAATGGACCCAGATGTATACAGGGGAGAGAAGCAATTTAGTTTCACTTGTTAGCACGGGCTTTGCTGGAGAGTGAAGGGTGATCCAGGTCCCACCCTGCTGGCTTCTGGAACAAAAGTAATTACACTGGCCACTCAGGAAAATATCACTCTTAACTAATAGCATGCTTGATTCCACAATGATAGATGGCAGAACCTTATTCTAAGAATGTATGTGATTTTACAATATTTGAAGATCCTACCTTGCCTCTAATAGGAAGAAGTAGCATCTAATTACACCTTGTGCCAACAGATACTTCTTTGGACTCAATGTTCAGTGAAGAAGGTGGGTCAGAAAACAGATCATAAAGAATAAATGAGATTTGTTCTCCATAACCATGAACAATTTCTTAACTTCCTGATGTCTCAGTTCACCCATTTGCAAATATCTCTTTACCAAAAATATTATATACGCCTCTTAAAGAAACCTACTCAGGTCCAATATGAAACATAATTCTTCATGAAAAAAGAGTGTATTGAAAGTCTCCTCATGCACCAAATCCAGTAAATTATCTGTATTTTAGAGCCCAGTTCAAATAATGTTTCCTCCAAAAAACCTTGTCAAGTTCCACAGCTAGAAGTAATATGTCCTTCCCTTCACTCCCCACCACATTTAATCTGTTCTATTCACAGGCATTCATTTCTTTTTGTTCTTATTATACATTTAATGTTAATGTCTTATACCCGCTACCAGATTATAAGGTCTTTGAGATCAGTATAAATAGCAAGCATGAAAGATACTATTAACATGGCACAAAAACAGATACTCAGATCAGTGGAACAGAATAAAGAACCCAGAAATGGACCCACAAACATATGACCAACTAATCTTTGATAAAGCAGGAAAGAATATTCAATGGAATAAAGACAGTCTGTTCAGCAAGAGGTGCTGGGAAAACTGGACAGTGACATGCAGAAAAATGAACCTAGATCACTTTCTTATCCCATACACAAAAATAAACTCAAAAGGGATGAAAGACCTAAATGTAAGACAGAAAGCCATCAGAATTCTCAAGGAGAAAGCAGGCAAAAACCTATTTGACCCTGGCTACAGCAACTTCTTACTCAACACGTCACTGGAGGCAAGGGAAACAAAAGTAAAAGTACTATTGGGACCTCATCAAAATAAAAAGCTTCTGCACAGCAAAGGAAACAACCAGCAAAACTAAAAGGCAACTGAAGAATGGGAGAATTTGCAAATGACATATCTGATAAAAGGTTAGTATACAAAATCTATAAACAACTTATCAAACTCAACACCCAAAAAACAAATAATCTGGTGAAGAAATGGGCTAAAGATATGAATAGATACTTCTCCAAAGAAGGCATTCAGATGATCAACTGACACATGAAAAAATGCTCAACATCACTCATCATCAGGGAAATACAAGTCAAAACCACAATGAGATACCACCTCACACCCATCAGAATGGCTAACGTTAACAACTCAGGCAACAACAGATGTTGGCGAGGATGTGGAGAAAGAGGATCTCTTTTGCACTGCTGGTGGAAATGCAAACTGGGGCAGCCACCCTGGAAAACAGTATGGAGCTTCCTCAAAAAATGAAAAATAGAACTACCCTATGACACAATAATTGCACTACTAGGTATTTATCTAAGGGATACAGGTGTGCTGTTTTGAAGGGGCACTTGCACCCCAATGTTTATAGCAGCACTATCGACAATAGCCAAAGTATGGAAAGAGCCCAAATGTCCATCGATGAATGAATGGATAAAGAAGATGTGGTGTATATATAAAATGCAGTATTACTCGGCAATCAAAAAGAATGAAATCTTGCCATTTGCAACTATGTGAATGGAGCTAGAGGGTATTATGTTAAGTGAAATTAGTCAGAAAAAGACAAGTATCATATGACTTCACTCATATGAGGACCTTAAGATACAAAACAGATGAACATAAGGGAAGAGAAGAAAAATAATATAAAAACAGGGAGCGGGAAAACATAATAGGCTCTTAAATATGAAGAACAAACAGGGTTACTGGAGGGGTTGTGGAAGGGGGGATGGACTAAGTGGGTTAAGTGGCTTTAAAGAATCTACTCTTGAAATCATTGTTGCACTATATGCTAACTTTGATGTAAATTAAAAAAATAAATAAAGGAAAATTTAATTATTTAAAAGCTTTAAAAATAATGTCCTGAACATGTGATGCAATGACTTATATCTCAAGTAGTTACTGTTTGATTGATTTTTGAGTGTAAAAACAAAAACAGAAACAGAACTATACTACAGGAGAAAAGGAAGAACTATATTAATAAATGGAAATTTTAGCAATTTTATCATTCACAATTATTATGACAAATTAGTCGTGTAACTAAATAGCCTTTTTCTCCAGATAATTAATTTTGCTTGTGTTTTCCTGTTGGTGGGAATGTAAACTTGTACAGCCCCTCTGGAAAACAGTGTGGAGGTTCCTCAGGAAACTAACAATATGTTAGTTTCCTGCCCCTATGACCCAGCAATAGCACTGCTAGGAATTTACCCAAGGGATACAGAAATGCTGATGCATAGGAGCACATGTACCCCAATGTTCATAGCAGCACTCTCCACAATAGCTAAAACATGGAAAGAGCCTAAGTGTCCATCAACCGATGAATGGATCCAGAAGATGTGGTTTCTCTATACCATGGAATACTACATGGCAATGAGAAACAATGAAATCTGGCCATGTGTAGCAACATGGATGGACCTTGAGGGTGTTATGCTGAGCGAAATAAGTCAGGCAGAGAAGGACAAATATCATATGTTTGACGGAGGACCATGAGGGAGAAGAAGGGGGGAAATGATGGGGAAGAGGGAGAGAGGCAAACCATGAGAGACTCTTGAATGCTGACAAAAACTGAGGACTGATGGATGTGGGGGGGGAGGGGGGATGGGCATGGAGGGGGGACTTGTGGGGATGAGCACTGGGTGTTATATGGAAACCAATTTGACAATAAACTATTTGTAAAAAAAAAATAAATTAAATAAATTTAAAAAATTTAAATTAAAACAAATTTGCTTGTGTTTTCAAACAATATAATTGCATTAATCTAAATTTAAAAAGATACTATTAAAAATATGATTTATGAGTCTCCCTATGTTTTCAGACACTTTGTATTATTCTTTCTCATAGAGTTGTGATAAGAAATAAATGTAATTATTATTTTAAATATGAGGAAATCAAAGCTTGAGAAAGTTATTTTTTTTCAAATTCAGAGAGCCAATGAGAGGGAGAAGGAGTCATTGTCCATTCTCTAAAGGCCATGTGTCTGTCCCTTATGCAATACTGTCTACTTTATTTGCAGAGCTTTCCCTGTTCTGGGAACTTATTAAGTGATTCATATGCAGTACCTTATTTGGTCATCACAACAGTCTTATAAGTTGGACATTAATATATTTATAACATATTTGAAGTTAAATTGGGAATAAAAATATGATGAGATTAGTCAGGGTCACTATTTAGTTATATCAGAGCCAAAACTCCGCCTAAAGCCATATTTTAAACACCATTCATTTTATTTACCTACATGTTTCATTCTCCTGCTGTTCTCTCCCTTGGTAGAAGCTAAATATCTATAAAAAGCAAGTCTTAACACTTCTGGAAATAAACAATGCCCTTAATTATTAAGCTGATTTACATTTCCTCCCATTAAATACAGCAGATGAACACTTCCTCAACTTAACCATTACCACAATGTCCCTTGTGCTGACAGGAAAGCATGGATTCTTCGACTGTGAAGATGAGAAGATATTATGGAGATCCTGTGTTTATCAAGCTGTAGACTACTTTTTAAAGAAATATTAAACACAGGCCAAGTTAATCAAACTGACAGAAGATGAGAAATTCTTCTTGAAATTCAGTAGGTTTGTACCAGTAATATAAGTTTGTGAAACACATAAGTTTTTGTAGTCCTGGGCCCAGAAAAGTTGTTTCTTTATAGTAATATGGCTAGCCAAAGGTAGATTCAAGGCCAGAATTCTTCTTTTCTGAATACCAAAAACCATTCTCATTTTCTCTCTCTCTCCCTTCCTTCCCTCCCTCCCTTCTTCCCTCCTTCCCTTCATCCCTTCCTTCCTTTCCTTCCCTTCATTAACCATACTTTTTCTTCTTTTCCTGGAGCCTCTCCACCATCAAGTCAAATAAAACAAAAGGCTGAGGGACCTTCTGAGTTTACTACAGGTCTTCTGTGGGTCCATAAATATTAGAAATTAATGTTTACAACAATTCTTTCCCTACTCCAGGACCTTTTGCCCAATATGGTATGTAATTTCATTCAACAGTTCTTTCCCGTGCTATATGTATATTTTTAAAGAATTCCCCAAAGCTGTAGATTTGGCCTTTGTTTTTACCAATTATTTGGGTGTAGCAAAAGAACAGAACACAGTTTGGGGGGTATTTTTGTTTTTGTTTGCTTTGTTCCAATTATTTAGGTATAGCAAAAGAATAAAATATCGGTTTAGAGATCTGTGAACTCAGCGTGTCCTCTTATTTTTTTTCTTTGAAGGTCATTGGTGTTAGAGCAGCAGTCACCTTAGAGTCTGTACAATTTTGCTCAGATAAAAAACACAGAGACCTAGAAAAAACCACCCTGGGTGTACCCCATGGAGTTTGTAAAACTTCGGGTTTACCAGTCAGGTGATAGGCCTATGTAGCTATATTAGATGCCGTGAGTCCTTTACCTTTTGGTTAATATTTATGGAAAATAACATTTATATTCTGTCCTGAACACTAATCAAGGGCTTAGAGTAAGTTTATAAATGAAGCTGGGGATCCTGCTCTGCATCTCAGTCTTCCTTTCAATTCATGAAAAATATTAGAGAAGAAAGTAGAATAAAGAATTAGCAAAACAAGAAGTGCTGAAGTGTTTGGAAACATAATAGTAACATTTGAGCAGTGTGTTAAACCAGTGCTTCTCTAATGGCATATGTATCATCTAGACATCCTGTTAAAATACAGATTTTGATTAGATTTGGGGTAAGGTCTGAGAATATACATTTCACATAAGATCCCAGTTGATATTCATCAATTGGTCTACAGACCAAACTTCAAAAGACAAGTTTGAAAGATTATATTATTCCCCAAAATGTATTGTTTATCTCTTGGATGACCTATATTTTCCCCACCTCTTGATGTCAGGCTTGGCTATGTATGTTTGGTCATGAAAAGGGCAGAAGCAATGTGTGTCTTTTCCTAGTAGAGGCTTAAAGAGGCAATATATGATGTTCCATCACTTCTTTTCCTTCTGCAATAAAACAAGCAATGATGTAGGCAGATGTATCTTAAATAGCCTGTGTTTTAGAATAAAGACATACAGAACAAACTTACAGTCTGCAGAATGGACTTATAGTCAGCAAGGGCAAGAAAGAGAAAATCTTCAATTATGTAAGCCACTGAGATTTGGGGCTGTTTGTTACTGCAATATAACTTAGCCTATTCTGACTGATAAAAGCCATGTCTAAAGGTATACGTGTATTATACTGGATTTAAGGAACCATCTTCTATCACTTATTTGATCAGGGACCCTGGCCAAGATATCTTACTTTTCTAAACCTCAGGCATGTCATCTGCAAAATGAAATTTTGCTTTCCTGAAGGCAGAATTCTGGCTGTCTTTAAATGTATTCTTTCTTTGTTATATAAACCTGAATGCTACTCTGGTTCAAGGTTACTACCAAAGGGGAGAAAAAATCACCGCCATTGGAAAACATGATCTTTAGTACCGTAGAGCCAATATCTAAGAAATTATCTAAGAAGTTCTGCTTAATCTTGCCTGCAGAAACAGGGAAGGTTTTGGCATCAAATGCCATATCCAAAGACAGGGAAAATAATCAGAATTAATAAGATGCATGGCCTTCAGCTACAGTTTTAAACAAAAATGAAATAATACAACAGCTGACATAACACTAGACATGGTTTAGTTTTCCTCTTTTACAGGTATATTCAATCGGCATATTTGGGAATTCAATTGTTCATATTTGGGAATTTTTTGTTTCCATCGGACTTTGGCCAATGACCACAATTACCTATGAAGCCGGGCAGTTGTATTCACCAGTAGACATCTGTGCATGATTCCAGCTGACCAATGCTAGAACAATTTTTTATACGCACAGGACTATTACACGTTAGGTAATATTTTCATAAGCTCTTCTTGAAAAGTTGATCTTTGGTCCCTTCGAATACCTCACAGTTTGCCACACATGAAAGATCTGTGTGGGTGCCAATTTGATCAGCTGAAAATACTTTGGTTAAAACACCAACCCAGTCTCCTACCAGAGTTATACTTAATGGGAATTGGGCCCAGCGCCTATACTTTAGTTCAATTAAGGTTATTTCAGGTAATGTTTCTCTTTTGGTATCATCCCAAATAAATTTTTTTTTTTTTTTTTTACAAATAGTTTATTGTCAAATTAGTTTCCACATAACACTCAGTGCTCATCCCCACAAGTGCCCTCCTCCATGCCCATCCCCCCTCCCCCCCACATCCATCAGTCCTCAGTTTTTGTCAGCATTCAAGAGTCTCTCATGGTTTGCCTCTCTCCCTTTCCCCCACCATTTCCGCCCTTCTTCTCCCCCTTGTTCCTCCGTCAAGTTCCTCCTAATCCTCCTATACGTGCAAACATATGATATTTGTCCTTCTCTGCCTGACTTATTTCGCTCAGCATAACACCCTCAAGGTCCATCCATGTTGCTACACATGGCCAGATTTCATTGTTTCTCATTGCCATGTAGTATTCCATGGTATAGATAAACCACATCTTCTTGATCCATTCATCTGTTGATGGACACTTAGGCTCTTTCCATGTTTTAGCTATTGTGGAGAGTGCTGCTATGAACATTGGGGTACATGTGCTCCTATGCCTCAGCATTTCTGTATCCCTTGGGTAAATTCCTAGCAGTGCTATTGCTGGGTCATAAGGGAGTTCTATTGTTAGTTTCCTGAGGAACCTCCACACTGTTTTCCAGAGGGGCTGTACCAGTTTACATTCCCACCAACAGTGTAGGAGGGTGCCCGTTTCTCCACATCCTCGCCAGCATCTAGAGTTCTCTGATTTGCTCATTTTAGCCACTCTGACTGGCGTGAGGTGGTATCTCAGTGTGGTTTTGATTTGTATTTCCCTGATGAGGAGGGATGCTGAGCATCGTTTCATGTGTCTGTTGGCCATCTGGATGTCCTCTTTGGAGAAGTGTCTGTTCATGTCTTCTGCCCATTTCTTCACTGGGTTGTTTGTTTTTCGGGCGTGTAGTTTGGTGAGTTCCTTATAGATTCTGGATATTAACCCTTTATCTGATATGTCATTTGCAACTATCTTTTCCCATTCCGTTGGTTGCCTATTAATTTTCTGGGTTGTTTCCTTGGCTGTGCAGAAGCTTTTAATCTTTATGAGGTCCCAACAGTTTATTTTTGCTCTTGATTCCCTTGCTTTTGGGGACGTGTCAAGTAAGAAGTTGCTGCGGTGGAGGTCAAGGAGGTTGTTTCCTGCTTTCTCCTCTAGGGTGTTGATAGTTTCCTGTCTCACGTTCAGGTCCTTTATCCACCAAATAAATTTATTTTTAATGTAATTCCTTTACTTGTAAAATTAAGGCATTTGACACAATTATCATGGGGGTCATTTCTGGGTTTGGTTTTACATCACCTACACACGTTTACTTTCTTTTTTTCCTTTTCTTTCTTTCACATGAGAAAAGACAGATTTATTTTAATGATGTACATACAAGAGTTCACACATACACAAGTGTGACTCCTTACCCATACACCTTTTATGTTCAGAAGGTATCCTACTAGTACAAATGCCAACGGTATATAGATATTCCTTTGTATAATCTCTTTCTGAGGACTATGCTTAGGGATTGAAGGCTGGTGAACTGGAGACTGATTTCTAGTTAGGACTGAAATTTTCAGAATGTGATGGAAAGGTATGGGTACTGTAATTGTCTAATATGGAGAGTGTAGGTGAGAGAACATATCCAGTGGGCTTGGCAATTTGGATGACATTCGTGACATTGGCAAGTTAAGTACAGCAATGGAAGCATGTGATGGTAGAATAGCTAGATGGTGAAAAAGCAGTAGTGGGGAGGACAGACATATTTTGTGAAAGCCTGGCAAAGATGTTAAAGAGAGAGTTTCTAGAATGGTAAATTTTTTTCAAGAACCCCAGGTGTATTGTCATCTCTACAGTGCACTTTCTTTATCTAGCTGCAGTGGTAGCCTACTAAGTGAAGTAACAGATTTCAAAGTCTAGCCTAGGCAATTTATGTCTTTTTGAAATTTTACTGTAAAAAGAGGTTTCCATACACTAACACTACTATTTCTAATAAAAACAATTACTTTTTATGAATTTCTACCATTAGTTTAAAAATAGTTTTCATTCTCTCACTAAACTTGCCATGAAGGCATTATTATTTCCTTTGACAGAGAAGAAAATTAAGTTGAAGAACTGAAATTCATGGTCACAAGCAAGTATCTGATCATCTTGTGTAATTGAAAGCTAGCGTTCCTGAATTCCAGAATGTGGCTACAGAGTGATGATCCTTAGATCTACTTTCTCACTGGCAGGTAGAGACATGTGGCAATGTCATTTAACCTGGTAAGGCTGACCAATGTTGTGTTTAAAAGAAGATTGGACAAATTCGTTCTAGATGGGTACACACCACAGGAGCAAGAGAAGTATCCTTCAAGGAGTAAGGCAACTTGTAAAATAGAAAGAAAGATGGATGGGCCAAGACATGGAAACCTACTAAATCAGACACACACACTCCTTCATAGTTTAAAAAAAAAAAAGCTATGAAAGTACCAAAGACATGACTTTAATTCTCCAAGGAGCACAGATGTAGAGTTGCTTTGGGTCTCTCCAGTTTCCGTGAGAAAATCCAGGCTGGCAGTCCCCCTTGATGAAAGAGAAATGACTCTTTGTGTGAGATTTAAAGCATTTCTAATTTGAAAGCAAACCTAATTGCACATACTACACATACACACACCATGTGGAAATAATAAATGTATTTATGATGGAAATGTTTGCTTCATTTATTATGCTAGGAGTTTTTCCAAGAAATGGAAACAACTGTAAGAAGTGACATTAAATATTTAACTGACTTTCTTTTTTCTTCTTTTTCTTAGTGATTTTTATTAACATGTATTTTAAAATGTTACTACTACACAATAAGGCATATGGCTCCCAATTTTTAGGAGTATTTCGTTAGTTTAAAAGGAAAGAAATCAGTCCCCATAAAACATGCAATATCAAAATATGACACAGATGAAGCCTGGGTTTTGAAACTGTTTTCAAGGGGAAGTATCCTTCCTTCAACTCCTCCACCTCAAGATGGGTTGGTGGTATTGTAACAGTGACCTAACTCATTGTGTGGTTGTTTTCTACAGTGGGTGTTCAAATGGCCTTAAATTTTCAGGGTGAATTTGGTGAAAGCCCAACTTTTTGATGTATACACTGTTAGGTAGGAAGATGTAAACATGTAAATACATTTGTGAGGATCCCACCATCCATGAAATTTGTGAATTCTGTGTTAAAATACCACAAAATCCTGTTGGGATATGAATATTATATCAGTTGACTAGTCCTGCATCACAAACCATCCCAAAATTCTGTGGCTAAAAACAATAAGCACTTGTCATTTCTCAGGATTGGGTTGATTATCAGTTTGGGCTGACTACCTGGGCTTCCCTGTGCATGTATAGTCAGCTATGACTCATGAACACAATTCTGCTCATATTGGTTGGGCTCTCTTACTGTTTGGGGGTTGGCTAGTGGCTGGGTGGTCATGTATAGCCAAGCTTTTCTCCACATGGTCTCATCATTCATTTGACAAGTTCACACTTGTTCACCTAGTAGCTGATGATTTCAAGAGAGTAAGCAGCTCTTCCTTCCTTTACTGCCCTACCCTGCTTCCAACTCCCCCTGCTCCCACCCATACACATGGACTGAAAATTAGAGAGAGCTGCATAGGCAAAATTTTACCAAACATAAGTTAAGTGATATCGCAGGGCTAAAACTCATGCATAGGCAATTTAAACATGTCTTTTTTTCAGACAGAAAAAGCAGACAAATACCAAAAAAATTAAAAGAGTAGTGAACAGTTTCACAAACTTGACTATGTGCAGAACAAAGCACACAACAACTGTAAAATATATGTTCTTCTTAATCTACTTGGGATATTTATAAAAACTGACCTTATGAGGAACCACAAAGAAGGTTTCAATAAGAGCAGAAACTTAGGGTTAGTTTTATTGTTGACATTTAGAGTTAAGGTAAATGTTAGATTTAGGCTGGAATTCTTTATCCTTATCTTTGATGGTTCACTTTAGATGCAGAGTTAGCGTGGGTTAGGTTTAATCTGGATTAGTGTTACATTTAAGATTAGGGCTATTAGTTTGCTGGTTTTAGGTTTAGTGTTAGTTTTAGTGTTAGGGTTAGGGTTAGTACTACAGGATTAGTATTGTGTTAGGGGTAGGGCTACAGTTAGGACTAGACTTAATGTTTGGCTTAGCATTGAGTTTACAGTAAAGGATAGGATTTGATTTAAGATTAGGATATTTAAATAGATCAATGATGCAAAACTGAAAATGCAATTGATTTATAAAGAGTGACACTAAAGAGTAGTAAGGAAGTATCTTTCCAATGGAGGTCATGGGACAAGTGGGTAGGTACAAGGGAAAAATGATTTGGAATCCCTACCTCATGTTATTCCTAAAAATTTAACTTAAGCTGCAGTAATTCATACATAGATAAGAGAATTTTTAGAAAAAAATATAAGAAACTATTTTCCTGACAATGGGAAAGGGAAAGATTTTTTAATTTAAGAAAAAAAAGATTGATAGATTATATATTAACATGAACAACTTTTAATCAAATGCCACCATTAAGAGAGTGGAAAGGCAAATCACACTTGGAAGATGTTTCAACACACAGAGGTAAAATGACTTGCCTTGAAAATGTATAAAGAACATCCATAAATTAATAAAGAAAAGAAAGTCAACCCAAAGAACCAAAATATTTAATTAGTTCCTTAATAACATTATGCATATTTGGTGAGAGTATTAAGCTGCAGGAACTTTCAAACCTGCTGGCAGAATAAATTATTGCAGTTACATTGGAAAAAAGACCATCAGTACAGAGCCTAGTTGAAGAGACATGGACCCTATGACTGTGTAATGCCATAGGTAGTGACAGCAATACAGATATAAAATTGTGTGCTCATATGCACCAGGACAAAAAAATCATGAATTTTATAGAAGTATTGTTTTGTTTTTAGTAGCCTGAAACTTTGAAATAACCCAAAGTGCATCATCAATAGAATGGATTAATACTGACTGAAAAACAGATACAATAGAATACCTACAAATTAAATTCCATTTATTAGGGCGCAAAAACAAGGACTATCAAGCTAATTTCCCCAGTCCAGCAGAAAATGGATTGTGACTTAAAAAAACTGCAGAAAAGAAATAGTGATCAGGAAAGTAGGGCACAGAAGTATAGAAAGAAGATTGGTACCATTTTGTAATCTACATAATAGATACATAGATATCTTCTTTAAAATAACTCATTACATTGTACTTTTTTGTAGACTTCTTTACAAATATCTACATATCACAACAAAAAGGTTGAAATTTTTTATGGCTATACTACATTTTAAGATTTGGATATATCATATTTAATGATATACCTAATTGCTAAACATTTATATTGCTTTCTCCTTTTCTCTTTCTCAAAATAGTGTTTCAAGAAGCAAATATTTATGTATGTTTTATTGGTTTGTTAGAATAAATTCCTGAGAGAAGAAAGACTGAGTCAGACTGTATGAAGTTTTAAAGTGTTTGTAATATAATATGAAATTGCTTTATAAAACTACTAGGCAAGCTGCACTCCCATAATGTAAGGATATTTGAATCACTTCACATTCACCCATGTCAAATACTATAATTTGGATAATATCTGATTGTTTTAATTTGCATTTATTTTATCTTTACCTATTAAAATGAAACCTTTTTAAAATACAGCATAGTGCCAGAAAAGGGATCGAGTTAAATTGCTGAGGTTCAAATTCTGGCTTAAGTACTTCCACGCAGTATGACTTTGGGTTTCTCAACTATTCTCTTTGAGGGTCAATTTCCATATGCACAATATAGCAAAAAGTTCTGTGACAATTAAATGAGTTTATCCATGTAATAAACATAGCAGACTACTTGCCACATTCTAAGTCCTTTGTAAATTAAATGTGCAGTATGGGGATAGTGTTGGATGATGAATTAGGGAAATGGGGCCCTGGAGGGTTGAGGGAGTCATGGAGGAGGGAGGGAAGGAGAGAGGATGAGAGGAGGGAAAGATAAAAGAAGAGAATGATGGAAGGAAGAGGACTGCTGGAGGAAAGGTAGGATGTTTGCAGGATGAACGATCTGGAGGTGGGAAAGCAGGGCTGGGATGGATGGTCTAAGGGAGCAATGGATCTAATGATGGAGAGTCTTGTAGAGGTTACCAGTGATCAGAAGTGGTCTGGTTCTCCATTCCTTCTGGATAACTTGTGATCCCTTTGAGAATTCAGTTTATTTAAAAAAAATTTTTTAATGTTTATTATTATTGAGACAGAGATGAACACAGCATGAATGGGAGAAGGGAAGAGAGAGAAGGAGACACAGAATCTGAAACAGGCTCCAGGCTCTGAGCTATCAGCACAGAGCCCAAAGCAGGGCTCAAACCCACCAACTGTGAGATCATAACCTGAGTCGAAGTAGGACACTCAACCAACCGAGCCACCCAGGTGCCCCGAGAATTCAGTTTTCAAAGTTTAAATACCAATGTAGAGATAGGCTATATTGTTAAGTGCAAGGGATCAAGGCTTTGTAAGTAGGCAGTCCTGGTGCTATCAGTCTTTAGCTCCATCCCCTGGGACAAAGTCCTCTCTGAAACATTTATATAAAGCAAAGCTGTTAACATTTAATGTTTAATTTCAACATGAGAATTAAATAAGATGCTTTATATAAGGCCTCCAGGCCTGGCTCGTAGTATTTTCTGAAAAACGATAAATGATTTCTTCTTGTTGCTGTTAGACAACAACCTATAAAGTATTAGAAATGGCTTAAGATTCTGTTCCTTAAATTAATGAATGCCAAACACCAAAATGTGATAAATAATCATCAGCTATTAATGGGTGCTGGATCATGCGCCTTCAAGTATATGTACATGAGTGTGTGTTTGCCCATTCAGCATAGAAGATGGAACACAAAGGTAGATATCCTAGGAGAAATGGAGAAAGTGTTCCTTGACTCAATCTGGGTGTCAGGACAGTCATGGAAATCTCCAGTATTGTTTGGCAGTTGAGTAGAAAAAGGAAGACACATAGGCACAGTCTGTGGCTAGAAAGAAGGGCTATTTCTAACCACCATAACCACACCCAAGAAAGACTTATGCTTACCAAAGCCAAGAAGGGCAGGTTAATAGTGTTAGACCAAGTGGGTACGGGGCATGAGGCCTCCTCCCTGAAACATCATA
Organism: Hyaena hyaena; assembly: GCF_003009895.1. Classification (NCBI taxonomy): domain Eukaryota; kingdom Metazoa; phylum Chordata; class Mammalia; order Carnivora; family Hyaenidae; genus Hyaena; species Hyaena hyaena. The sequence continues at coordinate 142,532 of NW_024081682.1, read as the reverse complement.
TCCAGGAACATAGGCCACAGTTTACCAAGATAACCTCATGTGAATATTATGTGCAGTATGACCATTTGGTTCTGCAATTTCAATTCCAATGCCTGATTCTACAGAAGTCGTTTTAAAATGACAGAATGTTCAAAAATTTGGTTAGTTTCTTTCTTTTCACCAGACATAACAACAAATCAGAGATAAAGTATATTTTACTATCTTTCAGAGCCGTTCCAAATGGGCTGAATAGTAGCCAACTTTTACAAAAGAAAGTAGAGGGGCAGCTGGGTGGCTCATTCAGTTAGGCGTCTGACTTCAGGTCAGGTTGTGATCTCACAGTTTGTGGGTTCGAGCCCTGCATCAGGCTCTGTGCTGGCAGCTCAGAGCCTGGAGCCTGCTTCAGATTCTGTGTCTCCCTCTCTCTCTGCCCCTCTCCCACTCATACTCTGCCTCTCTCAAAAATAAGTAAACGTTTAAAAAAAAAAAGCAGTAGAGTACCAAAATTATAAAGGCAAAGGTCAGCGTGTGAATAGAAACATGGGCTTTACTTCATGGTGTCAACAATGCTGGAGAAGCTACTGGATGACTTCAGACCTGTCAGCCCATACTGCCACACCCACAGGTTCAATTACTGTGTCCCTACAGCTCATCAAGCCTAATGGAAAAGACTCTGGGAGTCAGCTTATATAAAACAAAAGAGTGGGCACTCCAGGGAGCAATCATCATTTCTGAGCCAAGTTATATCATGTAAAATATGTATAAATATTATAGAAGGTTGTCAGTTACCATGATGGGCCTGATAGATGAAACTCTCCCCCATAATTACAAACAAGTGACAACTCTAGGATCTGCTAAAAATCCTTCCACTTTTTGGCCTAAGAGAGTATCAGACTTAAATACTCCAATATTTTCCCTCCTGAGAAAAATACTTCCCTCAAATGTATTATGATCTGCCCTTCCCCTAAATCTGGAAAGCTGGTTACTAAGTTTAAGCTTACTTTGAACATGTTTCCACAAAAGTTATTCATGGAATAATGTAATCACATTGAGCTGATAACAACAGTTTCTTAAACTGAAACACAACAACAAAAAAAGTAAAATCAAGGCAGAGTCATTAGTTTCTAAATACAATTTTTTTTCTATGGTGTTCATATGTTGTTTGGTCTTGGTTCACAATGACGACACTTCCTTGAGATGTTAAGGGCTTTCATCTAATGGATCTCCAGTTGCCAACTAAATCTTTTTTTTTTTTTTTTTTAATTTTTGAGTGGTAGTGCATGGGTTTAAAAGCATGGGTAGAAAAAACAGTCCACACTTTATATAAATCCTCTGGCTTACATCATAATTAAACTGGAATTTTAAAGATTTTATCCAATTATATTAATCCATGAGTTCTATAGACATCTGAACTGTAATTTAAACAGAAATCCAAGCATAAAGTAGCACTTGTTTGGAAGACAAATGTGTGAATGCCCTGTGTGCACTGATTTATTTTGGTAAGTAGACCTGGCAAAGTCAATTTTGAGGTTAAGAGGTAGGAAGACATATTTGATGATAACAAAGTTATGGGATATCCTGTCTTTATCTGAACTACGACCAAAAGCAGAATACACACACACACACACACACACACACACACACACACACACACACACACAGTAAAGATCTTTCAGCCTAGAAAGTCAAGTTATCTGAATGGGGGCAGGCCATATTCTCTGACTCCTGAATTCCATCATAAGTGTCCTTTACCAAGTACTGAGATCATTTGTGTTCTGGCCTTCCCATGAATAGCATTGTGTTAAATTTAAAAACTCTTGCAATCCCTGTCTGAAACCTTATAGGCTCTGGAGCCAGAATGCTGGGTTTGAATACTGGGGCTATGATTTAATGGCTCTGTGATTTGGGGCATTAATTTTTAATTCTCTGTGCTACATTTATGAACTGTAAAATAAAGATAATAATGTACACATCCTAAAGTGTCTGATAAATAAGCCATTTATAATGCATAGCACATATGTGCTCAATGTGTTGCAAACACTGTGATTATTGTGATCCTTCTCTTCCTCCATATGTCCAGTCAGTCACAAATTCCTACCAAGTGTTCATCTTTCCTCAGTACCTTTCACCCATCCCTCTGTCCTTCATCCTATTTCCAGTTTAGGTCAGACCTGCTGGGCTTACCTCTTCCCTCCCATCTTTCCCAGACCTCCCCTAAAGTAATTGAACCCCAATCACTCACTGCCCTGGAAAAAGGAGCTCCCCTCACAGCTCCCACTTGGTTGTTCTCTCAGCTCTTCACACAAAAGAAAATAAAATCAACCTAAAATGCTACTGGGGCCCTGTTTCTCTCCTGATCCAAACTGTATATAGTTCCTTTCAAATTTCAGCACTGACAAATCCTCCTGCAAACTCCAAATTTAGCCTCAAGAAATCTTTCTCACTCTATCAATCAGTGTTTTACCAAAGTAGCCAAACAGGAACTTATGCCATTTTATTCTTATATATCTTGGGTGAGCTCATGCTCTCAAGGGCTCACTTCCTTCCACCCACATGCTCTGACACCCTATCCAGACTTCAAGGGCTTATTTAAATTTTGCCTCCTCCATGTTGGTTCTACAATCATTAGGGATCTCCCTCTTTGATTTGAACTCCCTCTCCTTTGACCTGAAGAACCATCATATATTTCTGGATATTATCCAATCAATCTTTTTTGAGAGTGTATCATATTTTCTAAAACTTAAATTAGTACTTCTATACCTTCCAGTGCCCAGCATGAGGCCTCATACATATCTGGAGTTCAATCATAATATCTGATATCCCTCGGAGCAATGTTCTCCCAATAAGGTAATTTTTTAAATGCTATGAAGGATTATAGGGCTGTGAGTATCACTACTGGCACTTTACTTTCCATTTGTGACCAATAGTGTCTCTTTGGGGTAACTGTATCCAATTCCTTGTCACATACCACTACAACAGTGATTATACCTCTCTGAAAATAAAACTTTGGTTTTCGTTATTGGAAAAGGTAATATATTCATATAGTAAAAATACAAAAAGTTTGAAAAAATTATACAGTAAAAATAAGTGTCCTTCTTTCCCCCAAAGCCCTTATCCCTTATTTCTGCTTGAAGGCTACCACTGTTACACCTTTGTTAATGATTATCTTATGATCACTGGATGTAAAGCTTCCATTCCATTGTCAAATTGTTTCATTTCTCTGCTTGTCCAAACCATCCAGGTAGACATTACAACCTCCTTCCATCCACAAGGATTACTGCATCCCACAAAATACTCCTCTCCAAGGCATTCTCCCATCTTTAGACATTTGATAATGAACCCCTTTACCCCTTTAATTAGTCTCAATCTTCTTCTACTCCCAGTGTAATAACTAGGATCATTCCGTCACAACCTTTATGCCCCAGACAGCTGAAAGAGAACTTTCAACACTAGAATGTGAAGGTGGAACGTGGGTAACTGACAAGAGAAAACCCCATTAAAATGAGCTCATTTATGGAAAAACAAGTTGCTTACACTCTATTTAGAAACAAAGGAATATGAATAAGGTTTTCTTGATGTGATTGGATACATTTTAGAAAGTTCAAGCAAGAAAAGGCACAGAAGAACTAAGGACAAGTGAAAAGCCAGGTCTCCTGCAGGTTTACTTTAAAAGCAACCAGCGCTGGGAAATTCTTACTGAGTCAGGATCTCTGGACCAGGTTCAGGAAAAACACAGTAAAATTCCCATAGCTTGTAGGGATGCACACATCTCTTCCCACACATACTAATCAGAGAGATTCCATGACCAGTTGGAAGAAGTGCCATCCCAGGCCACATGCATTCTCTGCTTGGTATATGAATAAAAAAACTGGATTCTTAAACATCTATTTGCTGAAACTATAGTAAGGTAGGCTCTCCTTACAAACTGGCCCAAAATACTCTGCTCTGGCTTCGAAAGAATTTAGTTGGCCAGAAATGGATACGTTGAACAACTATGAATTGTGTTCCTGACAACTGTATTGAACCAGAAAATTTATTTCTCCAATAAATCTGGGCAAGTCATGCTTGCTCTTTTGTAACATGAAGCAGTTGAATGAGATGATCTCTAAGGTCCCTTCAAGCTCTAAAACACTGTTATTAACATTACATCAAGTGACTGGACAACATTTATATCCCCTAATGGGCAATTACCCTACAGAGTTTGCAATCAAATATAACCCAACTATGCAAGTTTAAGAAGGATTCAGTTCTGAGGAGATCTGGAGGGCAGTTATCAGATTGTTGAAAGTGTATTTGCTAAATAAAACAAGATGATTTAGTTCAATGCTTCCCAAAGTGTGGTCTACATACCAGTAGCATCAACATACTGGGAATCATATACTTGAGGCCCACTCTAGGCCTATTGAATCAGAGGCTCTGGGGTTGAGACCCAGGAATATGTATTCTAGCAAGCTCTCAAGGTGATTTTTATGCTAAAGTTTGCAAAAAGATGTCTGAAAATATAGTAAAAACATGGACTTTGGACTCCAACATAGATTTGAACACTAGCTCTGCCTCCTACTAGTCAGGACCCAGGCTAAGTCCTTTGACCCCTCTGAGTTTCTGGGGTTTTTTTTCTACCTACAAAGTAGAGATAATGATAATTTACCTCACAAGGTTGGGTACTGACATAATGAGAGAACAGATTTAAAAACTGGCACATAACCAAGAAATGTTGAGGAGCAATTTCAAGAAGGAATTAACAAGTATCCTTTCTGGAATATGGATGTTACAAACCCTTTACAAAAGACAAGACAAAGGTCAAGAGCCTCTGGAGGGTAAAAAAAAAAAAAAAACACCCACTCAATGAGAAAATGCATTCTGCTAATCATAGGCAGTGTCATCTCTCACAGGGCACACCAGGAAGACATCTCTAAGACTGCTAGTCTCCTGCTGAATGGGGCATAGACTACACTTTAGGGTGGGCTGCACTCTAGTATGGTGTATTGGACAGAGAAGCTGAATGGATGAATGGAACCACATTGTGCTGGCTTCCAGGTTTCTGTAAAGCACAAACTAAGAGTAACAAAGTCTTTTCAGCAACTAAAGAGTCAATTAAATACACAGGGAAAATGGCCTAGGAAGAATGTTGAGGTTTTCTAGGCAACTTTCTTATTTCATAAAAAGACAAGTGAGCACATGCCAGGAGTTTGTGAGTGACTTGGGAGCACTCTTATTTGGTAGGTAATTTGGGAACAACAAATCTGATATGTGTATGCTTGCCAACGGAAGCATACTTCACACCATAGATCAACGAGGAGAATGAGAGAGCTTTCATGATCCATCTTAAGACTTCAGTCTGCCAGGAATAAGGATATAGAAATGATGATGTTAGGCATCAATATGTTAAGGCATGAATAATGCCTCAGAACAACAGCCTAAAAAACCTTCCTAGAAGAATAGGAGACACTAAGGACACTTATACCTAAGTCCTCTCTTTTCTAGTATATTTTAGAATTAATCCTGAACTTACATTTGCTATCCTACTCTGATGGAATATACTAAGATGCTGTCTACTGGTATACATGAAAGTACCCAATTAAATGGAAGAAAATAATCTATAGTAGTTACATTTATTGAACATCTACAAAACTGTGAGCAATGTGAATACATTGTCCAATGTCTCACCAAGTCTCCAGTGTAAGGATTATAATCCTCATTTTCTAGAAGAAGACAATTCTGTCTCACTTGATGCCAGTCAAAGGTAGGTTAAAGAAGAGTCCTGGCTATGAGCTGTCTGACCTGCTGCTCCCCAAGCTCCAAGCTCCTCACATTGTTCAAAAACAAGTAGCTTGCACAAAAGTTGCATTCTGGCAAAGGCTTCTTTCCCCCCTTTCATGAGGTGAACCCTGGAGATTGGAAGGATTGTAGAACCTGGTAATGTTACGAGTATGGAAAGTAAAACAATAAAAAGCTGAGCCATTCGATTTGTCTTCCAAATTGATTTCTGCTTGCTGAGGCTTGAAAGGAAACTTGCTTATTTTTTCATCATCACTGAATGAAGCTATTTGTTAAGATGTGTTTATTAGACTTACATAAGAGCTCTTGCCCAAAGAACTCAAACTGAAGTGAAGGGGCAATAATCTCAATGATCTCTGGCCCTACCATTTTAACACCACAGTTAAAGGGCTCATCAACAGGTCTATTTTTTAATTTTCACAGATGAAGAGGTAGCGGAATGAAAACAGGTTTTAAAATCAGACACCTTACCCCCCACCATCACTGTTCTGCCTACGTCAAAGTATAACTTTCACAAACTAAAGAACACTAATCTGATGCAAATATATAGTGAACATGAGTCAGAAATGTATTTAATTCACTAATGAAGATATCATCAGGATGGTAAGGCTGGCTCAAAGATAATCTGAGGGACTGTGTATATACAGACACAGAAGGAATGTAGAGATAAAACTGCTAGGTTAGATGCACAACTGGCCAAAAGACTGAAACCTGTGGGGTTATTATTATTATCTTTTTAACTACACAAGGCATTTACTTTTCTATCAGATAAAACTATGAGTTAACAAGTAACTTCTAGTCTGGCCTCTAATTAGCAATAAATAGTAATTCTAACAGAGATCAACAAACCTTTTCTGTAAACTGCCAGATAGTAAATACTTGAGACTTTATTGGCCAAATGAGTATCTGTTGTAACTACTCATCTCTGCCAAAGTGGTCAAAAACAACATATAAACAAATGTACAGGGCTATATTCCAATAAAACTTTATTTATAAAAAAACATGCTACGAGTCAGGTTTGGCTGGCAGGCCACAGTTCACCAACCCCTGCCTTAAAGAATTTGATAATCCTGAGTGGGCCTATAAGAGAATGCTCTAGCAGGACTTTGCAAGGATATATAGTGATCTTTTGTATTATCTCCAAATTTGCTCTTAGATCATGTTGTTCATAGGACCTTATCCAAGTTATTCATTTTTTTTCCAGTTTTAATTTCCTCATTTTTTGAATGGGCATAATTTTCAGAAATCCTTAGAGTATTATAAGCATTCAGGGGGCTAGTATTCAAAGATATTTATTCCTTCTGACCTCCATTTGATTGTTATTCTCAGTCAAAAAGTGATCTTGCACTGTGTCTCACAAAATCTGTTTGAGAAAACAAGGCTATTTGATTAAGATGGAGGAAGTGGAAACTTGTTTGGCCCAGTCAAACAAACATGGAGCCGGTTATGGCTTCATATCCTCTTCCAGATATGAATGGAGCTGTGAAAGCTGCTTTAGAGACTTATAAAGAAGCTGGTGGCTCAGTGATTCTTACAAACCAGAAAGCTTCCGAATCCCCCAGTCCACTTCATTTCCACAGTTCCATGTGAAGCTATCTAGCTGGGGCTACAAGCATGTGGTTCTGGGTGGGGTCATGCTGGTAGTGATACAGAAAGTTGAATTGGGTTTTATCCTGGAGAAATAATAAATAAATTGAGATTTCAGTGATAAATCTATCTACTTACTTAGAAAGATTTTATCACATGATGCCCCGGACAAAGAATTCAACCAGAAACACAACAGGAGATATATGTATATGGAAATAAGGAAAGAGGATTGGACAGAGAAGGAATCTGACCCTTTAAACACAGTTAACAACAGAGGCCTCAACTGACTCCATGAGGAGTTCTGGAACTGGCATAGTCTTTTCTAAGTTGTCTCAATTGAGGCAACGGAGCCAGACTCGTGTGTCCCTGCATTTATTTGTCATGTTCTTGGCAGAGGCAGTTCCCTGAGGGAAATTCTCATGAGGAAAGCTACGAGCCATCAGTATATATTGTTCCCAGCATCTAGGGAATGGGTACATCACTACTGAAGAATATCCCATACATATTTTCTATGAGAATAGGCCTTCACATCTGCTCTGCTTTATTTCAACTGTGCAGCTAAGAAGAAAGCATACTGATTCATGCTATTGTTGATGCTGATTATAACTTTGCCTGGCTATGCTCATAGCAGGGTCTATTAGTTATCTATTATTGTGTAGCAAATACCTGAAACATTTATTATCTCAGAGTTCCTCTGAGTCAGGAATCCAGGCATGGCTTAAGCTGGATGCCTCTGACTCAGGGTCTCTCATAAGGCTGAAATCAAGGTGTTAACCAGGACTGCTGTCACTTCAGGGCTCGATTGGGTGAGGATTTGCCTCCAAGCTCACTTATATGGAAGCTGGTAAGAGGTCCCTACTGTCTGTTGGCAGATATATCAGTTGCTTGTCTATATGGGTTTATATGTAGGACTACTCACAAGTTAGCAAGTTGCTGTCCCAAGAGTACAAGGATCTGAGGGGAGAAAGGAGACAGGAAGAGAAAGAGAGAGAACATAAAACTAAATTCAAGGTTTTTACAACTTAATTTTAAATATGATACCTCATCACCTCTGCTAAGGTACTCTGTTCGTTAGAAGTGAGTTAGTTAGTCAAGACCACATTCTAGGAGAGATCATTTGTACAAGGCTTAAATGCCAGCAGATGAGGGTCATAGGTGCTATCTACCACATAGGAGGTTAAAAACATCTTCAAAGGGAAATCCTTAGGATTATCCCTAAACACAATCGATCAGATATATCTATAGAAATTTAAAGAAGAAAACCACTGTAGAACACACTGTACTTGTGTGTTAGAATGATATCTAACTTTTAGACCCTCACTGACTTAAAAACTACATACACACCCACATATATACACACACACAGTTTCTGTTGGTCTATGTGAGAGTACATGAATTGAACACAAGAACTTAAGAAATTGGTATTGTTTGATATCTAAGTGCATGATCATCATGACTCATTAAGTGGATATAGAACAAAAATATCAGGACAAAAATATTTAAAATAAAAATAATTAGACCAATATTTTTTAAAATTCCTGAGTGATATGGAGGTGGGGGGGGGATAAAAATGGTCTTCACCACAGAATTTAAGAACGTTACAGATGATTTAACATCCTTACCTGATGGACCATGACTGAGGCAAAGGAGTAGGGTTAGGTTGTGGGGAGAAAAGCACTATGCAATAAGTTGGGAACTTTTTCTTAGTTCTGCCTCTGATATTTCCTAAGAGGAACCAGAGATCACTTAGCCTGCCTGGATTTGCATCCTGAGCTGCAAAAGAATCTTCCACTGGAAGATTTCTCTGAAGTCTAAAGAACATTAATTTGTAAAATAGTTTATTCTATTTTATTTTATTGCTTTCAAAAGAGTTTTTATTAAACTCTTCCTATACAGTACCTCTTGCCACATTGCCAGAGCCCTGGGGTGTGTCCACCAGGGATAGGGACCCATTAGTGTTCCCCTGTGACTGAACCTGGGCTCATATATGTAGCTGTGGAGACTGTCTCACTTGGTGGGCCCAGTGTATGTCTTGCTGCTTCTGAAAGGGCTTGGAAACAGCAAATAGGATGGGTATTATGGGTGCTGGCAGCTGAGGGCAGGCTCTAGTACAGGGATGGGGTGGGGGCTGTCCCCTCAACACACACTCTTGTCCATTCACATTTTAGACAAACTAAATCATTAGCCATTTATTCTTGTGATTTCTACATGTCTGTCCAGAATCCACCATCTGCTGCTTTAAAGAGTCCATCCAAGTTTTCTTGTGTATATAAAAATAGTTAATCTGCTTGGACTATTTCAGAAAAATGCCCAGATTCCTCAGCTTGGGAAATATATTGTAACACTGCCCTCTTATAACTTCTTACTATCTTGTTGTGGTTTCTTAGATGGCTCCGGAGACAATTTTCTAGAGATGTAACTACAAACAGAGACACCAGAGTGATGGTCATCTTATAATATCAGCACTTCCTTTTCTCCAAGAAATATAATTTTAATAAAATTATGATTTTTACAAATATTTTATTCAAAAATATTCTTATAATTAATATTAATTACTTCAAAAATTATTCCAGGTTTTCAGTTACTTTGGTCACTGAAAAAAAGGAATACATTAAAGTTTACTTTGTGAAGAGGGCTAGAGTTCTTTTTCCATCTTGTTTCTATCCTTCTGTCACATGGTAAATAAAGATTGCTCCAGGAAGCGTAATAAACTAGCATGCACTGCATGTATGTATTTCAAGTTCAACACTGTCATTTACATTTTGTTCACATGGCTTATGTAGAATTGTTCATTGTTTCTATGATACTAGCTTTAAATACTGTGAAATATCATACCCGACCTAAACATCAGCCAGCAAAGACTCCAAGGTAGTTGGTATAGACACCATCCTACAGGTAAATATCTTTAGATGTGTATTATTTTTAGACCAACACAAATCTTCTGTGTATATGTACATAATCTAGTGATATATAATAGTAAACACTGTAATAATAAAAGCAGCAACATCCATTGATAGCATGTACCCAGTGCTGTGCTAATACATTCTGTGTATCATCTCATTTACTCTTCATGAAAATCCATTTAATATCTCTAAACTGGATAATGGGATTCCCATTCCACAGATAAGATTGTTGAGACTTTCAAGGGTAAATCAACTTGACCAGGGTGAGGCAATTAAGTAATGACTGGAGCTAAGATTTAAACTCATTGGCTAATTCCAAGCAGAGAGTCCTAGTTTGAGCTTAGCTATGTCTACTCTAGAATTCAGACCTACTGATTAGGTCTGAGGGATCATCTATGATGGATCAATATAAATGCAAGGTCCTAAAGTAAGAGATGGCCAGATGAAGTTTTGTGCAAAAAGAGGCCAGTGTCTGCTACCCATGAACTCCAGTGAATTCTCTTCAAACCTGAGTAATGATATTGGTCAGGGAACAGCGATTTCCCTAAGACACTGGGAACATGAGGTAGACTTGTTCTAAGTTTGTGTAACCAAGCAGGTGAAGTGCTTTTTTCATGTGGAATATAGCTTGAACACAGCGCTGGAGCTGTGCTGGAGCTGAGCTCTGAGAAAGTTACATGTGAAGAGGGAACAGGGGAGGTCTTTAGCACATTATTATGCTGGCTCTGGTGGAGTATAAATGGATGACACTGCCCCAGTGAACAACAGAAAAATGATGGGCTCTAATCACTGCTGTGTGCACTTTGAGACTCTTTGAGGATGCCCAGTACTATTTGTGTGGAACTTGGAAGAAGCTGGGAAGAGCTAAAGAAATGTGTATGTTACTAATATCCAGAATCTGACTCTCAAAAAAATGGATTCCATGTCTACTGATGCCCTCTAAAAATGAATTAGTGTTTCTTTTTAACCACTATATATTGGTTCTTATATGGGGCTCTTTCTCATAACTGTGATATCATGAGCTAAGCCAAAATTGAGAGTCAGATACTGAACTTACTGAGTCACTCAGGCACCACTACACTGTGGTGTCTTAAACAATATGCAGTTATTCTTATCAATGAAGGACATTTTGACTCATGATTCCACTAGCAGATATGTTCTCTCTCCCAGATCTTATAATTTACAAATCTAATAAATATACTTAACAAATCTTTACATAATTTGTTGATATAAACTGTAAGTGCCTTAGCTTAGTGCCAAAGTTAGTCAAGCTCAGCCAATACTAGCTAACCTGCAAACAACCTATGGATTAAAGAATGAGAAAAATATTTCTTATTAAAAATTCTAATAGGCAGAGGCTTATTTGTGCCTATTTGTGAGTCTGAGCCCCATGTTGGGCTCTAAGCTGATGGCATGGAACCTACTTAGAATTCTCCCTCTCCCTTTCTCTCTTGGGCAACATGCCTCCCTTGCTCACATGTGCAAGCTCTCTCTCTCAAAATAAGCAAGTAAACTTTTAAAAAAAGTTTTAAAAAATTCTAATAGGCAAAGATCAATGTCAGAGACCTGAAGCATCCTTAGAAACCTTTATTCAGGTTCGCAATGAGTAATTTACAGTATACTATTGTTCAACTCACTACATGTTTATGAAACTGAAATCTTACTTGTTCCACATTTCACTAAATCTCCCATAAATACATCATGTACAATGTTGTCAAATGCTTTCAAAGAAATCAAGATACATTACCTTAGAAAGAATTTACCCCTCCACCAAAATAATAAATTTGTTTGAAACAATTCATTCTTTGTCCATGGAGTTTCAGCAGCAGTATGGGTAGAATTTATATTTCAAAACCAAGTGTTATCTAATTTTTCTTTGCCAATATACATTGAGGAAGGTGTTATGGAACACACATATTAGAATGTGTGGTGAATGCCTTTGAAGAACTTGAAGTTTTAGTTTGGCATGGGCAAAAATGCATAAAATGCTAGACAGAAAAGTAAACACATAGCATGCTTTGGGAATTAAGATGGTGAAGAAAATTTTTTCTGCAGGAGTCATCAGAGGAAGCTTCCTCTCAGAGGTTATAATTAAACTGTGCATGTATGTATGTTTGTTTGGTTTCCTCCATTAGTAACCTCGATACATACAAGAGTCAAGTGTAAGTAATTTATTTGGGAGGTAGAGGAAACACCAGAGGAGAGGTATAGAAGTGCAACAGGAAGGGAGGGTAGTCAATAAAAGATGGATAAGAAGATGGTTAGCAAATGGGCAACTTATATCCCAGTGGGAAATCCTGGGAAGCATTCTGAGCAAGTTCTTTAGACAAATTCTTTCCAAAGGATGAGGAAGCTGTCATTTTTTGTATACCATTCCTGACACTGATAGGGTGAGGTTGCTCCCGAAGGACATGGTATTCACTGGCACTCTCTCCTTACTTGTACAGGATCAGAATAGGCTCCATAGCCAGAGAAAGCCCTCAGGCAAACAGAGGTAAGTGCAAATAGCTGGAAGGTAAGCCAATGAGTTTTAGTGTCGAGGACAGAGGGGAGAACTCCCTATATACTATGTGTGTAAAGATATACAGATGGAGAAGACCTGTTTAGCAGGAGCAAAGTACACATGAAAGAATGTAAGAGGATTTAGGTGATAAGGATGCACTAAAACCAAATTTCCAACTGGTAAAATTTCTCTAACAGTTTCCTATTTTCACAGTGAGATTAAGATCTCCTCTTGGCAGTGCTGACAAGATGCTGGCCCTGCCTGCTTAATAAGCTAGAACTGGTAAAGCAGCCAGGATTTCCCATCCATAACCCCATCCTGTACAGAATTCTGGCTATCAGGGTTGCAAGAGAAAATGTCCAGTCCCCTTGAAGGCATTTTGTTTCTCTACTGGACTCACCTAGAAAGGTAAGAGTACTGCACGTGAAGAGGCAACCTGGTTACATCCACTTAAATATGACTTCTTCCTGGTATTCACTATTTCACTAAGCCCCCATAATGCTCTAAAATCTAGAGTTTAGAATTAGATTCTATACCCAATAAACCACTTGCTATTTGATTGGCACTGAAAAGTGCTACTCTAAGACATTAAATCAGTATTATAAGTCCTTTCCTACTTGGAGAATAATATTTGTATTTTATTAAAATAAAACTCTGGGGGCACCTGGGTGGCTCAGTTGGTTAAGCATCTGACTCTTGATTTAGGCTCAGATCATGATCTCGTGGTTTATGGGATCGATCCCCGTAAGGTCAGATTCTCTCTCCTTCTCTCAGCACCTCTCCCTTGCTTGCTCTCTTTCTTCCTCTCTCCTCCTCTCAAAATAAATAAATAAACTAAAAAATGCAATTAAATCTCTATACATGTATGTGTATGCTTTCAAGATATTTTTCAAAACTAGATTGCCTATATAGGAGAGCCAGAATTTGTAATCCACAGATAAAACACAGACTCTGAGTACATCCCTCTTAGAGTGTTTTCATATTAAGCTTTTGACTTAGAATGATCCGTTATGTATAGAAAATTACGTAGTTGAGAGGATTGGAGCTTAGGATGGCAGGGCAGCAACTGATATAATGTCCCCTGGGTCTGGGACAATATTGAAAAGGGAAGTATCTATAAACAGGATGAATAATGTGTAACTATAATATATCCTTTGTTTATTTTTACATCAGGTATTTGGAGTGTTGGCACTATTAAGACACTCATCTAATTTTGATTCCCTTCTGAAACTGTGATGTTATAATGCAAAGCCCTCAAATAAGTGATGAAAATTGGGTGCTGGTGCCATAATTATGACCAATAATGACCAATGTCATATTTTCGATACATCTCTTTTAATAAACAAAATCTTTGATGTTTACCTGGCATTTTTTTTATTTTATGAAAGACTAATAATAATAAGTACCCATTTTAAATTAGCCACCTAGTTCTAATTCTTAAAGCTTTTCATCTTTGGATTGATTTGCACATCTCAACCAATTATAGAGGTGGGAAGACATTATTACATCCATTTTGCAGATGAGAAAATTGAAACTGGGAACTTTGGAGACTTGCCCAAGCAGGTGAGAATGACTCCCACACCAAGTCTAAAAATACCTCAATTCACCAGTAATCAGAATGGTTGAGTTCCCATAACACTTTCTCAACCTAGGCACTATTGAAACTTGGGGACAGGTAATTCTTGATTTGGGGGCACCTATCCTGTGCAATTAGGATGGTTAGAGGTATCTCTGGCTTCTATCCAGTACACAAAATATTCTAAATATTCAAAATAAACAAAAATATTCTCTAGAGGACACAATAACTTGTGGTTAAGAGCCACTGCCATAAAAGAATCAGGCTCCATTACAAATGGGTTCTTCTGTGTACATTGCTTCCTCTCTACTGGCTTTGTGCTAACAGGTTCCTAAGTTTCTTTGACAAATTGTTAGAAGCAATGGTGAATTTGCCTCTCACTATATGGCCTGATGGCATGATCAAGTAGCAGTTTTCAACTTCCTGAATTCACAGTGAGAAGATAAGCTACATGAAGACAAGAGCCATGTCTGTTTCCTTCAATGGATCTTACATGGAAAATAGATGGAAAAGTTTAATAGTTTAATACGTGGAAAAGTGGACCACTAATACCAACCAGGGCCCAAGCACATTACACACTTTACACACATTGTACAAATTCATTCTTCAACCATCTAGGTATTAAAATTCCCATTTTACAAATGATGCAAAATTTAGTGACGTAACTACCACAGCAACAATCTTAAGTGGGTCAGCCTGGATTTAGCACTAAGGTCAATCTGACTAGAGAGTCTACATGTATTCTTCTATGCCAGTGTTGTTCAAATTAAAGGTTTCACATCATTATAAATTGTGAAATAAAGTTGGGGGTCATTTTTCTTTCAAATTAGAATGGAATGGAGTGAGATTGAAAATATCAAAGGGAATTACATGTAATAAGTTTAAGGTATTGTTTGAGGAAATTTTTACTTGCTTTGTGTGTATGTCAGTAGTTCATTGCAAAATTTATTCTTTTCCTGTGGGTTAAAAATATTTGAAAAGTATTGCATTACTACCTATTATTTGTCTTCTAATAGCTAAAATGCTTGATATGCAATCTCAAAGTAACTCATTTTCTTAAATTGGAAGTTTGTTCTTTCACTAGTCCAGCCTATTTATCACTTTATCCACCTAGTATGCCTAGGATGGTATCAAATCTGGGGAAAGTTGAGGAATATCCCTAAAAAGAGGATGCCATCGGTAGGTATCTACTAGATTTGGGAGCTGGTGTTTCACACACACCTATTAGGACTTGCCATGGGAAGCTTATTGGGTTTCCAGCATTCTGAACTTCCACTGATGTTACTTATGTTTCAAAGGAATCATTTCCCTTCACCCCAGGCTCCAGTCTTATTTTCCAAAGATAACCATGATCAGTGATCTATCACCAGGATTTCACAGGGAGTCAAACAGCAAAGGGGAAGCATGCTTCATAGTGTCTCAGCTCCAGCATGAGAGCAAAGTATAGCAGAATGGGTTTCTAAGTGAATGACAATCATGTAATAACCAGCATAATTTCTTATACATTCATCCAATATAGTTGTTGTGTTGTTGTTGTTTAAGTAGGCTTCATGCCCAATGTGGAGCCCAGTGCAGGGTCTGAACTCAAAACCCTGAGATAAAGACCTGACCTGAGATCAAGAGTCAGCCGTTAACCAACTGAGCCACCCCGACACCTATGGATATTTTCTTTTTAATATGACTTTTTACAATAGCTCCTATCTTACCTTTTTCTGGTATTTTGGTTATCTTTCTACATCAGCATCCCCAAATCTATTTCCTTTGACTGTTGCTATTCTACTCTGTGGATGAAGAGTCTCTATAAATGAACAATTGGAAGCAGCTACTACTGCTTCTTCCTTTTTTCCTTTATCTCCTTTTTCTCCTCCTTCTTCCTTCCTCTTTTCTTCCCCCCTCTATCACCATTATCATGCTTTTGTACATATGGAAGCATATGTAAGAAAAATTTAAAGCTGTTTAGTGGGATTAAAAAACCCTGCATTTTCATAGATGTTACTCAATTACTTTCCAAAAAGATCATAGCATTTTTTATATTTAATGTTTGAAAGCATGTTTTTCCCATAGCCTCATCAATAATGTATAACAAAAACCTATAACTTTTTCCCACCATTTTTAAAATAGGAAATCATATCTTACTGTTATTTTGGTCTTTTCAATTATGTTTATAAGATTCAATTTCATTTCATTTATTATAAGCCTTTTCTATTTCTTTTCCTGTTTATCTCCTTGCTTCACTTTTATATTCATTTATATTTCTTATTATTAAAACTTCTTTCTACATTGAGGAATTTAACTCTGTATAACAAACATTACAAAATGTTACAAAATATGTTAACAAACATATTTTCCCTGCTGATTATCTCTTTTGACTTTGTTCTTTAGATATTGGAAGTAATATAAGCATCCGACCTCAAATTACATTACAAATTACCAATGTTCTCTTCTAGAACTTTGACTTATATTAAAGAGTAATTTAATATGCATCTTGTATTATAATAAAGATTAAGAACAAGATCAAACTTTATTTTTAGAAAGAACAGTTTCATTCTACTTTTGATTAAATAACCCGGCACTTCTTTACCAACTTCAAATGCCTCCTTTGAAAAATTTAATTCCTTTGTGCATTTTGGATATTTTATATTGATTAGAACATGTTATTGTAAAAATGTCATTTTAATACATTTTTATTTATTACTTTCACAATGATGTGAGTTCTTTTACACTGATTTGAATCCAAAACAACAGAAGGTTTTAGGAGTTGGGTAAAGTCTTCACTGACCATCTTATTCAGACGTGATCTTTCAAAAAATTTAATGCCTATAGACACCTATTGATTTTTCTTACAGATCTTTCACTTACTGCTTTATAGTTTTCCTTTTGTGCATATAACATTGTACCTGAACAGGAAGGTTGTAGGATGGTTTGCCCCATCTTCCTTTCCTTAATTAAAAAATTTTTTTTTGGTGATGCTACTACATATGGGCACTGTTCTACATTCTGGGAATAGAACAGTGAATAATTCAGATGGGTCTTCACAGTAATGGTTGTTATTAAAAACTAACAGAACTCAGGCATAAAAAGAGCTATAATGGAAATAACCAGGGCCAAAGGATAGAAGAGAATGACTAATGTGGAGAGAAGTAAGACTGAACTGCCAGACAACGACTAAGGAGGTGACATTTGAATTGATGTCTGAGGACGATGAAGGGAGTCATCATGTTCCTGTTCCTCAGCACTGTCCAACACTTGCCACATACAATGTCTTGACAGATAACTTACCGAATGGATGAATCAATCAATGATGGCGGGAGGTTCTGGCCTTGGCTGTGGGAAGCACTTTAGTTTACATTGCCTTTAAAGTTCTATAATGAGGAGCTGTTTAGACAAGTTCTATGGTAGATTTTTACTTTGGGGAGGAAAGAGATTTTCTTTCAGTTTTTATTCATTACTTATTGCAAAAGCTATTTTGCAATGACTGATTTCAACATTTCTCTCTGGGCTTTTAAACCACCCTGGCCCTGAGCAAGCCCAAGCAAGTCTCCAAAACCAGGGTTCTTTCCTTCAGCCCTGCCTCCCAATCTGCCAAGAAAAAGGCTTGCATATCAATACTTCTGTGGGGCACAGAATGGAAGTAACAAGAAAGTGAAAGCAAGCAAGTGCAGTGGACCCAGGTGATGCATTTTCAGAACTGTGCTTCTCCCAAAATACAAACTGCAGATCATTAAAACTCATGCCTAGACATGATCTCTGACACTTGATTTGCAGTGGATTATACATGTACCCTATCTCATGCTTCTCCAAAAATATTTCCACCATATAATTTTAAGGCAAAGAAATTAAAACACATTGAAGACACTTCCTTTTCAACAATTAGTTGAGTAAGAATATACACAGTGGGGAAAACATCAGAATGGATGAAATGATAAAGTTTGAGTCACAGACCAGTTTCTCCTGTTTGTTTTTAAGATTGAAAGCCATCAGCTTTCCTCATTAGTTTCCTTTTTTTATGATTACTGAGCTCTATTATACATACTTGATATGAATTTCTCTCTTTGATCTGTCCTACTTGTCAATCAACAGTCTTTTAAACTCTAGATTCTTTCTTTCATTCTTGACATTTGCCATTGTTCTCTGCCCTGAATGCCTTGCCTGCTGTTCTCAAAAGCTGCCCAGAATCACTAAGAGTATATTGCAGTATCAAGTACCATGGCTTCAGGCTCTGCTGCAGCTGCCCACTTTCTAAAAGCTCCCTTTATTCTTTGCAACTGCACTTATCCAATTCAAACTGACAAATATCAGTTCTTTCCCTGTTACCTTTCATGCTTTCATGAAAAAAAACCCCACAAAAACAAAACACAACCTTGAAAATGTAATAAATCCCTTCTTCTGTATAGTGTACATTACTACACGTTGTAATTGCCTTTCCTTGTTGGTTTTAGTCCTTTGCCCTTTTATTCTTTTCTTTTGTACTCTGGCTTCCTCAGCATTACTATTCCCAGCCTTGAAATCCAAGTTGAAAATGCAGAAAACATGCCCACCCATTTAGGACAAACTGAATGGCTTGCATTAAAGAGGCCATTGCACCACATCTGGTAGTAATGCTCACTAAAAGCAACCATTACTTGGTTCATGAGAAAGAGGCAGGTCTTAGATTCAAGACTAATGATCGATGGTCTGGAGAGCACACTGTGAGACATGGTGGAAGTGAGTCACATGGTATTACATTTTAGTATATGTATAATATATATAGATGGTATTCATATATAGTATATTTTCCTACTAGCCACTGTACTCAGCCACATGGAGAAATCTAGAGTCTGCTAGCTATTGCCTCTGAGGCAGTCTCACTGGTATAGGATTCTGTGTGGCTTCTCTGCTGTTTCACTTGCAAATTTTAAATGAGAATGGCCATGGTATTAGGAAGAGCCATATTTTACTGTATATAATTAACACCTGAAGAAAGTGGCTTTATGTGATCATTTAAAGAGAATGTAAAGACTACCCAGTCTCTACTGACTGATGAATATATGAGTTGTAAGAGCTCTTCACTTCATATAGGCCATTAGACAAGAAGCAAACCTTTCCTTACAAGGAAACTGTGAAATTACTCTGAACTCATTTCTACTGGTTTATGGAACAATTCAAATGACTATAAATTCTTACAGAGCCATGGGCACTAGGGCCCCTTTAGTAATGTGAATGTGACTGTTCTCCAAACCTCAGGGATTCTAGGAGCTAGATAGTGCCTTAGAGACAAGATTGGAATAAGTAATTTGAAAGGATCCTTTCTGTGGCAGGCAGTATTCAATGTCTCTGTGACTTAATTATTTGCCAATCAGAGAGGTCCAGAAAACAGAGGCATCAGCATCATTGGCATCACCTGAGAGCTGGTTATAAATGCAGCATCTCAGGCCTTAACTACTGCACCAGAATTTATATGTTAACAAGATCTCCAGATAATATATGCACACTTGAGAGTTTCAGAGGCCCTGATCTAACCTTTATTTTCCTGAAGAATAAACTAGTGCTCCAAGACATGGGTTGTCTAAGGTCAATGAGTGAATTTGTAGTTGGGAGAACTACATGAGCCATGACGTCCATTCTGGACAACCATCTTCTTTTCTCTCAGGTGTCCAGTTCCTTCACTGAGGTCTGGAGTTGGCCAGTGCCCCACCTGGGCTGGTCCTCTCAAGGTAGCCTTAGACGCAACCATCTCCTTCATCAGTATTTTCTGCAATGGCAGAGGTGTTCTGTATCTGCACTGTGCACTTGACTCTTGCTTCCTGAGTACTGTAAATGGGATTGGTGCAGCTGGAGAGCTGGGGCAAGAATGAGGTTCGATACTAGGGTATGGTGGTTACCGAAGTTTAACATGAAAAAAGAGTTTCAGGGCTTTTGTTTGGACAGCAAGCATGGTGGCAGTTTCTCAGCCTTCTGTTCTGATAAAGTTAGTTACATCTGGTGCAGTTTTCAGGAAAGGCAGCACTAGAAAAAACTTTTGACTATCATTCATAAACTGTGCTAAAAAGCAAAGAGCCTTTAGGGTCACCAGGGAAGCTAACCATTCTTTTGTAAAGGTATAAACAGGCCAATAACCTGCTGTTCTATTTTTAAAAGCTTGATTGCTTAAAACAGCCACTTTTTATTTTTTCCACAAGTCTGTAAGTGGCCTGGGAAACATGGCTGACATGGCCAGGGCTTGGTTAATTGCAGATGGTCTCACTCACATTTCTGTAGTGAGCTGGTGTGTAGCTCACTACAAATGCCATGTCTCTGTTATACTTGTTCTGAGGACCTTCTAGAAAGATGAACAGTCTGTTACTACTTATGATTCTCCTGGCCACCAGTGAGTGAAGCTTTAAACCACCTAACTTGAAAATACATATTTCAAATTGTTTCAGAAAGAATCATATAGACCTACCTAGCTACCATTTAGTAGTCAAAATTTCCCCAATTCTTCACTGCTGCCTGTTTTCAGGTATTCTGCAACAAATTTTGTAGCTCTTTCTATCAAGAGGTGAAGTCAACTTCCTCGCATGTTAATGTGCACTGACCTTATGGTTTGCTTTGGTCAGAAAAATGCAGTGGAAGCAATAATGTGCTGTTCTGAATATAGTTTCAAAAGGTCTTGCATGTTCTTTCATAAAAAATTCCACTGACATGTGAAAAAGCCTGCACCAGCCCACTGGAAGATCAGAGACCCCAGTCATTGGAGAGAGGCCCTGGACCATTCTATCTGTCCTGAGGCCCACATAGACCAGCCACCTGAGCTACATAGCAGCTCACTACAGAAATGTGAGTGAGACCATCTGCAATTAACCAAGCCCTGGCCATGTCAGCCATGTTTCCCAGGCCACTTACAGACTTCTGAAAAAAAAAAGTGGCTGTTTTAAGCAATCAAGCTTGTTACAACGCTGCCATGACAGTAAATAACTGTTATACCAACATTATCTTGTTTAACATGTTTAATGTTTTTTAACATTTCTGAAGGGAAAATGGTTTTTGAAGTCAAGATCAGATTAAGTTCCCAGGAATCAGAGCATATTAGACATGGAAGGAGCATTAGCACTAGCCCTTGGCTATAGACAGTATTACAGCTGAGGAATTGGAGGCCTGGTAGAGGGAAAAAAATGACCTTGCATCAGACAACCAGTGAGGAGCAGCAAAGGACACAAGCCTCTGTCTTCAAGTGCTCAGTCTGTTCTTTCATGAATATGCTCCAGAGTTTTGCTTGTCTGCCAACCAGCAAGCCTTTGAAATCACAGCTTTAAGAAAAGAGATTACATTTACAGAGACCAGTGCTTCCGAATTTACAATCTGATTTTTTGATTTCTAAAGGCTCACTCAGTTCTTTGCTAAAAGGAATCCCGACTTTGCCATTTAGCTTTTATGAAAAGATTAGTGGATAACCTTTACAATCACCATAGTACTGCTTAATCAACCATTATTATATCTATTTGTAATTTGTCAAAGATTTTGCATCTAATAATAAAAAAGCCTTCTTGACTGTGGCATGTTTTTACTCACCTTTGAGTTAATTTCTTCACCAGAGTATATTCACTTCCCTAACAGGTTAGTGACTAAGCTTGCTTGCTTACTTCTATTCTTTTTAAAGGTCTGGTGGTCATTCTTTGCATCTCAGAGTTCATAACACAGTTTCATGTAAATTACCTGATTTGAATTTCCTATTAACCCATTTTTATCCCCAGAAAAAGAACAGGGGCTTATAACAGTTTCGTGATTCATACCAGATCATGTGGACTGCAGGAAGAAGGACTAGGTGATGCTTTGAGATTTTTATTCAACAGTATGATTTTTTTTTTCAGTGATGTCACCTTGCCAGTTTATAATCTGTATCTGTTGGATTTGTGCCCAATTTTTCCTTTGTTACTGAAACACCCTGGTCCAAAGCCACTTCCCAAGGAAATAGTCATGGACTCCTCTTGGCAGAGGGGTCTTCCATGAGGGGTGATCTTCCACACTGGGCCAGAATTTAAACTGAGAAATATAAAGAGACAGGTTTCTGCCAATCTGAAGAAAGCAAAAGGTGAAACTAGAAGAAACATAATAGCCAACCTCTGGTTCTACTTGGTTTTGGGTGGGGGGTGGGGGTGAGGGGTGGTCTTTCTGTTTCCACTTTTAATCCATTTGCGCCCTTAAATTATTTTCCTTAACAGGATTTGAGCCCAACTCACACAATCACCTTTGCTTTGAAATACATTTCAAATTTTTTAAAGTGGTGATGTCTTCAACAAGCAAAGCTAGTCTACCAAGTGAATAGCCATCAAGTATTACTATTCCTATTTAACAAGAGAGAAAATTACAGCCTTGAAGGAAGGTTTAGTGACTTAATCAAAGTCATACATCAAGGTTAAAAAATTTAAATTGTTTTTTTTGATTCCCAGTCCTAGGATCTTTAGGGGGTTTTTTTGTCAAAAAAAAAATTGAAATTGCAGGCACCTAGGTGGCTTAGTTGTTTAAACGTTCAACTTTGGCTCAGGTCATGATTTCATGGTTCATGAGTTTGAGCCCTGTGTCAGGCTCTGTGCTGACAGCTCAGAGCCTAAAGCTTGCTTTGCATTCTGTGTCTCCCTCTCTCTCTGCCTTCCCTGCTCATACTCTGTCTCTTAAAACTAAATAAATGTTAAACAAAAATTTTAAAACATGAAATTGAACATCTTTAGTGAAATGTACATAGTATGTCTCTTTCAGTACTCTTAATTGAAAAAGTGTGCAACAATCTCCTCTGGGAGTATGTGGGAGGAGATTTTAAGGCAACTTCAGAGAACTGCTCAGAAAAGCCTAACTGCCAACAGTCTGTTGAGGTTTCACGGCAGAATACATACCATTTCACACTATCCATATCACACTGGCCTCTTGCCTTCTTGAAGGCTATTCAACAACACTCAATATTTTAGTTAACAACAACAACTCTACTGTACCAGTTTTACCAAGTTCTTATTGTTATTTCTCCAAAGAGAACATAGGACGTTCACACAAATATGCAGTTACAATTTTCTCTGATAGCATGAAATGTCTGAAATGAGTATGCCGATTGGCTGTATTTAATATTTATGAAACCCTCCCTGAGATGCTAAATAGACTGATATGTGGTTTTCAAATACTAGTCACCACTGAATGTTCTTGTGAGGAAAAAGAGGAGGAAAGTAATGGTTTTGAGACATTGACGGAGAGTCCCTCCTAGTATAGACATCCACTACCTTCCTGGCACTGAGGCTGCTCTTAGTCAGTAACTGAGCAGGATAGGAGTATTAAGGCTGCTCACTTCTGGGGGCATGGGACTCCTCTAATAACCTTGCTGAACCTTTCTTAAGTCTAAGAAAGGTGGTCTTGGATGCTTCTTCCCAACCTTCTTTCCTCCTTTGTCTCCTCTACAAAAGCAGACCTGCATCATGGTCTAACAGCTGTCCCAGCCTTCCCTGGCTTGCTCCCTGTTTTCTCTCAAGCATTTCTTCTAATATCTTTGCATGGTTAATCACATCTTAGTATCCATTTCTGGGAGGACTTGGACAAGGAAGCAGATGATTTTTATATACTTAAGTCAGAAGCTGCTATATATGTGTATATAAATAACTTTGAAACTAAAAACAAATTTTATAGTTATTATAGCCTCTGATAATGGTTTGAGTACCAGATCTTGGTCAGATACCAACTTTCACCATATTTATCCCATCTCACAAAAAATGTGAGCTACATAGGCATGGTGGCTCACCTAGACTGAAAGGCCTGCCCTGTACAGTACAAATAGTGGGCAAGATAATGGTAGATGTGTTCCACTGAAACATCTTTTCCAGATGGCTTTATTATGATTATTACTATCATCATCATCATCATCACCACCACCACCACCACCACCACCACCACCATCACAGAAGTCTCTTTCTTTACCTAGGTCCTTAAGGAAATCAGGATTGGCAGAAGCAGTCAGTTTTAAATTCAGAGCACTGAATAAAAATTTGGGAAAGAATGCCTCATCCACACCCAAAGAACAAAACAAACCCCCCTCCTCCCTCCTGCTGGTTTCTAATCCAAGTTGAATAGGGAGGGAGCAGAAAAACCAGACTTTTTTTTTCCATTGTTGTTGCCAATATGATAATTGTTCTAATTGTCTTCCAGCAAGAACACAGTCTGTAACTCACTTAAGTCCAGTGCATTTCAGATCTTGGTTAAGCAACCCACATGGCAGAACATTAATACCTGAAGCTTTTATTCTTTCCTCTCTGCTTAAATACAACACAAACACAGCACTACCTGGATTTTTCTTTTTTTTCCAATAATTTATTTGTGCTTTGCCTGATTCTACAACCTATCTAATCATTTCCTCAAAGGGTGGATTGGACCTAAGTTATGCTTAGGCTTCAGCATTGTTTCCCAAACTTTAGTAAGTATACTTAAATCCTGAAGACCTTGTGAAAGTACAAATTTTAGGTCAGTAGGATGTTAGTTAGGGCCTGGGATCCTATAATTCTATAATCCTATATTCTAAAAAAGAAACAAGAACAGATTGATGCTGTTGGCTCAAGACCCTAAAGCCATGCAAACTTTAACATGCTTCAGAATCACCTGGAAAGGTTGTTAAAACACAGATCCCTGGGACCCATCCCAGAGATCTTGATTTAGTAGGTCTAGTGTGGCACTTTAGATTCTGCATTTGAAATAAACTCCCATATAATGTCAGCAGTGTTGGTCTCTAGACCATACTTTGAGAAGCAAGTGTTTAGTGAGCATATCTAATGGAAATGTCTCATAAAACCTGACTTTTTTTTGCTGATTATTTGATTTGCATGGGTTAATGTGTTTGGAAAACTCTGAGTATTTTTGCTTTGAGCAGATTCATCTTGCTTTCAACTTATCCTTACAATATAAGGGTAAATACAAAGAACTAAAACCTGCATAGGTCTGGAATATGAATGAGAATTGTGGAAGAGGGTAAACAGCATAGGTTTTAATTCGGGGGACCCTGACTCACCATGGTCACTCTATGATCCATGCTTTGAACCTTTCTCATGATAAATAAGAATCCCTCAGCAATACCTAAAGTCCATAACTTGTACTTTACCTCCACTTTAGGACTGCCTCCAAGGCTGCCAAAATATTAATATGGGGCTCAAAAAACCTGATAGCTACATGGCACTGAGCTCATAAAAATTCTGATAATAATCAAGATTCATTTTGTAAAAGAGACTTCACTTTGAATACTAGACAACTCTTCATCTCTTTATCTTCCATGTGTCCTGTGTGCTACAGGCTGTGATTAGTCCTTTATATATTAGTCTCATATAAATCTTATACCAATCCAATTAGAAGATAAGAAAGTGGAAATGGTAAGCCACTGAATCACAGACCTATTTATCCAAAACCTGTGTCTAGATCCTAGCTACTGAAAGTGTGGCCCATGGACCAGCAGTATCACCATCACTTAGGAACTACTTTTAAAAAATGCTGGATCTGAAGCCCCACTGCTGACCTATATAACCAGAGTCTTCATTTTAACAAAATGCCAGGTGATTCCAGTGACTCTTGGGGAAGGCTTGGGCCTATTCCACCACAATACTTCTTTACCAAGGAAGGATTTTTGCAGAGTCATTTTCTTTATTGGAAATGCTTTAGCACAGATCCAGTGAGACATCAAAGGCACTCATTTTCATCACTGGCAAAGGGATGGTTTGATTGCTTTGGGAGTAGGACTACTTGGCAGCACATCAGAGTTCTGGGGAGCTGCATGTGCTGACACAGGCAGTTCCTGGCTTTCCTGGGCTGGACTTGGGATGATGTGCAACCATCACCAGAAGTCAGTTAGATTATACAGCAGGAATTTCCTCCTAGAGCCTGCTTTTACTAAGGGGTTGCTCCAAAAAATCTTTATCAAGTGTCTTCAACCTCATAGTTTAAATAAGGAAGAGAAGAATCATGGATTACCTGGCTTTTGGGGAATACTACAGATTCAAGAGTAGTCTCTTTCCCAGGAGGAAGAGATGATATGGGGCAGAGAAATTAAGTATCACACTCAAGCAGAGACCCAAATTTGGGGAGATGTGTAACACAGGACACTTTGTCAACCTCCCAGTATGTAGGGGATCAAAACAACAGCCATGCGTAAGTTCACAAATCTGCAGCTGTCCAGTGGTCTGCTCACCTGGCCCAGGCTTAGCTGATCCTAAGGAAATCTCTCATAAGTCTCCTTCCAGGCCACCAGGATGGTTTCAGCTGGGACAACTCTGCTCTGGTCCATGTGTCGCTCATCCTCCTGCAGGCTAGCCTGGGCTTGTTTCCTTGGTGGCTCAGTGGAATTCCAAGAAAGTAAATGGAAACACTCAAAACATCTTGAGATCTAGGTCCACCTGGCATACTGTTACTTCTGCTACATCCTACTGATCAAACTGAAAGGCTAGTCTATATTTAAAGGCTGGGGAAACATACTCTTCCTCTTGATTGGAGGAGCAGCAAGGGCACATTGCCAAAAGGGCATGGAGACAGGGTGGAGAATTGGGGCTTATTTGTAATCTGCCACACTCCTACTAACTGCTTCTTATCTGTTCTTTTTCTAAACAGTTTTTAGTACACTGGTTCTCACCTAAAGAGTCCATTTTTCTGTTCATGTGCTTATTGCTTTTCCAGGCTAGATACATCTACATACATTAAGGGGTTCTAGTTGGCTACTCAAAAATGCAAGCCATTAAATACAATGGAGACAGGTGAAAGAGGAAAGTCAAGAGAGCAAAAAATTTTAATATGGATTAAAATCAATGAGATATCAATACACTTTTAAAATATGCTAATGAAAAGGAAAATTACAGATGTTGGCAAAGACACAGAATAACTGATGAAAAGGTAGAATGGCACGATGACTTTGGATAACTACTTGGCATTATTCAGTAAAGCTGATGATACACATACATTCCATGACCCAGTGATTCCATTCCTATATACAGACCTAGCATAAATGTTAAAGAAGTTGAACAAGAATGTTCATAGAAGAATTATTTGTAAAACCAATAAAGAGTAAATGTTTCATGTTTGTTCAGCATAAAATAGGTACCTATATCATTTTGTGTTCTGATAACGGAATACTACACAGTGGTGAGAATCAATGGTTCACAACTACTTATAAT
Source organism: Hyaena hyaena (assembly GCF_003009895.1). Classification (NCBI taxonomy): domain Eukaryota; kingdom Metazoa; phylum Chordata; class Mammalia; order Carnivora; family Hyaenidae; genus Hyaena; species Hyaena hyaena. The sequence continues at coordinate 115,073 of NW_024081682.1, read as the reverse complement.
GACAGTATCAATTCCATATACCTAAGATTGGGCATAAGAAGTCAAAAGAGGAGTTGCTATGCGATTCCATTTATTTAATTTCAAAATCAGGCAAAACTAATATATGGCAATGGAAGCAGAGTTGTTTTCTATAGGAGCGGGGGAAGTGGGAGAGCACAAAGGGGCTTCTGGGTATGACAGCACCGCTTTCTGATCTAGGGGCTGATTACATAAAGCAAGTGCTAAGTAAAGATTTCAGCTTTTTACAAGCAGGACTAGCATACTTTTTGCTGTGACTATTATGCTTCAATTAAAAGGGTTTAAGAAAAGTAGGCAGAACTCTGAAATGAGATAAATCTGAATTCAAACCCAGTTCTACTATGTGGATTTGTATGACTTTCTTGACTTCTCTGAGCCCCAATTTCTTCATTTGTACAATGGTGATAATTTAATATTATTGTCTTTATGAGGATTAAATTTTTAGATGTGTATATGGCTCTCTATGCCCAATAAATGTTAGTTTCTCTTTCTGCTTGCTGTGGAAAATGGCTAAAATTGAATTTACTGTCCCAGATAAACAAAGCACAATGTTTCCATTATTTTACTACACAAAAGTCACATTCTCAGTTTCACTTCCACTAAAACCAAAAAAAAAAAAGGAAAGAGAGAGAAATTAAAAGATAGAGAGCTTCTGAACTCTCCCTGTTTTATTATTTATGAGTGTGAATATTCTCAGTTCTAGGTGTTGTATCTTAAGTGGGTTATAACTTCATATGTCATTCTATCACCACTCATGCACTTGTTTTTCCCTTTTGGTTTGCAGATTATTTTGCAATGTATCTAAATTTTAAATGATCATTAACACCATTTAGAATAATGGACCCCTCAAGGGATCTGATAGCACTAAAATGATTAATGAATAAATACTACAAAACCTTACTCTGTTCAATCTAAGAATGTAGAGCTGTTTGACCTCCAGCCTCCAGCTTCAAAATGATCCTGAGTTATAATATGGTGAATCATGCAAGAAGAGCCTGTTCTGGCTTCTAACTGTTCATTCTGAAAGAGAGCAATGATGCCTGTGGGTGACACGAGACAGTAGGAAATCCTGACTACAGCTTTCTCTGTTCTTGTTCTCAAGCGCTTTGGGGCTGCCTTATTAGGAAGTGGAAGTGAGAATGTAGAGATGCCGTGAAAGTTGACTGCTCCTGAAAGCTGCTCTCCAGAGGGATACTCCTATGTGTACATGCATGCACACAAAACTTACGTCTAAAATCCTATGTCACTAAGACCAGTTGTTGGACAGTCAATATTAAGACAATCATGAAACCATGGGTTTGACAGGAAGAAAGATAGTCAAATGGTTTCAATGAGATGGGGAGCCTGCGTTCATTTATTTCATATTTTTACTCAAACCTCAACTCTGATCTTTCATATCTTGATATAAAGGAGAATCAAGAGGCATTTAGGGAAGGACTAGGATAGAGAATAATTATTAATATACCATTGAAGTTCTATATTAAGTCTCCATTCTTCACAACAACTCTATAAATTAAGTTCTCAAGCCATCATCTCTCAGGCAAGAAAACTGTGTCTCTGAGAGACAGACTAATTGCTCAAGTCCACTAAAAAGTATTATCATTACTGTATGTTTAAAATTTTGATGGGACTGGGGCAAGAAGCATGCTCAGAAAGAAACAGATGTACATATAAAAGACCTAGGGTTTGGTAAATGAGGAAATACGATAGACCAGTGGTAGGCTGAGGTGACATGAGGTTTGAGGCTTAACTTGTGGGAGCCTATTCACAGATAAAAGGAAGTCAGGAAAGAACTGGTTGGGAGGGTTGAGGATTTGGAGAAAATACATGGATGTCAGGTGAAAGAAGAGCACCTAACCTGTACTGTCAAACTGGTGAGCTCACAGTGTGACTTGAACCCGGCAGTACCTGCATAACCATACTCACTTACCAGCAGGTAGGTACTGAAATGGAAACACTGGGTGTTGTTTATATCAGAGAGAGAAAAGAAAAAGAGCAAATGCTGGGGGCTGAATCTGGGGAAATGCATTTATTTGGGGGTGGGAGTGGAATGGAGGGTCGGACAGATAGGATATTGTTATATTAAGAAGCTCAAAGCATTAAATCTCAAGAATGCTGCTGCTGATCATGAATAAGGAGTGAGATATTATCGATCAGTGGGACATTTGGTGATTTTAGAGTATTTTGATGCTTGAGGCTATAGAGTGGGGTTCTGCAGAAGATGGACTTCAGATTCTTAAATAGTCCGTTTTGGGAATCTATGTAGAGTAGGATGTAGGTAACATATAACTTGAGACATCAAACATAAAGGAACTATAAGGCAGAAAACAGGAGTATTTTTCTCCCAGTTTCACTGATGTGTGTGTCTGACTTCCTTGCTTTCTTTTCTTGTTAAGAATAGGGAAAATCTGTGCTATGGACAGAAAGCAAGAAGAAAGACTGAATATACTTTTGTGGAAAAGGATAAGTGCTGAAGCCAAAAGTTGACAAGATGTAGACAAATGCTTCTTAAAGCATAAGTATCTCTGGGAAACCATGTTAAAACAGACTCCCAAGGCTCCATTACTGGAGATTCTGGTGGAGTTAGTCTAGGGCTCCTCAGGAATCTGCATTTCCAATAAGCAATGCAGTTCGGGCCGACTTTCAGTCTCCATTCTTCCGCAGCATTCAGCTTAGAGATATGCTGGGGCTGTCTTCCCCTGACTTTCTACATTATTATTTGTCATTTTCCAGCCTAATTTACAACACTCTCTCTTCCTTCCTGTGTCCTTTTCTTCCCAAATGATGAAATGTACAGGATATGGCTTTGTAGCCACTTTCTCTGCCCAGCATATATGAGTAAATAATTTATATTGATATTTCTAGATACTGATCCACTGGATTCTCCTTGCCCATATATAATCCTTCTTGCTATCTCTTCCTGAAAAGCTTTCCTAATTATCTGTATTTTCTACTTTGCCTGAATACTGTCCTTTATTTCCCTCTCAAATCTCAGTGTCCTCTGCACAGTCTTCCCTGATTGATGTGATGCCCCAACTTCTTGCCCTCACAGACCAACAAAGGACTGAATACTTGTCCATTCATAACATCCCAATCCAAGATGTCCTTTCCTTGAGTGAATCTGGATTTGAATGAACAATCACCAAAATATTACGGGAACAACTAGAGAAACTGGACTGGTATGTGAGATAATGCTAAGGAATTATTAATTTTGTTGAATAATACAATGTTGTGGTCATATAGAAAAAAATGTATTTTGTAGAGATGGACTTGGGGTATGAGTGGAAAATATTATGTCTGTAAATTTCTCTAACTTATTACAGCAAAAAAGATTAAACAAATACAGCAAAATATTGAAAAGTTTTACATCAAGGTGATGAGTACATGAATTACTATATTATCCTCTTTGCTTTTCTGTATACTTAAGTTTTCAAAACTAAACAGTAAACAAGAAAAGCAATAGTCTACTAAAATCATGGGTTTGATGATCTACCTATTCTTTGAATATCCAATAAAATAACCATGTATTAAAGTCACTGTTTATTGCTGGTTACAAGACTATTGGCTAATGTGATTTTGAACTGGTTAAGTAGCCCAGACCTAATAGTTGGTCTGTTCCCTGTCTCAGAGGTACTACATACCTTTGATTGGAATCTGGATGAGCTTGCTTTACAGCTGCTCCTTTCCTCAAGTATGGGATGGGCAGAGTTCATTTGTACCATGAAAGTGGCAAATGCTAGAACAGTCCTTCAAAGTTCCTTTGTGAAAGGTGTTCTTTGCAGCTGCATTCCAGTGGTCGTGGCTCCTTGATCCTTCAGCAGCAACAAGAATGGAGAGGTTCCAGCTCAGGCTTGCTGTTTCTAAGCTTCAATTGGCTGTAACAATTGGGTACTGACTCCTTTCCAGGTATAGGATCAGCCTCAGGACAGACGGATGGTCTGATTGTCTTACCACTGGTCCCTGAGATAGTGAGGACTTGACTTTAAGAGCTTTAGAGGAATATCATGGGAGAGGGAGAGGACTTGACCAGAGAAAAGCTAGTAAGAAACAGCTGCCCTTTTTTAGGACTGGAGCTTCCTGCTCCATAAGAGACCTGTTTGCCTTCTTCTTAGTACGTGAGTCCTGGGAGTTCCCTGTGGGGAAGCCCAGGAGAAGGTTAGGGTCTGGACATTCTGTATTCCAAGATAAACAGATGAGTGTCAATAATGAGCTTAGCAAAGGAGACAACTAGGGAGTAAACTGGAAAAATAGGATCCCGTGAGGACAGTTTTGAGAAGATGCCTGGAGAGAGTCACTTCTGAAGAGGCGTTTCTGTCATTCAGAAGCCACAGGCCCTGAAGTGGGCACAGCAAAAGGCAGGTGCTATGAGGACAGGCCTGAGGACATTACTTGTACAGCCTGGAATCCATTGCCTGGGAGTACTGCAGAGCCTTCCATCCAAAAACAAGCCTCCTGCCTCTCTAAGCTGAAAATAATGGGAAATGTGTTTCTCTCCTGTACTGGGAAAACTACTTAACTTTTAAGCTGTTAGTGGTTTGTTTGTTTGTTTGTTTGTTGTTTATTTTATGTAAAGGGAAGGAGGCATGAGACCAGATGATCTCTCAACTTCTTTGTAGCTTAAATTTCTACGAATCACCTGAGCAAAGTAACAGCAGAACATAAAAGAATGATTAGATTTTCTAAGGCTGTTTACCATGCTGCGGTAAGTGATCTAAGGCAGAATTAAATATTGACTTTAGTGGCATGTCCAGGGGATACTTAATTATAAAGTTATTTTATCTATTAGAAAGTTGAATATGTCCTTTGCAAAGTCTGCCTTAAGATAATTCTGGCTATTTATTTATTTTTATCCTGAACAGGCAGAATACTTCAGTTGAGAATAGTATTGATTTTCCAAAATAGAATACTCTGAGAAGGGATGATAAACATAGAGCTGAAATGAAATTTTGAGAAGAGGAATGAACTTTCAAGTTGACAAATACTGAAATTCTGGGCCCAGTTCCGGGTTACAATTCAGAGAGATTATCTCATAATTACATATTATTGAGCTCCTAGAAAGGACAGGCCTGGAACTGATGCATTCTCAGAAGGTTAGTTTAAGTGAGTGGAGGACATGCATGTGTGGGATGGTCCTGACTACAGGGGGAGTCACTGAGAGATGCCAAGACTAGAGCTCTGATTCTCAGTTCTCAACCCCGGGCTGCATACTGGACTACAGGGAAAGGTTTACAAAGTACAAACGTACAATGCTTGGCTCCCACCCCCAGTGAGTCTGATTTAATTGCCTTGGGGTGTGTCCTGGGCATCGGGATTTTGCAAAGTTCCCCAGGTGACTCTAAGGTGCACCCAAGGGTGAGAATAGACATGTGGAGGCTCGGGATCACTTCCAGCTAGAGAATTTGGCTTCCTGGACTGGGCCCCATCCCTGCCCTTGAGGAGCTGTCTAATTGCTTTACTATTTCCCTTCTCTTGCCTCTTAGCATTTGCTCTACTTAGAAATTTTTGTCTTTCTTCCTTGAAAGTGAACTAACCACAACAAACAAAAGGAAATAAGCAATTATTCCATCCAGGCAACAACTAACCACTACCAATGATAGATATCTTAGTTTATGCAAGTAGCTCCGTAAACAAATACTGTGTTAAAAGCTGATGGAATGCTTCCCCCTTCCCCAATATGAGAAGCAAAATTCATCCACACTTTGACCTGTGGTCTGATGTGTGAGTCAACTTTGTTCTTTTCAGAGTTTGTTAGTGTCTGACGGAAGCTGCTAGAGGCCACATTATATTCCAGCCTATTTGTTTGAAAGGTAATCAAAATTTATAGACAAGGGGTCAGCAAACTACAGCTCCATGGGCCAAATCAAGCTTGCTACCTAGTTGGTTAATAAAGTTTCATTGGAACATAGTCACGTTTATTCATTTACTTTTTTGCAGCTTTTGCACAACAGAGTAGTTGTGACAGAGACTATATGACCTAAACTGCCAAAAATGTTTACTATCTGGTCCTTTACAAATAATGTTTGCCAAACCAAGGAATACAGGCATTTCTAGGCTGCAGTGTTAGTATTTGCCAATTGTAGTGGATAGATTTTTAAAATATGGCCAGTTCTTAACCCCTTCCTAAATCCAATTCCTGTTCAAGGTGACTGCAGCTTTCCCCGATGATAATGGAACCCATTTCACCAACCACAGAGTCTGGGATGGTCTTGTGAGTTGTTTTGACCCACAGAACACTGTGGAAGTGACCCTGTACCTATCCTGAGCCTATGGTTTGAGAGCCTTGCATGCTCCTGCTTGCTCATCTGGAACCCAGCCTATGTGAATAAGCCTCGGGGATGGCAAGAGACACACACAGTCCAGTTTACCCCATTGCCTCAACTAACAGCCAGCTTCCAGAAACAGAGTTGTCCTGCTAAACTAGCTGACCACAGATGTACAAATGCACCTGATCAAGATCAAAAGAATATTCATATGAGCCCAGCACAAATGCCCCATCTGCAGATTCACATCTGTGATGTTTCAACCCATTATATTTCAGAGTGGTTTCTTACAAAGCAAAAGCTAACAGGTACACCTATAACAGGTGGGCCTATAGGTTCTGTGATAGGACTTCCTTCTTTCTTCTTTTTTTTTTCAAAGTGAGACTATCTCAGTATTGTCCACAAATGCCAATCACAAAAACAGAAGAAGGGAACTACTTATGGAAAGAAAAACATTATGATTTTATGGCACTTTCTCTAAACACTGAGAAAACACAGAAATATCAATTGACTTTCAAGTGGGAATAAAAAACCTGTAATAAGAAAACACTTATATATAAACATATACATTTCCATCCCCCCCCTCCCCAACACACACACTTACACACTCTAGTATTTGCTTGGGGTAGTACCAAACCAGTAACCTCCACCTTTGCACTAGAAAGCCCAACCATCTAATGAGCAAATTTACAAGAGCTCTCTAAGATCCATCTATCACACTACCATGTTTTATTTTCTTCCTAGTATTTTTGCTATACCATATTCTATTTGTCTCTTTCCTTCTTTATAGTCTGTCTTTCCCCACAGGAGAGACAAATTAGGGTCTTTGCTTCATGACAAATTAGGGACTTCTTGCTTCTCATCACTGCTGTATATCCAGTACTAAGAGCAGTACCCAGCCCATGGTAAATTGGTAGGTTAGTAGGCCTTCAGTGAATAGTCTATTCTTGCCTCTCATAAGAATAAAAAATTTTCACCTGCAAAGTATCCCCTATCAATGACTAAATTGAAGCTGTTGATTTTTAAGTAACTGAAAAAAGCAGTGGTCTAATATTTTCATGAAACAAATTATACAAAAGTCCCTGGTTATTCCCATCTCTTTATATGACCATAATTTTACCATCACACTAAGAGAACATGTCTGTCACCAGTGCTGGCCAAATTTCACAATAAAGCAGGTTGCTGTTTTTGTGTGGGAAACCAAAGGAGATGAAGTTTTCCATTCCATAAGACCCACAGCAAACCACAGCCTAATATTTCAATAGAACCTAAGGATTTAGAAGGCCTGAAATTCACAAGCACAGGAAGATACCCAATGAATAGAGATTAAAGTCCAAATATGACTCACACATGTATTGGAGATGCCAGGCAATGTCAAACAGTATCCGATCTTGTTTTGCAACCAGTTTAATATTCTGTGCATTGTGGGGGCTGGAGACTGAATTCCATTTTAAAAAGAAACATATAAGATACTCTGCTTCCCATCGAGAGGTGTAATGAGTAGGTTTTACCTATGCTCTCCAGCCCAAAATGATTGAACTGGCATTAGTGCCAAAAAATTGGAAATGTCTTAACATGCATTAATTGCTTAATGGTTGTGCTGTCTGCTTGAAAAGGGCGGGGTGGTATTTAAGTTGCCTAATGACTTTACATTTTCCCATGGCAAAATACTTGTGATTTGGTTATGCTATAATTAAAGAGTTACATAAACAAGGCCTTTGGAAACCAATGAACTGGCTTCCTTGGGGGAAGGATTTTGGTCAGCTTGAGCTGGTGTGTTCAAGCTCGTCTGAAGAAGAAAACTGCCACTCAGCTATACTTCCCTCTCTCATTCAGAAGTCCACTCTGTTTTCATCCCTGCCTTTTTGTGTGCTTTGCTGAGTATAGGTTATGGCTGTAGAGGCAGTAGAGAGAATATTAAAATAAATAAATAAATAATTTAATGTTCAGAAACAATTTCAAAACAAGCTGAAATATAAGCAGTAAGAATAAGCATGATAAACTTAAAAGAGCATAGTTACCTTCAAGGCAGATAGCTTAGCTATGAGAAACCCTGAGGGCAGAGTAGGCTGTGTCTTGTAAAAACAGTTGATCAAATGTTTATTGCTGTATAAGGAAGAGCCTTTGAACTCATGTGGTTTGCTCTCATGTACCCCAGAAATGATGTCCTCCAGGAGCATAGATATTAAATTTCTTACCCAGGGGTCTCTTGCAATGGGAAAAAGAACTCCTGGCAGCCAAGAGATCTTGAGCAGGGAAGATGGCATTCTACCTCCCAAAGAAAGTGCACCAGTCAGGAGAATTTAGAAAGAAACCAAGGTATATTTTCAGGTTTACATCGAATCATTATCTTTGGGAGTGATGAGGTCCTTTCTTAAATCCCTTACCACAAGCTTCTTCATTTATATTCATTTACAAGGAAGTTGGGAGCCAATGAGAGAAAAGTTGGCTTATTTAACTCAAAAGTAACTTTCAAAGTATATTTTCTTTAAATTTCCTAAATTTCAGCCTTCTGTATGTTGTGATATCTGCTAAGTTTGGTGGTGATTCATTTGTCAGGTTCATTGATCCAAGTTTCCCATAGACTATTCTTAAAATAAAAACAAGTAGTGGGGACGCCTGGCTCAGTTAGTTAAGACTCTGACTTTGGCTCAGGTCATGATCTTGCAGTTTGTGAGTTTCAGTCCCATGTTGGGCTCTGTGCTAACAGCTCAGAGCCTGGAGTCTGTTTCAAATTCTGTCTCCCTCTCTCTCTGCCCCTTCCCCTGCTCCTGCTCTGTCCCTCTCTCTCAAAAATAAATAAGCATTAAAAAGCAAATAAAATTAAAAAAATAAAAACAAGTAGCAACTAAAAATTTGGTTTTTTTAGATATTTGCACCTCTTTAGCTTGCAAACATTTGAAATTAAATGTTATTCATTTTTCATTTACTAAATAGCTAATGCTAACAAACTGAATGAGCTGAAATCAGCTCACTTTTCAATTAGACTTATCGGCAATTCTTTCAAGGATGGAATGTGAGGAGAAACAGCCTGGGGGCCTTACCTTGGATATTGTGTGGGACTGATGGCACTTCTGATACTATTCCTGACTTCTCTGCAGCCAAGCTCTTTGTGTCAAGACCCTGAAACTCTTCCCAAAAAGGAGCAGGCTCTATTCCCTCTCTATGTGAATTGGGACTGCAGGGTGACTTGTTTCTGTTAACAGATTGTGGCAGAACACCACCCTGCATGCTTCCCTTCTCTGTTTCAGAAATTTCGGCAACCTCCATATTAGCCATCCCAGGCTAGCCTGCTGAAGGGTACGGACACCTGGACAAGATTTCAGTAGTCTCAGCCAAAGCCAGTATAGACCAGCTTAGAGTCAGCCAGCCCCCAGACATCTGAGAGACCCCAGCAAAGATCAGCAGAGCTGCCTCCCAACCTTCAGCTGACCACAGATGCAAAGAACAAGCTCATCCAAGGGCAGGAGAACCACCTGCTGGCATGTTGTGATATTGTGATTTATAATAAGAAATACATACTTTGTCTTCATCTCAGTTTCTGTCACAGAGCTCCTAAAGCCACTGGAATTTCCTAAGCGAGAGAGTAAAAAAGGTATCTTTTGTTACCTTAAGGTGACTTTGGGTCACACCTAAGGAGGGGTTGATTGCCAGAAGAACCAACCATGTGAACAGGGGGCAGAAGCTTCAGCCCCATTCCCAGAAGGGGCCATGGGAACCTCTGATTTATAGTCAATTAATCAGAAGCACAGGTAACAATCTGGACTTGTTACTGGCATCTTAAGTGGAGGGCAGTCTTGTGAGGCTGAATTTTTAACACGTGGAATCTGATGCTATCTCTGGGTAGTGTCAGCATTGAGTTGAATTGTAGAATACCCAGCTGGTGTGTGAGAACTGCTTGGTTGTGGGGAGGGGGCAGGGAAGGTGGGTTTTGTAAATACTGGAATTGATGATTAGAAACTTCACATGTAAACTCATGAGCAGTAAACGATTCTTACTTTTTGGAGCCCCTGAGTTTTGAGGGGGGTTGTTATACATTAATACTTAGCTGATACAAATATTTAAGAAGATAATTAAGAATCACAGTTACATCCACAGAGAAAGTTAAGACACTGGCATCCTTACTATGACCAAATGTGTACCAGAATCCAGTGAAATTTGAGATAGTTATGCTGGGACCTAGATGGGAATAAAGTAGGAAACCCCATAGATCCCTGTCCTTAGGGATCTTAGAGTTTACCAGAGATGGCAGGTATTTCAAATTACTGAAACTGAAATGACAGGTAGGAGAAAAAGAAAGAGGGGTTCAAACTCCTGTCAGCACATTAGATTTATCTGGAGATTTAATAATATACCAATTGTGGGTCTCACTGCAAACCATTTAAAGCAAACTCTCTGTGGGTAGTGCTTAGACATGAGTACTGAGAATTATTGATTGACAGTATTATTCAAAGAGTGTTCTATAGACTAGCAGCACCAGCATTACCCAGCAGCTTATTAAAGCATGAGAATCTCAGGTCCCACCCCTAATCTGCTGAGTCAGAATTGGGAGAAGGGGCATCAGAGGAAGACCTATACTCTAACAACTTCCTTGTGTGATTCTTAGGTGAATTAAATTTTGAGAAGCACCAGTCTAGAATTGTGAGGCAGTGAAACCTATATTAACCATCGATCACACACAGAGATGAGTACACAAATATTTTAAGAAGAAAGCAAAGCAGTAGGGCCATTTTGCTAGACCTAAAGATGAGACACAGATGTATGGAGTTTTCAGCTATGAATAAAGATGATCTATACAATGAAAGCTTACAAGATACCTATTTTAACTTTGATCATGATTTAAATGTTCTATGAGCTACTGTGTTTAAATTTCAGAAATGTTTTCTCCCAAATATAAGAGTTCATAACTTTATATAGTACAGTGGCTTAAAGGTATTATGTCTATAGTTTTCAATTCAGTTGGTGATAAATAACTATTTATTTAACATATGCTCCTGTTTCTGATAAGCTTAGAAGCTAACTCAGATTTAGTTACTCTTGAGAGGATCATTCTCCCTCAAATTAATGAGATCGTATGTCCCAATTTCCTTGGGAGTCTTAGTTTATGCTTGTTGTCCTGCCATAATTATTAATAGCATTCTCTTTCACCCTAAGAAGTGTCCCAAATTAGACAATAAATCATATGATTACACTGGCTAAAATCAATAATAGCACTAACTTTTGGAATAAAATAAGCTTTGCCTTGTAAGAAAACTGTAATTGTTACTAAATGCAAACATTAGAAACATCAGTGTCTTTGGAACTATTTATCTTCCATACCATTTCAGGTCTTTACATCTATTATTTCTTAGTCTTCCAAAAAGCCTCTTCTGCTAATTTGAAGAATGCATTTATTCACTGAGTGGAACCTCTCTATGGTGCTGATCTATCATCTGTAAAACATGATAATAATGTCAGTCTCACAAGATTTTTTTTCTGGTAAGGATTAAATGAACAAATATAAGTATATCATGGTCCTTGACACATAATAAATGCTCATAAAATAACAGATATATATAATAGTGATGATACTTTTCTGAGACAAAAGGTAGAATATGTGATAATATGAGTATGCCTTGAACCTATGAGTAAGGAGAGACTTCCCCCAGAATTAAGAACAGTGCCTGCTGTTCATTAAATGAGAGGTGCCTGGGTGAACAGATAGCACCATTTGACATGAGGGTGTTTGGAGAATCTAGAGAGAATGATCACTAAACAAGACAGGATCTCTGTTTAGTGAACACTTACAAGATGTCAGGTTCTTCTGGGTACCTTATATATAATTCTTCATTTGAGTCTATCTGAAACTCTGTAAGATATATATGATTACTTTTCTCAATTCTCAAGTGAGAAAGCTGAGATTCAAAGAGGTTACATTACTTAACCCAAATCACAGAGATAGACTGTAAAAATAGGATTTGGATACAAATCTATCTGTAAAACCCATGTGTCTGTCAAGAACTGTGAAGTGTCTAAAAATGTACCTTATTTGTAAGCAGCCTCTGGCCATATTTTGGATGCTGGCAGAAGTCAGGAGTCTGTTAGGTCAGAGATAAAGAACTTGATTACATATGGGACAGAAAACAGCATGCACATCAGTGTATTGATGTTAGTTCCTTTTGCCTCCACATCACATGGAGTGATGTTGATGGTGCCAGATGTATGTGTACACATGCAATGAGGTACATTTAAAGCAAAAAGAACCCTGATCTTAAGGAACGCAAATATTTTATAATGAGTGGTAAGCATGCCTGGCTTCTGCTTTATCTAAAGGGAGATACCGCCTCTTTGTTCCAAAGCTATAAGTTTCCCTTTGCTCCAGAGGGAGATGCTGCCTTTATCTTCCTAGTCTGTTCTCTGTACAAATATCCTGGAAAAGATATTCTAGAACTTAGTGTCTGTGCTTACAAAACATACAGAAAAGTGAGCAACCCATGGGAAATGGTCTGTCAAAGTGTTGTCCATCAAACCGCCATGGTCTAGTTAATGCTGTTTAACTGCCCCAAACTTAATAACAAAAAAACTATAACCATTTCACTATGCTCATGGATTCTGGGCATTAGGACTTAGTGCAGGGCACTGAGATGATGGCTTATCTCTGCTCCATGATCTTTCAGTCTCCAGATGGATAGACTCAAATGGCTAAGGAAGGGGCCACTCTAAATGGCTGTGGGCTATAATTTTCTTAAGATTCTTCATTCACAAGTCTATAGCCTGGGCTGGGATGACCTCAAGGCTGGGCTCAGCTATAACTGTCTCTTGAATTGTCTCCTTAGAGTTTCTATTGGTTTGGGTTATTACAGCAGGTAAGATAGGTTCAAGAGTAAGTACTCTTAGCAGCATCCAGACAACAAATATTTCAAACAAACCCACCCCTAGAATGAAGTTCTAGGACCTTTTACAATCTATCCTTGGAAATCACATAAACAACTCCCACCACCCTGATTGGTTGAAGCAGTAATAAGTCACCTAGATTCAGGGCCATTCATTCAATCACTAATCATGTAGGGATGAATGTCAAAGAAGTTGTGGGGCCATGTTTGATAATCACTACTTATACTGACTCCACAATCATAATTAATTAGGTTTTTCTGTTTTCCTTGCTTGACATTCTCTTCTTCTACTCTTTTTCTAGGTACACAGTGCCTTTTAATTGTGTACATTCTCTGCTGAATCGAAAAAATATGCAGCCAGGAATCCTTTATCCATCAAGGCTGTCATCCAGAATAGAAGGAGAGATAAAGGCTTTCCCAGACAAAAACTGAAGGAGTTCATGATCAATAAACCATCCCTGCAAGAGATCCTAAGGGGCATTCTGTGAGTGAAACACTGCAAAGACTACAAAGGACCAGAGAAATCACCACAAGCATGAAACTTACAGATAAGACAGTGACTCTAAATCTGTATCTTTCAATAATAACACTGAATGTAAACAGACTAAATGCTCCAATCAAAAGATGTAGGGTATCAGAATGGATTAAAAACAACAACAACAACAACAAACAAACAAACAAACAAACAGAAAAAAACAAGATCCATCTATATGTTGTCTACAAGAGACCCATTTTAGACCTGAGGACACCTTCAAATTGAAAGTGAGCAGATGGAGAACCATCTATCATGCTACTGGAAGTCTAAGTGTGTAGATTCTCTGTAAAACTTTGCCCCTTGATCAAATTTCCATACATCCTACTTCTTACCTCTTTTGATAGAAATCCTATTCTCTCAGCTTGGATTATGTGTGCTAAAGTTCAGTGTGAATTAACTTAATGAAATAATTCCCTAAAGGGTGAATGACCAATTTAAAACTTCCAGGAGGATCTCCATATATTAAATGGGGAATGAATGAATTCAAATGAACCATAATTAGCAGAAGGTATGGAGATTATTACTAATCTAAGAAGCCCTCTTGCACATCCTCTTGCTTTTCCATGTATTTCTCATCTCCCACCTCCCATCGCTGACAATGTCCCAAACTAAAGAATGAGCAAGAGCACTCTGTCATTTTAATTGACAGAGACACCATCAGTTAGCTATTTCACTTGGTTCTCCCTCAAAGATACATTTTCCTTCTTGTGCAGTTGTAATTATATTATCATATTTCACAGTATGTAAAATGCCTTAAGTTATAAAATATACTATTTGAGGTACCACTAAAGAAAAAATGCTAATAATCTATAAGACAATGACTTCTTATTCTTCATAAGAAATAAGGATTTATTTTTGCAGAAATTCTTTTTTGTTTGTTTTTTTTTTTTATAGGCTTTGCACCCAGCATGGAGCCCAATTCAGGACTGAAACTCACGACCCTAAGATCAAGACCTGAGCTGAAATGAAGGGTTGGATGCATAAGCCACTGAGCTTCCAAAGTGCTCCAAAAGTCTTTTAAAGACTTATTATATACATATGTGCATACACATATACATATACACATACATTCATTCTATATTATTCTTATATATATGAAAATAAAGATATAAGCAAAATCCATTTTAAGACATGTTTTAAGACTTCCTGAGACTTTTTTTTCTTACAAATAGTTTATTGTCAAGTTGGTTTCCATATAACACCCAGTGCTCATCCCCACAAGTGCCCTCCTCCATGCCTATCTCCCCCCTACCCCCCCACATCCATCAGTCCTCAGTTTGTTTCTCAGCATTCAAGAGTCTCTCATGGTTTGCCTCTCTCCTTTCCCCCACCATTTCCGCCCTTCTTCTCCCCCTTGTTCCTCCGTCAAGTTCCTCCTAATCCTCCTATACGTGCAAACATATGATATTTGTCCTTCTCTGCCTGACTTATTTCGCTCAGCATAACCTCCTCAAGGTCCATCCATGTTGCTACACATGGCCAGATTTCATTGTTTCTCATTGCCATGTAGTATTCCATGGTATAGATAAACCACATCTTCTTGATCCATTCATCTGTTGATGGACACTTAGGCTCTTTCCATGTTTTAGCTATTGTGGAGAGTGCTGCTATGAACATTGGGGTACATGTGCTCCTATGCCTCAGCATTTCTGTATCCCTTGGGTAAATTCCTAGCAGTGCTATTGCTGGGTCATAGGGGAGTTCTATTGTTAGTTTCCTGAGGAACCTCCACACTGTTTTCCAGAGGGGCTGTACCAGTTTACATTCCCACCAACAGTGTAGGAGGGTGCCCGTTTCTCCACATCCTCGCCAGCATCTAGAGTTCTCTGATTTGCTCATTTTAGCCACTCTGACTGGCGTGAGGTGGTATCTCAGTGTGGTTTTGATTTGTATTTCCCTGATGAGGAGGGATGCTGAGCATCGTTTCATGTGTCTGTTGGCCATCTGGATGTCCTCTTTGGAGAAGTGTCTGTTCATGTCTTCTGCCCATTTCTTCACTGGGTTGTTTGTTTTTCGGGCGTGTAGTTTGGTGAGTTCCTTATAGATTCTGGATATTAACCCTTTATCTGATATGTCATTTGCAACTATCTTTTCCCATTCCGTTGGTTGCCTATTAATTTTCTGGGTTGTTTCCTTGGCTGTGCAGAAGCTTTTAATCTTGATGAGGTCCCAACAGTTTATTTTTGCTCTTGATTCCCTTGCTTTTGGGGATGTGTCAAGTAAGAAGTTGCTGCGGTGGAGGTCAAGGAGGTTGTTTCCTGCTTTCTCCTCTAGGGTGTTGATAGTTTCCTGTCTCACGTTCAGGTCCTTTATCCATTTTGAGTTGATTTTTGTGCATGGTGTGAGAAAATGATCTAGTTTCATTCTTCTGCATGTTGCTGTCCAGTTCTCCCAACACCATCTGTTAAAAAGGCTGTCTTTTTTCCATTGGATATTCTTTCCTGCTTTGTCAAAGATCAGTTGGCTGTATACTTTTGGGTCCACTTCTGAGTTCTCAATTCTGTTCCATTGGTCTATGTGTCTGTTTTTGTGCCAATACCATACTGTCTTGAGGATGACAGCTTTGTAGTAGAGGCTGAAGTCTGGGATGGTGATACCTCCCGTTTTGGTTTTATTTTTCAGTATTACTTTGGCTATTCGGGGTCTTTTGTGGTTCCATACAAATTTTTGGATAGTTTGTTCTAGTTTTGAGAAGTATGCTGGTGCAATTTTGATTGGAATTGCATTGAATGTGTAGAGTGCTTTAGGTAGTAATGACATCTTAACTATATTTGTTCTTCCTATCCATGAGCGTGGAATGTTTTTCCATTTCTTTGTGTCTTCTTCAATTTCCTTCATAAGTTTTCTATAGTTTTCATCATACAGATCTCTTGTATCCTTGGTTAGGTTTATTCCGAGGTATTTTATGTTTTTTTGTGCAATTGTGAAGGGGATCAGTTTCTTGATTTCTCTTTCTGTTGCTGCATTGTTGGTGTATAAAAATGCAACCGATTTCTGTACGTTGATTTTGTACCCTGCAACTTGGCTGAATTCTTGGATCAGTTCTAGTAGGCTTCTGGTGGAGTCTGTTGGGTTTTCGATGTAGAGTATCATGTCATCTGCGAAGAGGGAAAGTTTGACTTCCTCTTTGCCAATTCTGATGCCTTTGATTTCCTTTTTTTTGTCTGGTGGCTGATGCTAGGACTTCCAGCACTATGTTAAACAACAGTGGTGAGAGTGGACATCCCTGTCGTGTTCCTGATCTCAGGGGGAAAGCTCTCAGTTTTTCCCCATTGAGGATGATGTTAGCTGAAGGCTTCTCATAGATAGCTTTTATGATGTTTAAGTAGGTTCCTTCTATCCTGACATCTCTAGAGTCTTTATTAAGAAGGGATGCTGTATTTTGTCAAATGCTTTTTCTGCATCTATTGACAGGATCATATGGTTTTTATCTTTTATTGATGTGATGTATCACACTGATTGTTTTGTGAATGTTGAGCAAACTTTGTAACCCAGGAATGAATCCCACTTGATCTTGGTGGTGATTCTTTTTATGTGCTGCTGGATTCGATTTGCAAGTATATTTGCAAGTATCTTGTTGAGGATTTTTGCATCCGTATTCACCAAGAATATTTGCTTGTAGTTCTCTTTTTTTGCTGGATCTCTGTCTGGCTTGGTAATCAGAGTGATGCTGGCTTCATAAAATGAGTCCGGGAGTTTTCCTTCGATTTCTATTTTTAGGAATAGCTTGAGAAGAATTGGGATTAATTCTGTTTTAAATGTCTGGTAGAATTCCCCAGGGAAGCCATCAGGTCCAGGGCTCTTAATTGTTGGGAGATTTTTGATAACTGATTCGATTTCTTCACTCGTTATGGGTCTGTTCAGATTTTCTATTTCTTCCCGTGTGAAGTTTGGTAGTGAGTGTGTGTTTAGGAATTTGTCCAGTTCTTCTAAGTTGTCCAATTTGTTGGCCTATAATTTTTCATAGCATTCCGTGATAATTGCTTGTATTTCTGAGGGGTTGGTTGTAATAAGTCTATTTTCATTCATAATTGTGTCTATTTGGGTGCTCTCTCTTTTCTTTTTGATAAGTCTGGCTAGAGGTTTGTCAATTTTGTTTACTTTTTCAAAAAACCGACTCGGTTTCATTCATCTGTTCAATGTTTTCTTTGGTCTCTATGTTGTTTATCTCTGCTCTATTTTTATTATTTCTCTTCTTCTACTGGGTTTAGGGCATTCTTGTTGCTCTGCCTCTAGTTTTTTTAGGTGAGCTGTTAGATTTTGGACTTGCGCTTTTTCTATTTTCTTGAAATAGGCCTGGAGTGCAATGTACTTTCCTCTTAAGACTGCCTTTGCCGCATCCCATAGATTTTTGGATTGTTGCGTTTTCACTTTCATTTGTTTCCATATATTTTTTAATTTCATCTCTAATTGCCTGATTGGCCCATTCATTCTTTAGAAGGGTGTTCTTTAACCTCCATGTTTTTGGAGGTTTTCCAGACTTCTTCCTGTAATTGATTTCAAGTTTCAAAGCATTATGATCTGACAGTGTGCATGGCATGATCTCAGTTCTTTTATATTTATTGAGGGCTGCTTTACG